>NW_027507764.1:337427184-337779684 GCF_037356315.1 Lithobates pipiens | reverse complement strand
ATTATGATTATTTAATTATTATTATTATTATTATTTTTATCATCATCATTATTATAGTACTAGCAATATATTATTATTATATTTAACAATAGCTAGCATTACATTAGCTACAAGGAACCTTGCAGCTATGCAATTTGCCAGGCTACGTTGTTGACATCTTTAGGAAATAAAGACTAATTATTATTATTAATTGCAATATTATTATTGTTATTATTAGTAGTAGTAATAGTGGTAGTATTATTGTTACGTACTTTTTATTATTATTGTTATATCTATAGTATAATAGTGTTGTTTTTGTTATAAGTATTAGTTATTAGTATCTTTAGGAAATACAGGGTTAATGTTATTAATATCATTATTATTACAGCAGTAGTAGTGATATTATTATTATTATTATTATTATTATTATTATTATTATTATATTATATTATATTATATTATATTATATTATATTATATTATATTTAGCATTATTACCCTTGCTTTAGCTACAAGGAAAGGTGCAGTTATGCAATTAGCCATTTTACAATATGGATATCTGTAGAAAATACAGGTTAATTATTATTATTATTGTTATTACTAGTTGTAGTAGTAGTGATAGTAGTACTATCATTATTATTATATTATATTATATTATATAATGCTATATTATATTAAGCATTATGAGCCTTGCATTAGCTACAAGGAAAGGTGCAGCTATGTAATCAGCCAGGTTACGTTATGGATATCTTTAGGAAATACAGGTTGATTATTATTATTATTGTTGTTATTTCTAATAGTAGTAGTGGTAGTAGTGCTATTATTATTATTATTATTATTATTATTATTAGCATTAGCTAGCCCTATACTTTAGTTACAAAAAAAGGTGCAGCTATGAAATTAGCCAGGTTAAGTTATGGATATCTTTAGGAAATACAGGCTAATTATTATTAGTAGTACTAGAATAAGTATTAGTAGTTGTAGTATTAGAAGTAGTAGTTGTAGTGATGTGTTGTTACTATTATTGAAAGAAACGTGTTAAGCCAGGTTAAGTTGTGAATACTTTAAAGAAATACAGTATTATTATTATTATTATTATTATTATTATTATTATTAATAATAATAATAATAATAATAATAATAATATATTTAGTAATACCTATCCTTTCTTTAGCTACAAGGAAGGGTGCAGCTATACAATTAGCCAGGTTAAGTTATGGAAATACAGGCTAATTATTATTATTAGTAGTAGTAGAATAAGTATTAGTAGTTGTAGTAATGTGTTATTACTATTATTAAAAGAAACGTGTAGCTACAAACCAGGTTAAGTTATGAATACCTTTAAGAAATACAGGATTATTATTATTATTATTATTATTATTATTATTATTATTATTATTATTATTATTAATAATAATAATATTATTATATTTAGTAATAGCTATCCTTGCTTTAGCTACAAGGAAGGGTGCAGCTATGCAATTAGCCAGGTTAAGTTATGGAAATCTTTAGGAAATACGGGCTAATTATTATCAGTCACTTGCTGGATTTATTTACACCTATAAATGGCATTTATGACTATACAATAAACTTCCTTCCTGCCTTGCCAATATGCCATCCACATCAAAGTTAAGCCCCAAAGATCCCAAATGACAATTTGTAAATCAGGCTAGTAGATGAAAGATTAGATAAGATTAGGCAGCGTGGTGTGGCACATTACAGTACTTGTGCCCATACAAATGCCTCTACAAATCAGCCCCGTTTTCACATTAATTAGCAGAAAGGCAAATTCTTCCCTTTAATTAGGAAGTCCAGCAGCTCGTTAAAAGCCGTGCTCACCTTTTTACATGCGCCTAGTTCACCTTGAGGAGAAGGCAACTGGCCGAGTATTAAAAATTCATTACATAATGAGGTGTCTGCACAGATTTAATGAGCCTTGTGAAAATAATCCCCATTTTAAAGGGACATTCTTAACTAATTTTACATAAAATAAGGGCAGCCTCGCCTGAGCCCCAGAAATGAATGTGCTTTCATGTTCTATTCCAAGCAATATCCAGGCGGATTAGAAGCACAACGCCTGTTTTGTTGAGGTTTGGAAATACATATTTTCTCACATTGTTAATCCATGGAAACTGATTAAATCGGGGCCATAAATAGCAAGCTTGGAAAGATTTATATGGAAATATATTAAGGTGAGCTAGCTGCTGGCAATGCTGGGGAAAGCAGGTAGTCACATAGTGAATATGGGCACACTGCATTGCTTGGGTTTTGATTATCTAGGATGCAAAGTTTAACGTTGGCCATACACTATACAATCTGCTTTTATAATCTCCTGTACATCTACTAACAACTATGAATTATTAGGACCTGTGGGGCTGGATAGAAATTGATTGAATTGTAGGTTTGTCCTCATATTACAAAGATTTCCTAAACCTGGAGCTGTGGTAACCAATCAGCTTCTAACTTCGGCTTGTGCTTTGACAATAAAACCTGGAAGCTGATTGGTTTCAAGGCAGATCTGCACCAGAGCTTGCACTCTCCAGTTTTAGTAACTCTCCACCATAGTGTTGTAAAACTTTAGGCTTTAAAAGTGATCCTTGTCTAAGCTTAGAAAATAAGATGAAGCTGTGTTCACCTCAATCCACCAATTATCTTCCAGTAAACTCCATAATTTCTCCCAGTTCTAAAGTGAAGGCATGTCCACCCTATTGGCTTTAGTGAACTGACACTTGTCATAGTGCCACAGCTAGTTCTAAATTTGTATTTATTTTATTTTCATTATTTTTAAAGAATAGTAATGGGTAGATATGTCCAGATGTTATTATTAGATCTTTCAGACCAATTATCAGAACTAGAGTATATGCAGAAATTGAACAAAAAGGTCCGGATGGCCGCACTCCAATGAAAAGGATTTTTTTATTGTTATAATAAATCCATACAGCAAGGATAAAACCGCTAACGCGTTTCACACCCTTACAGGTGCTTATTCATAGCTCAGATAT
The DNA here is from genome assembly GCF_037356315.1 of Lithobates pipiens. Lineage (NCBI taxonomy): Eukaryota > Metazoa > Chordata > Amphibia > Anura > Ranidae > Lithobates > Lithobates pipiens. The sequence goes on along the minus strand of NW_027507764.1, from coordinate 337,776,704 downwards.
GTAGGTAGCAGATATGTCAGAATAAGTGACATCAGTTAATTTATTGTCCCATTACAGGCATACTCCACTTTTAAGTACACAATGGGGTTTATTTACTAAATCTAGAAAATGCTAAATCAGCCTCACTTCTGCATAGAAACCAATCAGCTGCTAACCTCAGCTTGTTCAATTAAGCTTTGGTAATAAAACCTGGAAGCTCATTGGTTTCTATGCAGAAGTGAGCCTGATATTGCACTTTCCAGCTTTAGCAAATTATTGTTTACATAAAAGGGGGGTATGCCTGTAGTTTCCATATGCGTCAAACATTGCCAAAAATGTAGCAATTTACCAGAAATGTGGTGACTGTTAATTTAGATTATTACAATGAAACTCCAATTGTGTGCAAAATATATTTAAAAAATGGATTTGTGATTGCATATGGCTGGACTGAAGTGGACACAGCTTCTCATCATAATCTAAGAACTTTGAAAAGTGAAAAATCCTTTAAATGACTCTCTCTGTGGGTCAATGGACAGGTACTATTGGGGAATAATTACTTTATTGTTTAAGATTTTATAAATTTTCATAGAATATTAACCTGTTTTTAATGTAAATCAGTTGTAATTCCTGATAGGTGCCCATTTTAATAAGATCGCCTGAAACCAGGTATTAGGTACTAAAAAAGACACAAGTCCATCAAGTCCAACCTATGTGTGTGATTATATGTCAGTATAATACATCAGTAATCAATCAGTAATTCAGAAAGAGGTCCTAATTCTCAAGTGGTATTTTTTAAAATGCTGGACCAATTAGTATATGCCTTGTGGAAGCCATATTACAAATACAAGTTGAATTCTGATTTCTGGTGGCTAGGTAGAGGTCATCATTCACATCGCAATCTGATCATACAATCAACTTTTGATTGACCAAAACTGTATACAGGCATACCCCACTTTTAAGTACACAATGGGGTTTATTTACTAACGCTGGAAAGTGCAAAATCAGGCTAATTTCTGCATAGAAACCAATGAGTTTCCAGGTTTTATTACCAAAGCTTAATTGAACAATCTGGGGTTAGAAACTCGTTGGTTTCTGGAGCCTGATTTTTCACCATCTAGCTTTAGTAAATAAACCCCTTTGTGCACTTAAAAGTATGGTATGCCTGTATGAGGACCTACCTGATTTATCCAATCATTTTGTATGGGAAAGGGACATGCCCTTGCTCTGCATAGTAGATTGTACAATCAGGTTGTAATGTATGTGATGAGATTATGGAAGTATTGGGTGGAGGTTGTGTGGTCTTATGTCATGCTCCTTTCCATCACCATCTGATCAGTCATGGGGGGTTTGGTGACACCAGCCCTGTGTGTTTTTATTCTAGTAACTGTTTGTATTTCCATTGCAGTGGGATTGCCTCGCTACCAGCACCACTCCTCACCTGTGTGCGACAGAAAGGATTTTGTTCTCAATTTTAACGGGATTTCTTCTTTCCACCCGTCTGCCAGTAGTTCTTACTATCATCATCACCACCATCAGAGTGTCTGCCAGGATATAAAGCCATGCGTGATGTAGATGGGACTGTGCCAACACAATTGGGAGCCAGCAACAATCGCAGCGTGTGTGTGTGTGTGTACTGTACTGTGCCAGGCGGGCATCGAGCACACCTGTGCTGGTCTTGTTTCTTGCCCTGTGTATCTCAATGCTGGGCCATGCAGCCACACTAATCCATGGCAGGGTGCCAGTCCCATTGCTGGCTGGATCTGTGTGCAGCTGCCATACATGAAGTACCCTTCTTCTTCCATCTGCTTGAAATCCTTCCAATCGACTTAAATGTATCACTGCCTGCCAAGCACAGGTAATAATAAAGTTTGATGTGTTTACAGTTCTGCAATCAGGAGGCATTTTCAGATGACAAGGACAAGTATCTGACCCCAAACACAAACACAGCACTTCGATCTGAGAAATATTAAAGAGCTGGTAGAAAACAGGTGTCCTAGGCTTTAAAAATGAACTAATGTTAGCTGACTGCCATCAGATAATGAGGTTACTACAAATCACATGCATCTTGCTATTCATATCCACCTTCCCTGTATTTTTTCATTAAAGGGTCGTTTACCCAAGCAATAATGTCATACAGTTTAGGGTGTTCATACACTATACAATCTGATTGTACAACCACGTTTAGACTTACCAACAAAGATATAGTGCAAGATCCTGCCTGGTCGGATACAAATTGATTGGATAGTTTAGGTAGGTCTTCATATTGCATAAGTTTGGTAAATCTAAAGTTGATTGTATGGTCAGATTGTAAGGTGTATGGGGAGCACACTGGCTTAAAAAAATCACTGCTTCTACAAGAGTTTTGTGTTCTGCAGGTCAATGTTATCCTATGTGTCCATACACATAGGGACAGGCATATTTTAAGCTCAACGTTAGAGGCAGGAAAAAAAACCCTTGTGATTTGGGTTTCTGATTGGAGCTTTCTGGCAGAAAAAAACGCAGAACTCTCCTAAACCGGTCTGTGCAAAAGTGCACACAGAAAGTTTCATTGGGATTAGTGGTTTGGTCAACCTATTTATTACTCCTTTAGTAAATTATACCCTGTATTGTAGTAGTATGTTCCTAGATTGTAAATAAAGTCTTCCTATTGTCACAATGGGCTCCCTTCTCTATATGGAATCAGATCTTGGGATGAATCATTACGGATTGATGTTTGTAATAGTCGTTTTGTCCTTGTAAATATTTTCGATGTGACTTACCATGAATCATGGATCATGGAAAACCAAATGCTGAAAGTCATCTCCACATGGTGCGAATGACTGCATGGTTTAAAAGCAAGCTTGGAGTACAGAGAGAATATAGGAGCCTGAAGATTGCACCAGGCAAGAGAATGATGTGATCTCTATCATGTGTGCATGGATCTCTCTACAACCTGTTTCTTCTCTTCTGTCCCACCTTGATTTGATTCCCTTTCTCTCCTAGCTGTCTCATACCCTGCATATGCCCTACTCCCTTATACCAGTTACAGGCATAACTGTATTATTTTCTTATGTGCCCCGTATGTTTGGTGTTCTTTTCATCTTTTACATCTCTTTATTATCTCCTCATCCTCTTTCATCTCTGCCTCTTATATCCCTTTATCTTACCCTCGTATTTCCTTTCGTTTTTTTCTTTTGTACAATGATTCTCTACTTTCTGATTATTTAACCTCTCTTCATTTAACCTCTCTCTTCTATATATTGACTACTCCCCTCATCACCTCTCTGTTTCCTATTCTGTATTTATTAACCCCCTGCTCACTGTAACCTCTTTGTTTGGTACCCTTCCTTTCTTTCTTTCTTTCTTTCTTTCTTTCTTTCTTTCTTTCTTTCTTTCTTTCTTTCTTTCTTTCTTTCTTTCTTTCTTTCTTTCTTTCTTTCTTTCTCTTCCCCATATAACCGCAATTTCTCTCTCTCTTCCATATAACCAACTAAATCTCTCCTCTCTCTCTCCCCCCTCTCCCTCTCTCTTCCTCCCTCTCTCTCTCCCCATTCTCACTTCCATATATATTTCTCTCTCTTCCCCCCCCCCTCTCTCTCTTGCATATAACTCACTAAATCTCCCCCCCCCCATATAACCTACTTCTTTCTCTCCCTCTCAATCTCTCTTCTCTCACTCTCTCTTCCATATGACCTACTAATTCTCTCTCTCCCCTCTCTCTCTCACCCTCTCTCCCCCCAGCCTCTCTCTCTTCCCCTCTCTCTCCCCCACCCTCTCTCTCCCCATTCTCACTTCCATATATATGTCTCTCCCTCCCCCCTCTCCCCCCCTCTCTCTCCCCCCTCTCTTTCTCCCCCTCTCTCTCTCCCCACTCTAACTTCTATATATATTTCTCTCTCTCCCCCCTCTCTCTCCCCCCTCTCTCTATCCCCCCCTCTCTCTCCACTTTCACTTCCATATATATTTCTCTCTCTCCCTCTCTGTCTCTGCCCCTCTCTCTCCACTCTCACTTCAATATATATTTCCCCCTCTCCCCCCCTCTCTCTCCCCACTCTCACGTCCATATATATTTCTCTCTCTCCCCCTCTCTCTTGCATATAACCCTTGCCCCCTCTTATACCCTTCTCTTTTATGCATTTCCTATTTTAACTCCCTTTCTCCCTTTCTTTCGCCTTCCTATTACGTCCTTTTTCTTCTCCCTCTTTCCTGCGCTAATCTCTAGTTTTACCCCTCTTTTTTTTTACCTGTCTCTCCCCTTTACCACGACGCCCCCCCCCTCCCCCCAACCACACAATCAACAGATGCAGTTTTACCATTTATAAATAATGAAACCTATCCCATGGAATCTTTGGGAAGTCAGCACCCCCCACCCACACTCCTTTACCGCCTAGTATTAAAATACTGTATATATTAGAAATGAAATATTTTAGTAGGGCAAAATGCAAGGTTATTTTTTGCCATTTTTTTTGTTTGTTTTTTATTTTTTTTTTATTTTCTTATCACAATATGTTGACAAAAGCGTATCTGAAATCTGTATAATCCCACTATGCTTTTTAAAGAAGAGAATGTATTTGCACTTATGTAGTCGTAAAAAAATGTTCAGATATTTGGATGTACATTTTTTTTTCAATAAAATGTTTATAACAAATGCCAATGGAGAATGCTTTATCTTGAATTAATTAAGGAATTAAAGTGGATACATTTAGGAAATTGGAGTGCATATTTAATGTGGATACTTTTAAGAAATTAAAGTGGATACATTTAGGAAATTTTAGTGGATATTTAAAGTGGATACTTTAAATAAATAAAAATGGAAACATTTGTAGCGAAACTACAGAGGCAATTGATTACATTATTTTTTCTTAAAATATGCATTGTGTAAATAGACCAGAAAGTTAGCCATCTGTATTTTACACTATACACAATAATGTAGTGCAATATTTTAGTATGCCAATAGCAATACTGTTTGCCGGATTGCTGTAGAAGAAGCAATATATGCTCTATAGAGGCTGTGTTTAGGTCAGACAGTACATAAGTAGAATAAAATGCCAATTGACCTTATCCTATGCTTATCCTTAATTCCTTTTGTAAATGACCGATTTCCCTGTATAAAAACAGAACAAAAACAAAAACAAAAAAAAAAACTTTTGTTTTATGCTTTCCCCTATTTACAGCTGGAGAGGTTATCTGCACAGCTCTTTTGGATGTTATCCGTTTGCAGTAAAGTATTTTCTGATGTACTTATACTGTATATCTCCAAGACGTTTCATTTCCATAGGCTTCTGTAATGTCATGCCAAATTTTAAGTTTACCCATCACCTTAAACAATGAATAATTGAAGTCGGGGGTATGATTATAAGGAAGCAATGGGTAATTAAATTGTATTCCTCCCAGTATTGTGTATGGGAAATAAGTATAGATGGGGTATAACACTGCCATGTCCTGCTGGGAGCAGATGACCAGATGGTGCATAGGGCACCTATATATGAAATCAGAGGTCACTGCTCCTCTCCCTGCTGGTTTACACACTGATGCTGTAGAATCGCATGCTGTCTATATATATTTTTTTTGAAGCCCTATTTACATTTAAGCAATATAATATAATAATTAATATAAGTTGGTAGTAAATAAAGGAGACAGGCTGCAGCTGCATTTGAACTCCCCACCTCTGCAGGGCTGACATGGGACTGTCACATCAGAGGTCACTCTCACCTCTGCAGGATGGAGTACAGCTGTCAAGGGGACAACCAGTGCTTTACCACTGCAAGCTTAGTCTTCACATACAGTATATTTAATGGTAATGCATAATATATATAATGATATCTATATCTATATATAAATCTATATATATATATATATATATATATATTATTAGTAGTAGTAGTAATAATACATAGTACATATATTTAATTTTTTTTACTGCCACTGTTATATATCTTAACAAAAAATAGTATATATATATATATATATATATATATATATATATATGTATATATATATATATATATATATATACATATACAGGCATACCCCACTTTTAAGTACACAATGGGGTTCATTTACTAAAGCTGCAAAGTGCAAAATGAGGCTCACTTCTGCATAGAAACTAATGAGCTTTTAACCTCAGCTTGTTTAATTAAGCTTTGTTAATAATACCTGGAAGCTCATTGGTTTCTATGCAGAAGTGAGCATGATTTTGCACTTTCCAGCTTTAGTAAATAAACCCCATCGTGTAGTTAAAAGTGGGGTATGCCTGTATATATTATTATTATTATTATTTATATTATTAATAATAATACATATTAAATATATGTAAATTTCTTACTGTCAAAGTTATATATCTTAACAAAAAAAGTATATATATATACTTACACACATATACTGTATTGTGTGTGTTTCTGTGTGTGTGTGTGTGTGTGTGTGTGTATGTATATATATATATATATATATATATATATATATATATATATATATATATATTTATGGTCAAAGCCCTATGGCCGATACGGATATGAACAAGTAGCCTCTACCATAAGATTAACCACATGAAATGGACCTGAAGTGTGCCCTGATCTGATGGTCGGTATACCAAAATAAGGGGGCATACCCTAGATTAGAAATTAATATGTGTGAAGAGAAATGAATTTGAGAAATGCCCTGAAAAGGGGAAGGGAGGGTGGGTGCCGCGCACCGGAAACCGACAAAGACCACAGGCGAGCGGGCTGGTTAAATACCCTCCGGGCTCCTCCCATAAATTCAGGCCACCACACTGGCCTTCTTACTTATGGTCAAAGCCCTATGGCCGATACGGATATGAACAAGTAGCCTCTACCATAAGATTAACCACATGAAATGGACCTGAAGTGTGCCCTGATCTGATGGTCGGTATACCAAAATAAGGGGGCAAAACATTCAGGTAGGGGTGCAGTTTATTAGTTTTAGCTTAATTAGTTGAGCAAGTTTGGTGAACGCTTGTGCCATTTCCACCCGAGGATTGGGAATGTACCGGGCGAGGTAGGCAGGGTCCCAACTGCTTAGTCTTTCAATGACGTGACTTGGGACCCACGCCAACATGCTGCCAAGGGTGCTCAAACACTAAGAGTGTCCAGGGTATGGACCGGGGTCGAGGTGTAGGCTGTGTAGAAGAACCCCATGTGTTCGGGAAACTGGCAGGTACACAAGTGTTGGCACGAAAGCAACAGGGAACAAGAGTCTACGCGTTCCGGTAGGAGTGACAGTAGGTAGTCGAGTACGGTTACTTGATACCAAGCTCTGCTTCTCTATAGAAATGGACGTCCATCCTGGAGTCAGATTGCTGGGTTTTAGACACTGCAAGGAGGAGGATGAAATGAAGTTGGTAGCGAGCCAAGTGACGACTATGCAGAACTTGGCCTGCGGGATTGCTAAAGGCCTGGAATGAACATACAATGGACATTAAACTGGTGCCACCGGGCTAACTGCAGCAGTCTGTGCAGGAAGGACACAACCGAGAGCGGTCCAGACCTGGCTTCAATAACCAGATGAGCCTCGGCCCAGTTGTCGGTGGTGAAAACCACCGCCTGTCCTGTCCTGACATGACCCCAGATACGAGAGGCTGTCATGACCGGGTATAGCCTGAAGAGGGAGGAAGTCCAGGTAAACCGGGGTTTAGGAGTATCCCTGATGCCATGGTCCTGTAAACCAGTGGTGGCCAAAAATTCCCGCGAAGCCTGTGGAGGCTGTGGCATCTGTCACTACCGGGGGCGACAGGGGCATCGTAGACGGTTTAAACACCGATACATCGATCCATGCAGTAAGGAACCTTCCGACATTGACAGGTCTGCTATTGCCACGGCATCTAAATTAAGGATCTGAGAAGGGTCCTGTGTCCGTGAGAGGAGGACCAGGAGGCGTGACATAAAGATCGATCCTGGGGAATGGCCCGTATTGCAGATTTGAACATTCGTCAGGTAGTGTCTGTGTAGAACCTGGCTGCCAGTGCTCCCAACACTAAATTGGCTAGGCCATGGAAAACCACAAAGGGCCACGTAGATGGCCGCTTAGATGACCAGACTGGGAAATATGCGAGGATTTCATGTCCCTAAAGATGGCAGTTGTGATGGGCGAGCGTTTCCGTTGGCTATGGGTGATGCCTCTGGATGCCTCGAAGTGGGGATCTTGCTGTATGAGCCATAAAGACAGGTGGCTCTCCGGGCCCTGTAAGGATGAGAAATGCTGAACGCTGGCTAGGTAAAGCCTGAGCGTGTTACAGGAAGAAGCCAGTTGCGTGTGTCGACACGATCCAGGTGCTGGATGGAGGTTGAACTCAACTATCCTATTTAAACGTGTGCTTGCGACAATTGCGTGGGAGTTTGTCACTGGAAATGTGTTCATAGTGACTGTGAGAAATTCGTATTATCGCATGTGCTTTGCGAAGACTGCAGGAGTTGTGCTTGAACATGTGATTGGGTGCATGCTTGCCACGATTGTAAGATGTTATGCCAAGATGCGTGCTTGCAACGATTGCAAGATGTTATGCCAAGATGCGTGCTTGCAACGATTGCAAGATGTTATGCCGAGATGCGTGCTTGCAACGATTGCAAGATGTTGTGCTAGGATGCGTGCCTGCAACGATTGCAAGGAGTTACACCAGGATGCGTGCTAGCCATGATTGCAAGATGTTATGCTAGGATGCGTGTGTGCAATGATTGCTAGAAGTTATGCCAGGATGCGTGCCTGCAATGATTTCAAGGAGTTATGCCAGGACGCGTGCCTGCAACGAATGCAAGAAGTTATGGTAAGATACATGGGTAGCCAGGTCGGAAAAGACGGAAGTCCATCCAGTCCTAACCACAAATCAAACAAATAAATATCGCCCAACCCGACACCCAATTCTACACCCACAGCTGATCCAGAGGAAGGCAAAAAACCCCAGCAGAGCATGGCCCAATTTGCTACAGCAGGGAAAAAATTCCTTCCTGATCCCCCGAGAGGCAATCGGATTTTCCCTGGATCAACTATACCTATAAAATAAGCACCCCGTTACAATGTACATTTAGGAAAGTATCCAGGTTTTCCCAAAGCAATCTATTGAGCCAGCCGGAACTGCCTGCTAGCAATGATTGCAACAAGTTTGTGCCTGGACATCTGCTCGCAATGATTGCAAGAGGTCTTATGCTCGAATGCGTGCTAGCAATGATTTGCCAGAGGTCTATGCCTGAATGTGTGCTTGCAATGATTGCAAGAAGTCTATGTTTGGATGCGTGCCTGCAACGATTGCAAGAAATCTACGCTTGGATGCATGCTTGTAATGACTGCAAGAAGTCTACGCATGGATGCGTGTTTGCAATGATTGCAAGAAGTCTATTATTGTATGCGTGCTTGCTATGACTGCCAGACTTCCATGTTTGAATGCGAGCTTGCAACGATTGCACGAAGATTATGCTTGATGCGTGCTTGCAATGATTTGCAAGAAGTCTATGCTTGGATTCGTGCTTGCAACGATTGCAAAAATCTACGCTTGTATGCGAACTTGCAACGACTGTACGACGTCCATGCCTGAATGCGTGCTCACAACGGTTGCAAGAAGTCTACACTTGAATGCGAGCTTGCAACGATTGCAAGAAGTCCAGGCCTGTATGCGTGCTCGCACCAACTGCAAGACGTCCATGCTTGACTGCGTACTAGCAACGATTGCAAGAGGTCCATGCTAGGATGCGTGTTTGCGATGATTGCAAGAAGTGTACGCTTGTGTGCGTCCATGCTTGGACGCGTGTATGCAAAGATTGCAAGAAGTCTATGCTTGAATGCGTGCTTGCAACGATTGCCATAAGTCCATTTAATGAAAACCTGTTATGACAGAGGCATAAGCCGGTCATGCCGTGACTGTGACTGATGACGAACCGGACTCCGGAGCATGCACTGAAATGAGGCTAAAGCACTGGGGCACACCGTAACGAATCGGTGCATGTATGCAACTGGATTCGAAACGGAGCGCGGTACGCGGTGGAGAAATTTATTTGATTGCCATGACAGAGGCACTAGTCGGTCGTGCCGCTGTTGCGACTATCCGTTAATCGTGCATGCTCTAAAGCAAGTACTGGAATGTGGCTGAAATACCTGGGCGCGCCGGGACGAATCGGTGCATCGTAGATGCGACTGGATTCGTATCGGACGTCCTACGTGACAGTGAAATTGATTTCCCATGACAGAGTCATGAATCAGAGAACCGAAACCTGCAACCAATAATGAATCCTGACTCTGGAGCATGTACTGAAATGAGGCCGTAACCAACTGGGGCACACCGAAACGAATCGGTGCATCACGGATGCGACTAGATTCGAATCGGAGCGCGGTAAGTGACAGTGAAATGAGTGACAAAAGTTTGCCATGACAGAGGCCCGAATCGGTCGTGCCGCGATTGCGACTGACAACGAACGGGGCTCCGGAGCATGTACTGAAATGAGGCCGAAATACCTGGGGCACGCCGGCACGAATTGGTGCGTCGTAGACGCGTCTGGATTCGTATCGGAACGTGATACGTGACAGTGAAATGATCCCATGACAGAGACCCGATCGCTTAGCAACGAGCGGGCTCTGGAGCATGTACTGAAATGAGGCCAACGTAACTGGGACACGTCGATCGAACCTGTGCGTTTTCTTGAGAAATGTGACTGGTTTCGACTCGAACGTACTAGGTGACAGTGAAATGATTCCCATGACAGAGACCCGATCGATTAGCCACGAGCGAGCTCTGGAGCATGTACCGAAATGAGGCCAACGTAACTGGGACACGTCGATCGAACCTGTGCGTTTTCTTGAAAAAATGTGACTGGTTTCGACTCAAACGTACTAGGTGACAGTGAAATGATTCCCATGACAGAGACCCGATCGATTAGCCACGAGCGAGCTCTGGAGCATGTACCGAAATGAGGCCAACGTAACTGGGACACGTTGATCGAACCTGTGCGTTCGAGAACTGCGACTGGTTTCGATTTGAACGTACTAGGTGACAGTGAAATGAATTCCCATGACAGAGACCCGATCGATTAGCCACGAACGAGCTCTGGAGCATGTACTGAAATGCGGCCAAGCAGTTAGGGGCACACCGGAATGAATCGGCGCATTTAGCGGATGCGACTGGATTCGAACCGGAGCGCCGTGCGTAACAGAAATGAGTGAAATGATGAAATGACCTACGTGAGCCAGCTATGGCAGAGGTAGGAGTCGTTGTGCCGTGAGACACGACTGGCAATGATTTTGACTGTGGAACACAGTAACGAGACTATATAACAAGTACTAAAACAGTGCAGTTTTTCCTACCAGCAATATCTACCGAAATGACGCCCGTGAAATGAAGGGCGCTGCGAAATAGGAGCGTATTGAGTGATAACAACCGGTATCATAACGAACGATTCGATATTTCAGGTTTTAACGACACTAAAAATAGTACAGGAAGGTCAATCGAGACCCTTACCTGCGGCAGTCGAGCTGGCGACGTTGTACAGAGCCGGCGACGTTGTACAAAACGAACGGGAAAGAAAACCACGAGAGAGACGTTTTGTCCGGATGGAAACGAAACACGAGCCGTCAGCCTAGTGACGTAGTGCCGCGCACCGGAAACCGACAAAGACCACAGGCGAGCGGGCTGGTTAAATACCCTCCGGGCTCCTCCCATAAATTCAGGCCACCACACTGGCCTTCTTACATATATATATATATATATATATATTGTAAATATATATATTTAAAAATATCTTTCAAATGCTACATATATTTGTGTGTATGTTATCTTTGTGTGTAAAATATGTAGATTGGTGCAATCAAGTTTTAATTAAAAAAGCATTCATTTGTACATACCATCAATAAACATTTGTTAGCTAATCTCCTTAGTCTAGGTTCACACTATAGTACTGCTGCATAATCATGTGTTTCACAGTGCGGTTTTGTAATGCAGATATGCATATATTTGATGTATTTTTGCAAGCGTTTTCCATGCTGCATGCGTTTTTGTTTTAGTCAATGACTAGCAATATCTGCTGTGACATCATTGCTGCTAGAAGGAAAAGACTGGATTTTAGGCAAAAAATAAATAAAAAATCACCCAAAACAACATACATGCATTTTTCAGGTTCCTGTTGACCTAAAAAAGCAATATACAGCACCAAAAAGAGGCACAGGCACCTTTCCAAAAGTCACACTACACCATGTTGCATTGATGTGAATGGGCACTTTAGAAAACAATGCTATTTCCATTGTCCTGCATTGGTTAGTGTGAATGGTGGCTGGATAATAAACATGAACAACAGTACTGATAACCATAACAGCTAAAAAAAAAAAAACGTTGTTATGATAAAACACATAGGGGTTGATTTACTAAAACTGTAGAGTGTGAAATCTGGTGCAGCTCTACATGGTAGCCAATCAGCTTCTAACTTCAGCTTGTTCATTAAGCATTGCCAAAATAAAACTGGCAGCTGATTGGTTTCTATGCAGAGCGGCACCAGATTTTGCACGCTACAGTTTTAGTAATTCAACCCCAGTTTATACAAGTGTATAAAGTATAGACTGCAGGCAAGATCCAAGGTACTGGCATTATTATTTAGAAACTGTCTACCTACTATTTTGTTCTCTTAATTATAAACCCAAATCAAGTTTTAAGACTAGAAATACTTTTCACACACCTATAAAGAGTGATAATGTTTGCAACTGAGTTGACTTTTGCTGGGCTCCCCTGTGTCCACAGCAGATCTTTAAATCAAAGACTGAGAAAAAACATTATAATATAACATTTATATTCATGTATAGCTAGATATCTACTGATTGTCTTGTTTTAAATACATATTTCTTATGCAGTGCTATAACACTTCGAATTTCAAACAGCCAATCAGGTGCAAGGTAATTTAAAGAAAAGTTTGCACCCAAAGCACAAGCTTGAGGGAGATGTACTAAAACTGGAGCACTCCGAACCTGGTTCAGCTGTGCATGGTAACAATCAGCTTCTAACTTCAGTTTGTTCAATTAGGCTTTGACAATAAAACCTGGAAGCTGATTGGTTTCTATGCAGAGCTGCACCAGATTTTGCACTCTCCAGTTTTAGTTAATCCCTCCCAAGGTCTGCTTAATTATACTGCTCCCCCCCCCCCATGCCAAAATTCTGGGGGGGTGAGTAAACCTTGTAAGGAAAGTAGTAACAAATAAACATACCCTTCCTCCAGATGATGCTAGGCCACACTCCTTCCAATGAAATTTGGCAGAATGCTGGGCAGCCCAAATAACACAAGAACATGCTTCTGCATTGTCAGGGTCATTTTTAATATTGATTGGACCATGGGCCAAAATTTTCTTGGGCCCCGCCCCATGCAATTACAGTCCCAACCTGCTCTGAGAGATACAATAAATAGCAGCTGGACTTAAAATCAGTTTGCTGTATCAGATCAGACAGCAATTGTGATTGGTTGCCAGCTTTTACAGCATATCCTTACTGCTTACTGACTGGTTGCTAGAGGTTACAGCACTTTATGGCTCACTGATTAGTTGCTAGAGGTTACAGCACATGATTTCTGTTTGTTAATTGGTTGCTAGAGATTGCTGTACAGTAATACTGCTCACTGATTGGTTGCTAGAGGTTACAGCACATCATCTCCTCACTGCAGTGGGGCATGATATACATATGAATGCCACATTTATATACATATCAATGCCACTGGTCGCAGCTGTTTACTTATGAATGTCGCCGCTATTTAAATATGAATGCCAGTTATTTACATTTAAACACAGGGTCTGCAGGTGAGTCATCTGTACACAACAATAGGGCAGAGCAAGGCAGCACTTCACACTGAGATATCAGGACACAGCACAGGACTAAAACTTCAAGGGACAATGGAATTTAAACTGAGATAGTTGGCAAGTATGAGGCAGCTGCTTTGGGCCCCACAACAATGACAGGGCACGAGACAGCTGTCCCTTTTGCCTGGCCTTAAAGACTGCCCTGTGCACTGTGTTTGAGCACCATCTCCCAAGATTTGGGCTTCTCAGTTTTCCCTGGGATATCATCGGAGCATGACATCACACCAATTGTATGATAAACTTGGAAAAGATAAATATATTTATTACATTTTTTCCTCTACTATGTTTTTTTTTGTATTTTTTTGTATATTTGCAGAATTTTTAGTGCAAAGTCTGCTTCAAGTTTTTAATGCAGGCTTTTACCAAAAAACAACTCCTTTTGTAAATCCTGCTTGTTGTGTACATTTTGTGAAAAACAGAGTTAACGCAGAACATCTCTGTTTGCCTCAATTACCAAGGCAGTGTAGGTGAAAATGCAAGTCTTCTTAAAGAGGAACTGCAGTCTGCTCACATTATTTGTAATATAAACATCTTTTCCATTCTGAAACTTCCCTCCAACCACTTTGCATGTTATTTTATATATTATGTACTTGCTAAATATGCTGCAGAAATGCTGCAGAAACTTCCCTCCACTGAGTCTGGCTGCATCCATTTTAACTGTGGGCATGCTGAAGCTGCTGCCTGTTCTCTTCCTGGATTTACACAGACACAAAGAGGCACACCTCCAGCTCTGCAGCTCTCATCAGCCCTCTTATGACTCACCCCCTTCCCTTCCTGACAAACTCTCACAAGAGTGAGAGAGAGAGAGCTGTGCATGATGTCATATGCCTAGGCTTTTTTTTTACCAGACAAGAAACAGGAAGTGGGCTGTATAAGGTATTTACTGGCAGAAAAAAAATGTTTTCTTATCCAACGTTAAAACAAAAAGGGCAGAACATTTAATAGATGTAAAGTTGAAAAAATTACTGAAGTTCCACTTTAAATATCTCTTTAAGCCAGTGGGGAAATTTCTATTGAAGACAGGTGTTAAACTGGCATGAAGTGGTTTGAGAGGTACATTTTTAAAGCAGCAAATGATCATGTTCCATTGTTTCACCAGGTTGCTGTTTCTGAAAGATTTATTGGATTTAGTAAAGTGTAGACATGTGCATTCGTATTCATCCAAATGCATTTTTGTCCGAATTTCGGGTATTTTTGTTATAGTTTTAACAAACGATAAAGAACATGCAGATTCCAAAAACCGAAAGATCCAACATAAACAAATGCTTTATTTTCCTTTTTTTTACAACAGTTCAATATAGATAGGAGATTCGACATGATGCGGACAATAGCGATCTGTGTCCATCGAACCTGTGGTCGAATGTGCCTAACCTTAGCTCTATTAGCCCAAGATTATTCTACATAGAGAGAAAAGATTTGACATAGATAGAAAATATTAAACATTATAGAGACAATAACAAAAAAAAAAGGTTGACTGTGCCTAACCTAACTCTATTAGTCCAAGATTATTCTACATAGAGAGAAAAGATTTGACATAGAAAAGATTCAACATTATAGAGACAATAACAAAAAAAAAAAGGTTGACTGTGCCTAACCTAACTCTATTAGTCCAAGATTATTCGACACAGAGAGAAAAGATTTGAGATGAAGATTCGACGAAGCAGTTGAAACGAGCGGACATTTATGGTCAAATGCTCTGCCCATAGGCTATACAAGAATTCTAATGTTGGTTGACTAGTAATAAAATTTAATAAATATAATTATTACTAGTGTCATACAACAATTCTACTATAGCTTGTAGGCGGAACATTCGACCGGAAATGTACGATTGCGGCGTCGTACAGTTTAGCTGCTCCGTCTAATCTTCTTAGAACATTTGACAGACACCATAAGCCTTCAATGACAGATTCGAACCTGATTATTTTGGATTTTCGAACGAATACATTTTTTAACTAAATGAAATAAAAACGAATTTCGGGAGTAACTAAATAAATGTATTTTTTGGACGAAAAACGAAATTCCGAAACTAAATATTTCAGTGTGCATATGTCTATTAAAGTGCATGTAAACCCTAACAATGAACTTCTCTTCTTTGGTCCCCTTTGGACTGTTAAATATACCAAATAAAAGTGTTTTGTAATATCTGTTTGATAAGCTCAAAAAATACCTGTTAATTTTGCCAGAAATCTTGTGAGCTGATAACTTCATGTGCTCTGTGCTTGTGCCTACTATCATCCTTGGATGGGAAATGTGTTCCTGACAAAATCAGGGAAAATAAAGGGAAAAAATCAGATCTGTTCACACATCTGGAATGCATCAGAATGTGCAATAATTGTTATTGATACAGCCTGTTCACATCTCTGAACACAGTGAATTTTTGAAAATAGGTACACATTTTGTTTCAGTGTCTTCTCCTTCATGCTCCAGTGGTCTAAGGTTCTGACATGATCAAAACTGATACAGGGTCTATAGCCCTGGATTGGACATGAGGACACCTAGGGACAGGCCAGCTCTGAAGAATAGGGGAGCGCCATCTGTCAGAGGAGTGGAGAATCGATAAGTAAAAATACTTTTACTCCCCACTAGACCTAAATGGGCAGTTAACCCTTGCAGTGTGGTTATAGCCCCAATGCAAGCTAAAATTTTCACATTTCCCGCAGTTGGGTTTATAATAGAACTTTTTTTTAGAGCCGAAATGATGATAACAAGTACACAACTGTCATTAAAATATTTTAAGCATGCAAAAAATAACTACGTATAACCTATTCCATGTTGCAGTAGTGCTTGCTGGAAACACATCTGTAATCCTGAGCTTTATGAACAATCATTTTTAGATGATCTCAATGTGCTCTGACTGCCTGTGGAGTTGCCTGTGTAAGGAATAGTTTATTTATCATATGTTAATGTTTTCTTGCATTTTCTTCCTTTGTTCAGCTGCAAGAACCTTCATTTGTGGAATAAGCTGTGTCCAGCCTCCTCTACTCTGTTGATGAGTAGACAGAAATGGGTCTTATGAAGAAGAGGCATATCACATGGCTTACCATTTCTTCCAAGATGCTGTAGTGCCACTATGACGTATCACTCATTAACAGCCCGTTCACACCTGAACGTTTTGTAGCCCTACGCCTGAAGCTACAAAACGCTGGAGGGGAAAAAATCCATTATTCTCAATGGAGATGGTTTACATCTCCACTCCATGTTGCCTGAAGCCCTACGCCTGAAGCTCAAACAAGTTCCGGACCCTTTTTTGTTGCGCGAATCGGGCTGATTTGGGCGTTTTCATTCCCATAAAAACTAATGGAAACGCTCGATTCGAGCGTTTAGCGCGACAACGAGCGTTTCTACGGGCGTTTTGACGCTGTATCTGCTCAAGAAAAAATAAGCAGTTGAAAAATATTTTTCCTATTGGCTGAAAAAAAAAACACCGAAGTTAAAAAACGCTCGTTGTCGCGCGTTGTAGTGTGACAAAACGCTCGTTGTCGCGCGACAAAACGCCGGTAAAAACGTTCAAACACGCTACGCTCAGGTGTGAATGCAGCTAATGCACCCATTGGGACACATGCCTAAAATACACAGCACATATGACATCATTGTATTTTAATGTTTTTGTGTATGCTCTGTTTACAGCCTAACAACACATATATGTTTTGTGATCTGGGAGTGTTAAAACATATCTAAACCCCAGCAGGGCCGGTACTACCACTAGGCAAACTAGCCTAGGGCGCACTGCTGCCTAGGGCGCTCGGCCACTGGTGTTCTTACTCTCTTCTCTCTGCAGCAAGCAACTAAGTCTCAGCATCAGCAGGCAGCTCTGGTCACACATATTGTCAGAGGCACAGTGGCGGCGGAGGACTGTGTCTGTGTCCTGACTACCGAATGAATGGAAGCAAGCAAACATTCATTGATGGGCACTGGTAGGCTGCATTGATGGGTGCTGGTGAGGCTGCATTGATGGGCAATGGTGAGGCTGCATTGATGGGCGCTGGTGAGGCTGCATAGATGGGCACTGGTAGGCTGCATTGATGGGTGCTGGTGAGGCTAAAGCCGCGTACACACGTAGCCGTCTGTCCGACGTACTTAGTCTGGCGGACGTCCGCCAGACTGTCCGTCGGAATTTCCGAACGGGCTACTTGCCCACACACGGCACTTTTTCAGCGGACTAATACGGCGTACTAAGTCCGCCCTACTATCCGCCGTACTTTCGAAATGAACGGACTCGCCCACACACGCGGAGGAAAGTCCGCTCATTTCGGCGACCGGGCCACCGCCTGTAAAAGAGCTATAAGAAGACGCGGTAGCCCGGCAGAAGAACCGAAGAGGGGGACAAGACCCCCAAAGTCGGGAGAAGAGGCCGGCGGCGAGGAAGAAAGCCGGACTCCTCCGCTAGCAAAAGAGCTACAAGAAGATAGCAGAGGAGTCCGGCGAGAAGACCCCCGAAGACGGAAGTCCCCCGGAGCTGTGCAATAAAGTATTTTATCTCGTGTGTTGTGTTTTTTTTTGTACTTTATTTTACAGGTGAATGGGTAGGGGTACATCGTACCCCATACTCATTCACATAGGGTGGGGGGCCGGTATCCGGGGGCCCCCTTATTAAAGGGGGCTCCCGGATTCCGATAAGCCCCTCGCCCGCAGACCCCGACAACCAACGGCCAGGGTTGTCGGGAAGAGGCCCTTGTCCTCATCAACATGGGGACAAGGTGCTTTGGGGTGGGGGGGCCGCGCGGCCCCCCTTCCCCAAGGCACACCCCCATGTTGAGGGCACGCGGCCTGGTACGGCTCAGGAGGGGGGGGGCGCTCGCTCGCCCCCCTTTCCTGGCCGGCCGGGTAGCGTGCTCGGACAAGGGTCTGTTGTGGACTTTGGGGGACCCCCACGCCGATTTTTTTCGGCGTTGGGGTTCCCCTTTAAGTCCATACCAGGCGGCGGGGCCAGCGACGCCTCCTTCGCGGGCCCCGCCTACCTGCAGACCCGCTCGAAATGAGCGGACTTTTCTCCGCGCGGGAAAAGTCCTCTCATTTCAAAAGTACGGTGGACTGGCACACACACGTCCGGATTGTCCGCCGAAATTCGAATACGGCGGGCAGATTGGTGTGCAACACGGCATTCTAAGTCCGCCGTACTTTCGGGTCAAAAAAGTATGCCGGAGGCTACACACGGGGGGATTGTTTGGCGGACTTGAGTTTCCCGGACTTTTCCACCGGATTGTTTGATCGTGTGTACGCGGCATTCATTGATGAACACTGGTAGGCTGCATTGGGGGGTGCTGGTAGGCTTCATTGATGGGCACTGGCAGGCTGCATTGATGGACACTGGTAGGCTGCATTGATGGACACTGGTAGGCTGCATTGATGGGCGCTGATAGGCTTCATCGATGGGTGCTGGTGAGGCTGCATTTGATGGGCACTTCATTAAAAAGGTGGGGTAGATATATGGGCAGAGGAAAGGGGGTGGAGACAAGTGTGGAGCCAAGGGACACGGCAAAATTAGGTTTCGTCTAGGGCAGGGGTGGCCAACCCGCGGCTCCCGAGCCGCATGCGGCTCTTTGCCCGGTTCCGTGCGGCTCTTACGTTACTTACGCTACTGGCTATGAACTTCCTTATTCGAGTCGAGTCGTACGTCATCATGTTCGAATCCGTCAGAGTTTGGTGTGATTGTGTGTGGCCAAGTCCGCTCATTCGGAAAGTCCGTCAGAATTGCAAAACATGCTTCAAATTTTTCGGCCAGATATCTGCCGGACCCAGTTCCTACCGAGAAATTCGCTCGTGTGTGTGCTATTCCGACGGACTAAAACCGACGCTAGTGCAGCTATTGGCTACTCCTGGCTATGAACTTCCTTATTCGAGTCGAGTCGTACGTCATCACTTTCGAATCCGTCGGAGTTTGGTGTGATTGTGTATGGCCAAGTCCGCTCATTCGGAAAGTCCGTCAGAATTGCAAAACATGCTTCAAATTTTTGGCCAGAACTCTGCCGTTCGCCATCCGCTCTCATACACACCTCTGCTCACCCCTCACTCTCACTACCCCGTCCCCTTGCTCTGTATTTACGTCAAATGCACACGTGGGCAGTTTTTCAGTAAGAGCAAAATGGCAGGGAAAAAATGCACAGCAAAACGAAAATATGAAGAAGAACACAAGACGTTTTTAACAGAGTGGGAGAGTTTATATTTTTTTGTTGAACGTAATGGAAAGCCATTCTGCCTTATATGTCAGGTGTCCTTGTCGCATTTCAAAGCTTCAAACCTTCAGCGCCACTTCAGCTCACTCCATGCTAACATCGACCAGGAATTTCCAAAAGGGACTGAACTTCGCAAGCACAAGTTGGTTACTTTGAAAAGTCAGACAGAAAAGCAGGCAAAGTTTTTCAAAAAACTTACAAAGCACACAGAGACTGTAACGCTTGCATCGTATCAACTGGCTTGGAACATTGCACGGGCCAAAAAGCCATACAATGAAGGGGAGTTCATTAAAAAATGCCTCTGTGACATTGTTGAAGTCTCCTGAAAACGACAAACTAAAACGAATGGTATCAGACCTCCAACTGTCCCGCCACACTGTTGAGCACAGAATATCAGACATTAACACGTCTATTCAGTCAAAGTTGCACTCTGATCTTCAAGCTTGTGAGTATTTTAGTGTCGCATTGGATGAGAGCAAACGTATGTGTGTATGAGGAAGGGATGGGGTGATGTTCATGTGTGCCCATGCGTATGATGTGGCTCTTTGCGGTAACTTGGTAAAAAATGTGGCTCTTGGTCTTTGTCTGGTTGGCCACCCCTGGTCTAGGGTGTCAAAAATCCTTGCACCAGCCCTGGACCCAGGAATAAAACTGTAGTATATTGCAGCTTACCAGTCCCTAGATGTGGTGGCTGAATTTGTTTTGTTGTTCAGACAGTTTTTCTTTATTCTCACCTGGTGATCCTGCTAGCAACACGCTTCGTGTTCTGGAGCAATAAGACTCAATCATCATGTATTTATGGCGAAGCAGCGTTATCAGCATCAGACATGACTATCACCGCCTCTCTCTCTCCTCTTCTCTATCACAATGCAAATGATCCAAAAAAGGTATAGTACTGAACCACATATGTTTAGATAATGACAGCTTGTTGTACATTCAATGATGCAATAAGAGAGGTAACAGTTTTCTGTGTGATTTAGGTCTCTATCACATGGATACTGAGGCCCACACACCATCACTGAGGCCCATATCACATGGGTGCCGAAGGCCCATACACCATCACTGAGGCCCATAACACAAGGGTACTGAGGCCCATACACCATCACTGAGGCCCATATCACACGGGTACTGAGGTCCATACACCATCACGGGGGCCCATATCACACAGGTACTGAAGCCCATACACCATCACTGAGGCCCATATCACATGGGTACTGAGGCCCATACACCGTCACTGAGGCCAATCTCACATGGGTACTGAGACCCATACACCATCACTGAGGTCCATATCACACAGGTTCTGAGGCCCATACACCATCACTAAGGCCCATATCACACGGGTACTGAGGCCCATACCACACGGGTACTAAGATCCATACACCATCACTGAGGCCCATATCACAGGGGTACTGAGGCCCATACACCATCACTGAGGCCCATATCACATGGGTACTGACACCCATATCACATGGGTACTGAGGCCCATACACCATCACTGAGGCCCATATCACATGGTTACTGAGGCACATACACCAACACTGAGGCCCATATCACACGGGTACTGAGGCCCATACACCATCACTGAGGCCCATATCACACGAGTACTGAGGCCCATACCACACGGGTACTGAGGCTCATACACCATCACTGAGGCCCATATCACACGGGTACTGTGGCCCATACACCATCACTAAGGCCCATATCAGACGGGTACTGAGGCCCATACACCATCACTGAGGCCCATATCACATGGGTACTGAGGCCCATACACCATCACTGAGGCCCATATCACATGGGTACTGAGGCCCATGCACCACCACTGAGGCCCTTATCACATGGGTACTGAGGACCATACACCATCACTGAGGCCCATATTATACAGGTACTGAGGCCCATACACCATCACTGAGGCCCATATCACACGGGTACTGAGTCCATTTGTTTATGCGGCTGGAGCTGCCAAGTGCTGCATACAGGCAGCCCATGTAAGTCTTTGGCGACCAGCAGCTGCCTGAACACAGCCACTCATCCTAATTTGAAAGGCATGGGGGTGCAGGTGAGCGGACCTAAATTAAGACATTGGGGGAATTTCACTCACACCTGCAATTCTGTCAAACTACTGCCAGCAATCTTTCCCATAAGCAGGGGTTCTGTCCACTGATCCCCTGCTGATCGTAGCAGACCGGGGTGGGCAACAGGTCCGTGTCCACTCTGTCTATGCAGAACTGACAGGCTCCGCTGTGCTCTATGGATGGCTGGGAGTAAATGGACTATACTGTCTGTTTACATCCAGCTATCTCCAATCCGGAGCCCTCTTCCATTTTTTTTAGCAGGCCTGATCAGACTCAGAGGTAGGTGGTTTTAAACAGACACACGTCCCTTTGCACCCACCGGTCCATAGGAATACATGGTCCTTCTGATCAGGTCTGTGTGAAAAACTAACACATGGACCTGATTGGACCATCCATGTAAAAGGGGCCATAGATTTACAGTACAGTACATTGGCTGTCTGCATGCATGCACTACCTGGTATCACCAGCTGCATAAATAAATGGCCAATCCACATGTACACGCTTTAGCACCCATGTAAATAATATTATAAATCTGGGCCAGATTCATGCAGTGTATTACTGAAAACCACCCACAGTGCACTGCAACACACAGTAATACACTTCTCTGCATTGTGATGCAGTAAAGGTCAGGTGCAGCTTGATGGCAATAGCAATCAGAGTATCTTTTTCTAGTTGTTGGCAGGAGTAGTCAGCCAGCAGCCTTCTGCCAACCTACAAACATAAGATGTAATTTCAAATTTAAAGTCACATAATGGAAAATTAACAGTTCCTGTAATTGTGATATTTTGTCTGTGGGTACCCAATGCCAAACTAGGTGGGAAGAATAAAGCTGCCATCTGTAAAATTTACACATTCATATCAGGCTTATGTCTGCTGCCTGTGAAAATATGTCTTCAAGTCTTGCTTCCTCTGTGCAGCAATTTAGGTTTCCAATTTGGGATCACTATTACTAAAACTGGTATTATTTTTATGATTTTAACCATTCCCCTTATTTCTAGCATATTGACAACTTTATTATTTTTATTACACCTCTGATTTATTGATTTTTTTAAGCATATTTCTTTCCTTTACTGCATGTTTTGAATGTTTGCTATTTTTAAGGGCTGATTTACTAAAGTAGTTGATTATCTTCACACAATAAATTGTGGTTCACTTCAATTATATAATCATGTAAAAAGCTAATTCCTGTTATCTATTTGAATTGGCATATGGCTGGATAATTGAAGTGACTATTCACACACAATTTGTTGTGTAAAGATTCAAAAGGAATGGGCTCAAATCGCACTGCAAAGAATCTCATGCGATTTCAACAAGAATGCGGTGCGATTCCTGGCTGAGTCACATGCAATTTCCCCCACCGCTACTGTGTGTGTGAACCCAGTATAAAAAGGGAAGGGTCATCTAGTGCAGCAATGGACAGTTTTTTAAAAATGTTATAACAACTCACAATAAAGTACATATCTTGTCAAATCCAAATCTGCATAGTGTTCCTGTCCCACTGATGATAGAAAACCATGGCCACTGGAGGTGCTCACAGGGCCGGAAGAGATGTATAGGCATTCTGCTGCCAAGCTGACATCACTTCCGCCTTATACCCACAGGGGTCTCGAAACTTCTCCTCCAGCCCTGTGAACAGGGGCATGCCTAGAGCATTTGGCACCCAGGCAGATCCTATATCTGGCACTCCCCCATGTTAAAATGTAAAAACACCCCACTTTACCCCCTGCATACCTATGCATCCTTCAATATCTCTTTGTCACTACTGTGTACCCCCCCTCCACAACTGCACCTCTGGACCCCTTTAAATTGCACAGAACCCTGCACCTCTGGACCCCTTTACATTACACATCACCCTGCACCTCTGGACCCCTTTACATTACACAGCACCCGACAGCTTTGGTCCCCTGCATGTTACACAGATACCCCCTACCAGTTCTGAACCCCCTGCATGTTACACAGACCCCCCAACAGTTCTGGACCCCCTGCTGGTTACACAGACCCCCCTAACAGTTCTGAACCCCCTGCTGGTTACACAGACCCCCTAACAGTTCTGGACCCCCTGCTGGTTATACAGAACCTTCTCCCACAGTACAGACCCCTCTCATCAGTACAGACCCCCTACCTCAGAATAGACCCCCCCTTTCAGTACAGACCCCCCCATTCAGTACATAGTCCTCTTCAGTACAGATGCCCTTTCAGTTCAGACACCCCATTCAGTACATTCCCCTCTACAGTACAGACCCCCCCTTCAGTGCAGACCCCCCATTCAGTACAGACCCCCTTCAGTCCAGACCCCCCTACAGTGCAGATCCCCCATTAAGTACAGACCCCCCAGAATGCAGACCCCCCATTCAGTACAGACCCTCCCATTCAGTACAGACCCCCTTACAGTGCAGACCCCTCATTCAGTACAGACCCCCCACAGCGCAGATCCCCCAATCAGTACAGACCCCCTACAGTGAAGATCCCCCCATTCAGGACAGACCCCCCTACAGTGCAGACCCCATTCAGTACAGACCCCCATTCAGTGCAGACCCCCTATTCAGTACAGACCCCCCGCTACAGTGCAGACCCACCTCCAATCAGTACAGACCCCTCTACAGTGCAGACCCAGATTCAGTACAGACTTCCTCTACAGTGCAGACCCCCCAGTCACTACAGACCCCCCTACAGTGCAGACCCCCCATTCAGCACAGATCCCTGTGGGGCCCTGCCGATGGGTGTCACCCGGGTGTGGCCCGAACCCCCCTTGCAAAGCCACTGCAGCTCACCTCTCCTTGTGTGCTCTAACCTGCCCTGTCACTGCAGGACCGCTGCCTAAACCCACCCCGCTGTCGCCGATTCAGTTTTAGAAGGGGGGCACCGGCCTCACCCCCCCAGTGGGTAACACCCAGAGTGGCCCGCCCCCCACTTGGTGCATCACTGCCTGTGAGCACCTCCAATAACCATGGTTTTCTATTGGTGGGACAACGACACTATGAGATATGTACAATAATGTGAGTTCCAACATTTTTAAAAATTGCCCATTGCTGCAATAGATGGTGCTTCTCCTTTTATACTGGGTCCACACACACAGGAGCAGTAGGGGAAATTGCATGTGATTGGGTCAGGAATTGGGTCAGGAATTGCACTGCATTCCTGTTCAAAATGGCATGTCATTCTCTGCAGTGCAATTTGAGCCCATTCATTTTGTTTGCAAAGGTATCAGTACTCGGTTAGGGTTATTTGCTGATAAAAAAACAATATCAACCCTAGTATATATAATGCTCTCCATATAACCAATGCTGTCTCCTGAGGAAGTCATGTGACTCTGTGACACAACGCGTTGGGAGGAGCTGATATCATCATGTCACAAACAGGAAGTGAGCGGTCCGCCATCTAGCATGAGACATTTCATATACACATGCATGTACACTGTTGTGCACCAGGCTATAGGCACTTTTTAAGTTGAGTTATGTTACTTTTGGCTTTATTTTAATAAAAAAAATAACATTGGTTATACAGAGGTTATACAGAGAGCACTATATATACCCTTCTTTTTTAATTTTCTATATAAAATAACTGAAGGATTGCTGTGGATTGTGGTGGATTTAAGAACATCCAGAAGATATCAACACTCCTGGCATATAACTCCCTGTTTAAAGGGAATACGCAAGAGACCAGTTTTTTATTGGGTTTTGCACAATGCATGATTAACCACCTCAATACAGTGCAGTTACACCCCCTTCCTGACCAGACCAATTTTCAGCTTTCAGCACTCTCACAGTTTGAATGACAATTACTCAGTCATGCAACACTATACCCATATAAAACCTGCGTCCTTTTTTTCACACAAATAGAGCTTTCTTTTAGTGGTATTTAATCACTAGTGAGTTTTTTGTGTGCTATAAATAAAATAAAACGTAAATTTTGTGAAAAAAATGCCTATTTCTTTGTTTCTTTCATAACTTTTTGCTAATCTGTAATTTTTCTTCATACATTTTGGCCAAAATGTATACTGCTACATATCTTTGGTAAAAATAACCCACATTAGTGTATATTATTTGGTCTTTGTGAAAGTTATAGAGTCTACAAACTATGGTGCCAATCGCTGAAAATTGATCACATTTCAGTACATCAGGTGTATCTCATTTCTAGAGACACTAACAAGTAGAGATGAGCCGAACACCCCCGGTTCGGTTTGCACCAGAACTTTCGAACAGACCCCAAATTCGTATGAACGTTAGAACCCCATTGAAGTCTATGGGACTCGAACGTTCGAAATTAAAAGTGCTAATTTTAACGGCTAATATGCAAGATACGGTCCTAAAAAGGGTTTGGGGACCTGGCTCCTGCCCCAGGGGACATGGGTCAATGCAAAAAAAACTTTTAAAAACTGCCGTTTTGGCGGGAGCACTGATTTTAATGACGATTAAAGTGAAAAAAAAAAAGTGAAATATTCCTATAAATATCGTGCCTGGGGGGTGTCTGTAGTATGCCTGTGAAGTGCCACGTGTTTCCCGTGTTTAGAACAGTCCCTGCACAAAATGACATTTAACGGAAATAACGTCATTTAAAACTGCTTGCGGTTTTAATGTTATATCTGGTTCCTGCAATATGGTTGAAAATCATTGAGAAAAATGGCATGGGTAGCCCTCCTTGCCCATTACCAGCCCCTTTGGGTCTTGTACGCATATTAAGGGGAACCCCGTACCCATATTAAAAAAAGGAAATACGTGTGACCCCCAGGCCCTATATACTCAGAACAGCAATATACAGGCAGTGCAAACAAGACAGGGACTGTGTAGGTTTGTTGTGTTAAGTTGAATCTGTTTGTAATTTTCAACTGGTACATTTTTAAAGTGTAGCTCCAGTCAAAAAAACTATTTTTAAGCTTTTTGGAAAACATAGGGAAGGGTTATCACCCCTGTATAATTTGTTTTGCCGTCCGTCTTTTCCAGAGCACGCAGACAGCATGCACAATCTCCTACCGCTGACTGCAAGCTCTATTTAAAACGAGCAAGATAGTTAGCTATATAGGTGGATATAGCGGTGTATACTGCGTTCAGAGCACGCAGACAGCATGCACAATCTCCTAACACTGACTGAAAGCTCTATTTAAAACGAGCAAGATATTTAGCTATATAGGTGGATATAGCGGTGTATACTGCGTTCAGAGCACGCAGACAGCACGCACAATCTCCTAACACTGACTGAAAGCTCTATTTAAAACGAGCAAGATATTTAGCTATATAGGTGGATATAGCGGTGTATACTGCGTTCAGAGCACGCAGACAGCACGCACAATCTCCTAACACTGACTGAAAGCTCTATTTAAAACGAGCAAGATATTTAGCTATATAGGTGGATATAGTGGTGTATACTGCGTTCAGAGCACGCAGACAGCACGCACAATCTCCTAACACTGACTGAAAGCTCTATTTAAAATGAGCAAGATAGTTAGCTATAGAGGTGGCTATAGCGGTGTATACTGCGTTCAGAGCACGCAGACAGCATGCACAATCTCCTACCGCTGACTGCAAGCTCTATTTATAACGAGCAAGATATTTAGCTATATAGGTGGATATAGCGGTGTATACTGCGTTCAGAGCACTCAGACAGCACGCACAATCTCCTAACACTGACTGAAAGCTCTATTTAGAACTAGCAAGATATTTAGCTATATAGGTGGATATATCGGTGTATACTGCGTTCAGAGCACGCAGACAGCACACACAATCTCCTAACACTGACTGACAGCTCTATTTAAAACTAGCAAGATAGTTAGCTATATAGGTGGATATAGCGGTGTATACTGGGTTCAGAGCACGCATAATCTCCTAACACTGACTGCAAGCTCTATTATAAAAGATAGATATATCGCTAGCTATATAGGTGAATATAGCGCTGTATACTGCGGTCAGGGCATGCAGACAACAACCACTACAGAAGAGCAAGAACGAAAAATCGGCCGATAACGGTCGGTGTATACTGTGTTGAAGGTACACAGAACACCCACTAACTGCTACAGATGCCAACACACTACACAAGGCCGCCGCGCTGGCGGCCTTATATAGTGTGGGGCGTGTACTACACAGCCTGAGCTGTGATTGGCCAAGCATGCGGGGTCACAGTGCATGCTTGGCCAATCATGAGCCAGCAATGCACTGCGCCATCGCAGTGCATTGTGGGCCGTGAGCGCCACTCGAATTTGGCGCGAACGGCCCATAACGTTCGGAATTCGCCGAACGGGCGAACAGCCGATGTTCGAGTCGAACGTATGTTCGACTCGAACACGAAGCTCATCCCTACTAACAAGTCAGGAAAGTACAAATACCCCCCAAATGACCCCTTTTTACAAAGTTGACATTCCAAGGTATTAAGAAAGTAGCATGGTGAGTTTTTTTAAGTTGTCATTTTTTCCCACAATTCTTTGCAAAATGAAGTTTTTTTTTAAATTATTATTTTGTTTTACAAAATTGTCATATTATCAGGTTATTTCTCACACACAGCATATGCATACAACAAATTACACCCCAAAATACATTCTGCTACTCTTCCCGAGTATGGCGATACCACATGTGTGAGACTTTTACACAGCCTGGCCACATACAGAGCACCAACATTGATGTAGTACCTTCAGACGTTTTACGAGCAAAAATGACGCATCTCACTTCTCAACCACCTATTACACTTTTGAAGGCCCTGGAGTACCAGGACAATGGAATTTCCCATAAAATGACCCCATTTTGGAAAGCAAACACCCCAACGTATAATCTGTGAGGCATAATGAGTCTTTTGAACGGTTAATTTTTTTCCAGAAGTTTTTGGAATATGTGGAAAAAAATTAAAACACATTTTTTTTTTACACAAAATTGTCAATTTATAAGATATTTCTAACACATAGCATGTATATAGCAAAAATTATACCCCAAAACACATTCTGCTACTCCTCCCGAGTATGGCGATACCACATGTGTAGGACTTTTACACAGCCTGGCCACATAGAGAGGTCGAACATTGAAGTAGTACGTTCAGGCATTCTAGGAGCATAAATGACACATCTCATTTCATTTCTACCTATCACACTTTTGAAGGTCCTGGACCACCAGGGCAGTGCAATTACCCACAAAATGACCCCATTTTGGAAAGCAAACACCCCAACGTATATTCTATGAGACATGGGCTTCAAATAGGTACTCGGGTACTCTGATGGGCTGGAGATAAGTACTCTGGTACTCTGATGGCCTGGTGACAGGTACTCGGGTACTTTGATGGCCTGGTGACAGGTACTCGGGTACTCTGATGGCCTGGTGACAGGTACTCGGGTACTCTGATGGCCTGGTGACAGGTACTCGGGTACTCTGATGGCCTGGTGACAGGTACTCAGGTACTCTGATGGCCTGGTGACTGGTATTTGGGTACTCTGAAGGGCGGTGACAGGTACTCATATGGATTGTGACAGGTACTCGGGTACTGAGATGAAGTGTGACAGGTACTCAGGTACTCAGATGAACTATGACGGGTACTCAGATGGACTGGGACAGGTACTCGGGTACTCAGATGGGCTGGGACAGGTACTCGGGTACTCAGATGGGCTGGGACAGGTACTCGGATACTCTGATGGGCTAGGACAGGTACCCAGGTACTCTGATGGGCTGTGACAGGTACCCGGGTACTCGGATGAACCGTGACAGGTACTCGGGTACTTTGATGGGCTGTGACAGCTACTAGGGTACTCGGATGAACCGTGACAGGTACTTGGGTACTTTGATGGG
Organism: Lithobates pipiens; assembly: GCF_037356315.1. NCBI lineage: Eukaryota > Metazoa > Chordata > Amphibia > Anura > Ranidae > Lithobates > Lithobates pipiens. Next base: position 337,746,917 of record NW_027507764.1, on the reverse strand, counting down.
CTGTGGCAGGTATTTGGGTACTCTGATGGACCGTGACAGATACTCGGTACTCTGATGGACTGCGACAGATAGTCGGGTACTCTGATGGACCGCGACAGGTACTCGGGTACCCTGATGGACCGTGACAGGTACTCGGGTACCCTGATGGACCGTGACAGATACTCGGGTACCATGATGGACTGTGACAGGTACTCGTGTACCCTGATGGACCGTGACAGGTACTCGGGTACTCTGATGGACCGTGACAGGTACTCGGGTACTCTGATGGACCGTGACAGGTACTCGGGTACCCTGATGGACTGTGACAGGTACTCTGGTACTCTGATGGACCGTGACAGGTACTCGGGTACTCTGATGGACCGTGACAGGTACTCGGGTACTCTGATGGGCCGTGACAGGTACTCGGGTACTCTGATGTGCCGTGACAGGTACTCGGGTACTCTGATGGGTTGGGACAGGTACTCGGGTACTCAGATAAACTGTGACAGGTACTCGGGTACTCTGATGGGCTGTGACAGGTACTCAAATACTCTGATGGACTGTGACAGGTACTCTGATGGACTGTGATTGACAGGTACTATGAGGGGTGGTGACAGGTCCTCTTTATTGGGGGGGCAATCAGTGTGATTGGTGTACACTAGGTGGTAACGAGATGTTACCGCAATCTCCTCCTCACACACGATCAGTGTGTGAGGAGGAGAACAACCCGGTAACATCTCGTTACCGCGGTTTGTTTACATTTTAGTGATCGGCTGTGAAAGGATCGCGCGCATGCGCCGTGCACAGTCGGGGTGTGACCATCTGTGATCGGCTGTGACTTCATCGTGGCCGATTACGTGGTAAACAGCCATAACCAATGGCTGTTCACCCCCTTCGGTGGCGAGCAGTGTCTCCGTGACACGCCGCCACCGAAGAAACAGGGATGCGCGCGCACGATCGCGCGCATTCCCTGTTTAAACGGGAGGCCGTCATATGACGGCCTCCCGCCACAATAGGTGTGCCGCCTGCCCGTCATTTGACTGCCAGTGGTCAGCAACCAGTTAAAGAGATGTTTCAGTGATTCACAACATATGGCAGAAAGAATAAAGTGCAAATGGTATAAGTGGAAGAAAATAATAACGGACACTTATATAACAACTGAAGAATGAAGAACATTTATTGATAATTATGGTCATGATTTGTTGGTCTTGAGACTTTTCAAATGGAGATATGTTTTTGGTATAATATAGGTTTATGATTCATATTATTTTATATAGTACCGCACGGCACTAATTAGTATATGATTTTGCATGAGCCTCCTCCCAACAACAGGCAAAAGCAATCAACCCATAAGCTAAGTTTTTCTTTATTTTTTTGTTAAACCAGACGATTAAATGAAAAAATACTCACAGATCCCCACTTGAACAGAAAGAGATGTTGATGCAGGGATCTCTCCTGCTTTTCTATTGTATTCTGACAGGGGGGATCCTCCCTCCAGAATACACAGAGTAAGCACTGATCAAATGCTGGTTTCCAACATGACCATTTGATAGAAGCTGGTCATTAGATTGGGTTCTGTGTAACAGACAGAGCTACAAAGAACCAAAAGTTGTCCGGTCCTACTGAACCAGCTGACTTTCAGTACTTGTATATCCAGCTTTAGAGAAGAGCTATGAAAGTTAATAACAGCTCAGGTTGATTACAGCCTAGCAACAAAACAGACAAAATTTACTCGGGGGTCCCTACATGTACAGTATTTACTATACTATTGAATTTTTATGTTGTTTCCTTTTAATGGATTTTAGTTATAAAGATCAGGCTATGGAAATGTCACATATTTTTTATAATTATAAATATATAATTTCATACATATCAACAGTATATTTAATATCTTCCCTTGTTAGGCCTCATGTGCACTGCTGCTGGTAAACGGACGTTTAGGAGCAGTTGGGAGTTTTTTTCAACTGCCCCTGAACTCTCCTCTATGTTATCTTATCAGTACATGTACACAGGGTGTTTACAGTAGTTTCCAGGCAGTTGAGTTAAGAGACATTTTTTGGAAAGCAAAAAATGCATTCAGAAGCTGAGTTTACAGGCATTTCCACTGCCAAACGCTTCTAAACCTGGCTAAACATGGTAATTAATGTTTAGCCAGAACTAAAATTTGCAAAATGAAAAGTGCGAATCAACACTCACCACACTTCTATTAATACGAAATTAGCAGAAGGAACCCAAAGGGTGGCAGCTGTCAATTGAACTTCCTCGCTTTCAGCTCGTAGTACGTATAGTACATCACTGCATTTGTGTTTGTTGGCCAACAATTGTGTACAATTTGTATTCAAGACAAAATCCAGGCACACGTCTTTGGACAAAAGTCAGAGGTTTTGTTTGCGGAAAATCCGATCGTGTGTAAGAAGCTTTAGAGTCACATTGATAAAGACTAGATCACATTGCTCTACCCTTGCTCTACCCAAGGGTTAGTAAACTTTTTTCTCACAACTTTATATGGTTCTTATTTTCACACTTTTAAAGCAGTCTAGAATACAGTTTTAAATATAGTTTTGGCATTTCTTTCTTTGGTTTTCCTTTCATTGGCACCACAGCTCCGATGTGTAAAAGTAATTTGCTTGTATATCTTATAGATCTGAGTAGAATGAGTCAATAATTTTATCCCAAACAACTTGAATTTTTTAATTATCTTCATTTTCATTTACTTGCCAAGTCAACAATTACATTTTATAAACAAAATTTATGAATGTTTACCAACAATTTGGAATTTTGGTCATAAAATCCTCAGTTTGTTCAGAAAATATGCATAGTCTCTTTCATGGTAAATGGAACAAAACTGGACGGTCTATCTTGCAGAATGGGGTTTACAGAACCAAGTGTAGCACTAACCCCCAAAGGAGCTGCTGGTTAGATTTGGGCTTACCGTTACCTTCTTTTCTCCTCACTTCACGTCTAGGGGTGTCCTGTGGTAGATGGCCTAGTAACTCGAGAGACTGACAACAGATTCACTCGAATGGATTTTATTTGCAAAAAATTTAGACAATGAACAGTCTCTTAAATTGGGATCAGAGGGTTGGAAAGGAAGTTCAGGTACTCTTAGCCCTTGTACACACGGTCGGAGAATCCGTCGGAATGTGTCCTATCGGATCGTGTTGTCGGATAATCCAACTGTGTGTGGTATGCATCGGACTGATTCCGTCGGAATATCCGTCGGACCCAATTTTCCAACTTGTTGGAAATATTTTCTGACAAACTGGTCCGATCGGACATACTCTGATCATGTGTAGAGAATTTCGGACAAAGTGCTACGCATGCTCAGATCAAATTCCTATACCAAAGCTATTGGCTACTAGCGTGAACGTAGTCCCGTCGTAACGAAATAACGTCATCACGATCTGAACGATCGGATTTTCCGACAACTTGGTCCGACTGTATGTATGCAACAGTTTCGGACACAATCCGTCGGACAAAATCCAACGGATTTGGTTGGCAGAATGTCCGACCGTGTGTACAAGGGCTTAGTGTCAAAGTCAAATGTTGAAGAACTTGCTTACTTTGACTGCATCCAGAGAATAGCCATTCGCAACTGGATGTTCACTCAAGTTGGACAGTCCCTCTCTCACAAGGCCTAGCAGCCAACAAGGTGCTTAACTCAGGAACAAGTCTCTGCTACAGACGTTGTTGTAGAACATACAAGATATGTCTCTGCCACAGACATTGTTGTAGAACACGTAGGAAAACTAAACTTGAAGAACACTCGTGGGATACCTAGATCTTTCAGCCAGCTTGGCGATATCCACGAGACCGGATTCTCTTGGGTACTTCAGCTCCTCCAGGCTCTTACTAAGAAAACAACCCATACGTGGCCTTCTTCTGAAGAGTGCTCCCCTGGATAGCGTGAAATCACTGGCTCTCTCCCAAACCGGAGACGGCACCCAAACACCTCAGAATCCTCCTTTAGTTTAGCCAGCCCTGAGACATCAAGATCGGGTGAATCCGCACCCCTCATCTGGGCATCTGATGTGTCAACCAAAACCCCATAAACACAAATGGTTTATCAGAGGGAAAATTGTAGTTATTGAACAAAGTTTTCTTATATGTCAAATCACTATTTGTCCCAATAAGTCTTAGGCGGAGCATGGGTGTTTGAGGCTCCTATAGATATTAGATCAAAATAGTTCAATTAGAAGACTCAACTTTTATATCAATCTATCTGAAGGTTTGCTGAAACAAAAGGCACTTACACTTATTATGGATTGCAATATTTTTAATTAGTCTTAAGGCACTCATAGGCCGCGTACACACGGGCGGACTGTTCGCCCAACTTTGTCCGCTGAACAGTGTTTGGGCGAACAGTCCGCTCGTGTGTGGGCTTTCAGCGGACAGTTTCAGCGGACAGTTGGACGGACAAGGTTTTTCGGAATTTCCGAAAAACTGTCCGCTGAAACCTTGTTTGAGCGAACAGTCCGCCCGTGTGTAGGCTTGTTCGTCAAACAAAGTTGCGCGCATGCTCAGAAAGGATTTTCACGCCGAAAGCTATAATGCAGTGTATAGGACGTCGTATTTTTCGTCCCGTCGTACGTGCCGTTCACGTCATCGCGCACGGTTTCAGCAAACTGTTCGTCCGTCGTGTGTGGCCATGTCCGTCCATGCTAAGTTTGAGCGGACTGTTTGCCGAAACTGTTGGACGGACAAAGTTGGGCGAACAGTCCGCGCGTGTGTACGCGGCCATAGGCTTTCCCTGAGACAATTGAAAAATAAAGTGTTATAACTGGGAAGCACTGGGAAGCAGGAAGAAAATATGCTTGTCCACATACTCATATATATCTAAAGTAGAACTGAAAACATAGAAATATATATATATTCCAATAAATATTGGGGTTGAACTATTTAAGTGATCATTTATTTATGAACTGGAATATTCACTCTGGAAAGTCAATGTATACTTTCATTTTATGAGGAGAGTTATATTTGAGCAGGACCACTGGAGGCTATCATAAGTATGGCATAGAGTGTAAATGCAGGATGAAGAAGACCTGGTGGGAATTCTTTTTGAAGCAAAGCAGCACAGTGAAGTTTGTTGAATCAAGGACAATTTTTTCTCCAGGTGGGTTGCATTAAGGGTAATGGAAGCATGACTTAAGGGCCAATTTGTATCAAAAGTAGTGTTATCTGGAGATAAAATTGTATTTGTCTGTATCTTACTTAAAGCGGGGTTCCACCCTAAAGTGGAACCTCCGCTGATTGGAACCCTCCCCCCCTCCGGTGTCACAATTGGCACCTTTCAAGGGGGAGGGGGGTGGAGATACCTGTCAAAGACAGGTATTTACACCCACTTCCGGGCATAGACTCCCGTGGGAGTCTACGCCATTTCCTGTCCTGCCGCGCTGTCTGCTGGGACACACACGGGTCTCAGAGACAGCGCAGAGAATTCCTATGCGCAGTAGGGAACCGGGAAGTGAAGCCGATTCGCTTCACTTCCTGATTCCCTCACCTAGAATGGTGGCGGCAGCAGCCGAGGGCCGAGCGATCGATCGGCCTCGGCTTCCGGCATCGCTGGAACCCGGGACAGGTGAGTGTCCATTTATTAAAAGTCAGCAGCTGTAGTATTTATAGCTGCTGGCTTTTAATATTTTTTTTTGGTGGAATCCCTCTTTAAAGTCCATATAAAACTATAACTCCATCTAAGACCACCCTGTCCGCAAGGTGCCAAAGCTGCTGTGTTAATGCTACTGACAGACTGCATAATATATGTATTTTTTTTTTTTTTGCCCATAGTTCCAGTTTGAGGTTTCTTTTGACAGTTTAAAGGCTTGCTTTTTGAAAAAAAGTCTCCTGTTTACAGAGCTCATTGACTCATCAGCAGTAACTCATCATCGTGAGGAGTCTTATTATCTTCAGATGGAAGTTCCCATTAGAAAAATTGCACCTCAAGGCAAGAAGCCCTACTTACTCTACTGTCTCATAAGCTAACATAAATCTCTGGGAATCTTTTATCATAAGATTATCTTATTTGTAAAACATGTATCGCATACATAAAAAGAAAGGTATACAGTGCATCTGGAAAGTATTCACAGCGCTTCGCTTTTTCCACATTTTGTTATGTTAAGCCTTAGTCCAAAATGGATTGAATTCAATATTTTACTCAAAATTCTACAAACAATACTCCATAATGACAGCGTGAAAGAAGTTTGTTTGAAATCTTTGCAAATTTATTAAAAATAAAAAATGAAAAAGTCATATGTACATAAGTATTCACAGTCTTTGCGTGACACTCAAAATTTAACTCAGGTGCATCCTGTTTCCACTGATCATACTTGATTCAAGTCCACCTGTGGTAAATTTAGTTGATTGGACATGATTTTGAAAGGTACACACCTGTCTATATAAGGTCCCAGAGCATGTCAGAGCACAAACCAAGCCATGAAGTCCAAGGAATTGTCTGTAGACGTCCAAGATAGGATTGTATCAAGGCACAAGTATGGGCAAGGGTACAGAAAATGTTTTGCTTCATTGAAGGTCTCAGTGAGCACAGTGGCCTCCATCATCCGTAAATGGCAGGAGTTTGGAACCTATAGAAAAATGGAGAGGGTGCACCGACCTTGCGCATTACCAAAGATAAAATGTATTTAAATAGTAAAAACAAAAGTCATACTCACAAACAAACATTAAACTTAAGGCTTAAGGCTTAACATTACTCCTAGAATTCAGAGCCGTGTTAGGTTCCTTCTAACAATCAGTCCAGGTTGCAGGTATCTAGAAGACACGGCTCTGAAATCTTGGAGGAATGTAAAGCCTTTTTTAATGTTTGTGTGAGTATGACTTTTGTTTTTACTATTTAAATACATTTTATCTTTGCTAATGGGCTAGGTCGGTGTGCCCTCCCCGTTTTTCTATATGTTTCAGCTTTAACCACTTTCAGACCGGACCATTTTGCTGGTAAATGACCAGAGGTCTTTTTACACTTTGGCACTGCGCTGCTTTAACTGGTAATTGCGCGGTCATGCAATGTTGTACCCAAACAAAATTTGCGTCCTTTTCTTCCCACAAATAGAGCTTTCTTTTGATGGTATTTGATTGCCTCTGCGATTTTTATTTTTTGCGATATAAACGTAAAAAGACCGCAAATTTTGAAAAAAAATGATATTTTCTACTTTTTGTTATTAGAAAAATCCAATAAACTAAATTTTAGTCATACATTTAGGCCAAAATGTATTCAGCCACATGTCTTTGGTAAAAAAAAAGTCAATAATTGTATATTTATTGGTTTGCGCAAAAGTTGTCACATCTACAAACTAAGGTACGTTTTCTGGAATTTACGCAGCTTTTAGTTTACGACTGCCTATCTCATTTCTTGAGGTGCTAAAATGGCAGGGCAGTACAAAACCCCCCCAAATAACCCCATTTTGGAAAGTAGACCCCCTAAGGAAATTGATAAGAGGCATGTTGAGCCCATTGAATATTTTATTTTTTTGCCTCAAGCGATTGAATAATGACAAAAAAAAAATTTTTTTTTTTTTTTACACAAAGTTGTCACTAAATGATATATTGCTCACACATGCTATGGGCGTATGTGAAATGACACCCCAAAATAAATCTTGCTGCTTCTCCTGAGTACGGGGATACCACATATGTGGGACTTTTTGGGAGCCTAGCCGCGTACGGGGCCCCGAAAACCAAGCACCGCCTTCAGGCTTTCTAAGGGCGTAAATTTTTGAGTTCACTTCTCACTACCTATTACAGTTTTGAAGGCCATAAAATGCCAAGATGGCACAAAACCCCCACAAATGACCCCATTTTAGAAAGTAGACACCCCAAGCTATTTGCTGAGAGGCATGTTGAGTTCATGGAATATTTTATATTTTGCCACAAGTTGCGGGAAAATTACAAACTTTTTTTTTTTTTTTTTTTCACAAAGTTGTCACTAAATGATATATTGCTCATGCATGCCATGGGCATATGTGAAATGACACCCCAAAATAAATTCTGCTGCTTCTCCTGAGTACGGGGATACCACATATGTGGGACTTTTTGGGAGCCTAGCCGCGTACGGGGCCCCGAAAACCAAGCACCGCCTTCAGGCTTTCTAAGGGCGTTACAGTTTTGAAGGCCATAAAATGCCAAGATGGCACAAACCCCCCCCAAATGACCCCATTTTGGAAAGTAGACACCCCTAAATTTAGGGGTACACTAGTGAGACTAGGTAATAAATGGCGGGTGCCCTGAAACTATAAAAAAATAACTAACCAACCAGCGTCACCTGTAACAGTTATATGGTGATCACTGGTGAAAGGGTTAACTAGGGGGCAATCAGGGGGCTTTATGCGGTAGTATATGGGGGTCCCTGGCGCTATAAAAAGCTGCAGCGAACCTAAATACCTACCTGCCTAACTAGCGTCACCTGTGACACTAATACAGCGATCAGAAAAACGATCGCTTATTAGGCTGGGTTCACACTGGAGCGGTGCGGGAACGCCACGAATGCGCGGCGGGTTCCCGCATCGCATGCCTCCCGGCGGCAGTTCACACTGCCCTATGCGAACTGCTGGGAGTGTCAGTGAAATGTTACTGACACCCCCAGATCAGTTCGCATATCGCAGTGCGATCTGCAAACTCGGATCGCATGGTGTGAACACCCATGCGATCCGATTCTGCTGCGGGCCAAAAAAAGGGTCCCGTGCGAATTTGCGGCGGGTGCGGCGGGTGTGGCGGGTGCGGCGAATGGCTGAACTCGAATCGCACAGAGATCGGATGTGATTTGCACTGCAGTGCGGTGCGAATCACATCCGTTCTCATAAACCGCTGCAATGTGAACCCAGCCTTAGTGACACTGGCGACGGGGGGTGATCACGGGGTTAAACCTTTATTGGGGGGGTTAGGGGGGTACCTTAGAACTAAAGGGGGCTAACCCTAACTGCCCTAACAGTTATTAGTCACAAATGACACCCGCCGGGTGATCAGGGGGTTAAACCTTTATTAGGTAATAAATGGCGGGTGCCCTGAAACTATAAAAAAATAACTAACCAACCAGCGTCACCTGTAACAGTTATATGGTGATCACTGGTGAAAGGGTTAACTAGGGGGCAATCAGGGGGCTTTATGCGGTAGTATATGGGGGTCCCTGGCGCTATAAAAAGCTGCGGCGAACCTAAATACCTACCTGCCTAACTAGCGTCACCTGTGACACTAATACGGCGATCAGAAAAATGATCGCTTATTAGGCTGGGTTCACACTGGAGCGATGCGGAAACGCCGCGAATGCGCGGCGGGTTCCCGCATCGCATGCCTCCCGGCGGCAGTTCACACTGCCCTATGCGAACTGCTGGGAGTGTCAGTGAAATGTTACTGACACCCCCAGATCAGTTCGCATATCGCAGTGCGATCTGCAAACTCGGATCGCATGGTGTGAACACCCATGCGATCCGATTCTGCTGCGGGCCAAAAAAAGGGTCCCGTGCGAATTTGCGGCGGGTGCGGCGGGTGCGGCGAATGGCTGAACTCGAATCGCACAGAGATCGGATGTGATTTGCACTGCAGTGCGGTGCGAATCACATTCGTTCTCATAAACCGCTGCAATGTGAACCCAGCCTTAGTGACACTGGCGACGGGGGGTGATCACGGGGTTAAACCTTTATTGGGGGGGTTAGGGGGGTACATTAGAACTAAAGGGGGCTAACTCTAACTGCCCTAACAGTTATTACAGTCACAAATGACACCAATGCAAAAAAAAAAAAAAAAATTACATTGGTGTCACTGTGACTGGGGGGCAGGGGTAATTGGGGGGGTGATCGGGGGGTAAAGGGGGGGTGTGAGTGTGCCTGGCATGTTTTACTGTGTGTGTAGAGTGTTGGTGCAACTCACCGATCCGCTCTCCTCCGTGTCGGAACGAAAAATACCGACACGGAGGAGAGAATACATCACTTCCTCTCCTGTGTTTACATTACAGGAGAGGAAGTGATGTCACGGGGGATTTCTATTCGTCGGGAGCGATCGCGAGGGGGTGGCCATGAATGAATGGCCGCCCCCTCTTCCCGGATCGCTCCCGGACGAAAACCGACCGCCGCAGGCACCCGATCGGGCCCCCGACCCGCGGGAGGCAAGGGACGTACATTTAAGCCCTTATGCCTGCCCGTGCCATTCTGCCGACGTACATCGGCGTGCGGCGGTCGGCAACTGGTTAAGGACACTCATTGTTCTGCGGAGGGCAGCAAGACTTTTGACATTCCACACTTTAGCCAAAGGGCTGGCTACACCACCTACACATGGACTAAGAGCCTGAGCGCAGGAGATTGTTTTGTGTTGTTTAGAACTTTGGAACCACCAGGACTCTTCCTAGAGCGGCCCGTCCAGCCAAAGTGAGCAATCAGGGGAGAAGGGTCTTAGTCAGGGAGGTGACCAAGAACTCTATGGTCACTCTGACAGAGCTCCAGCATTTCTCTGTGGAGAGAGGAGAATCTTCTGGAAGAACAGCCATCTCTGCAATACTCCACCAATCAGGCCTGTATGGTAGAGAGGCCAGATGGAAGCCACTCCTCAGTAAAAGGCACATGACAGCCCACCTGGAGTTTGTCAAAAGGCACCTGAAGGACTCTCAGACCATGAGAAATAAAATTATCTGGTCTGATGACACAAAGATTGAACACTTTGGCCTGAATGGCAAGCATCATGTCTGGAGGAAACCAGGCACTGCTCATCCCCCGGCCAATACCATCTCTACAGTGAAGCATGGTGGCGGCAGCATTATGCTGTGGGAATGTTTTTCAGAGGCAGGAACTGGGAGACTAGACAGGATCAAGGGAAAGATGGATGCAGCATTGTACAGAGACATTCATGAGGAAAACCTGCTCCAGAGTGCCCTGGACCTCAGACTGGGGCGAAGGTTCACATTCCAACAGGACAACAACTCTAAGCACACAGTCGAGATAACAAAGGAGTGGTTATGGGACAACTCTCTGAAAGTCCTTGAGTGACCCAGCTAGAGCCCAGGCTTGAACCCGATTGAACAACTCTGAGGAGACCTGAAATTGGATGTGCACCGATGCTCCCCATCGAACCTGATGGAGCTTGAGAGGTTGTGCAAAGAAGAATGGGAAAAACTGCTCAGAAATAGGTGTGCCAAGCTTGCAGCATCATACTCAAAAATACTTGAGGCTGTAATTGGTGCCAAAGGTGCGTCATCATAGTATTGAGCAAAGGGTGTATATACTTATGTACATGGGATTTTTTTGTGTTTTATTTTTAATAAATTTGCAAAGATTTCAAACAAACTTCTTTCATGTTGTCATTGAGGGGTTATTATTTGTAGATTTTTGAGGGAAATAATTAATTACATTTATTTTGGAAATAGGCTGTAACATAACAGAGTAAACCAAAATGTTTTTTTGTGCGTTGCGCTGCTGGATTATATATGTCCAGGATGGGGGGAGGGGGGGAGGAAAGGGGGGGGGGGGTTTTGGGGAAAAAAACACGGAAAAAATGGAGGGGAGAGAAATGGGATGGGGAAATGGGGGTATCTGCTATAGTTTATGTGTATAACAGATTTTGGGTTTCAAGTCTGCTGCTCCGCAGAGTTTTGCAGTCCTTAGTGAATATGGCAGTAAATATGGCAGATAATAGTCAATAGGTAGCTGACAGGATCATAGGTTATAGTCAATAGTTAATAGTTGTAAGGATAGCCATGGAAAAGGGAGGATTTCTTAGCACAAGCAGGTAGGCAGCATGTTCAAGGGTAGAAGGCACCTTTAGAAGATATACAAACAGAAGAAAAACAGCGCCAACTTAAGTGCAGTATTTTTAGATCACAGGTATTTATTTGTAAAGTAATACACTCACTCTCTACCAGAATGTTTCAGGCACATCACGTTTTACGTGTGAGGAAAGGTTTCTGGGGGACATCGCAGGGCTCCCGAGGAGAAGCGGTTTCTCTTTCAGCTGTTTCTTTCGTCCGGTGGCGCCGGAGGTTCCCAGCGTCTCACGGCCCGGTGTAGCAGCGTCAGGGAGGTCCGTTCGTTGGTCGTGCGGGGTCGCGCTGTGATGACGTTCGTTACGTTGCACGCGTTCGGAGCATGCGTGCTCCTTCATCAGGCATCTCGACCACCATATTGGAAGTGGTCAAATAGGGAGAAGGCAGTTCTGATTGGTCGATCGGGTTAGGGTGCCACCCTCTGTGGGGCGGGGTTGTTACGGCCAGGGCCCGGTGTTAGTAAGCTATGTGCTGCAAGCTTGCTGCATATTATTGTGCGTGTGCCTATGTAGGGAACTTGGTCATTGTGAAAAAAACTTTTATTTATGAATATATGGATAAAAATTAATAATAGTGGTAAAAAATTATAAGAGTTGGAATTTTTATTATTATTAAAAGCACGAAGATGTTTGCAAAAAGAGTTAATAAAAAATAAAAATAAAAATAAAGATAAAAATAAAAATAAAGATAAAAATAAAAATAAAATTGAGTAAACACCTTATTGTATATAGAAAGGGCAAAGAAATTACCAAGGATATATTTCTTTGATGGGTATTCAGGCGTTAGATAGTATAAGAAATATATATAGAGAAAATTAGATACTATAAAATTTGATACTATAAAATTCAATATAAAATAAGAAATTTTGTATTAAGATTATATATATATACACTTGAATACATGTATACACATATATATATATATATATATATATATATATACACGCATGTGCATAGATACACATACAGGGGGATCTGAAAAAGCGCGTCGATTTTTGATTTGTGGTGGGGGGGGGGGGGGAAGGAAAAGGAGGTCTCGTTAGGAAGGCATAGTGGATGAAGATTACACAACTGAGTTAATTTCTATTTCTTCATTGAGGCCTCCAGGCGTGAGAGTGTCTAGCGTATATATCCAGAAGGTTTCTCTCTCGCAGAGGCGTTTAAAACGCTCTGCGAGGGAGAAAGATCCAGGAATCTGTTCAATGGCCCATACTTGCATGCCCTCTTTGCAAGAAACCACATCAAACCCACTGCAGGAAATTCGTATTTACACTTCCAAAGTTGCCACCACCCGAGGTGGATCACTAATATCCCAAAAAGCCAATTTAATCGTCTAAAACGAAATTGCACTCACAACTCAGATTACATTGAGCAAGGTACCCTGTTTAAAAGAAAATTCGAAGACAAAGGCTTTCCCCCCACCCTAGTAGAGGAAGCCTTTGCCAAATTCCTGGACACCCAGCTAGAAACACACCAGGTTACACTCCAACAACATGAAACCATGCCGAACAAACAGACTGCTCATTCCCAAACCCACAGCACCAGATTCACTACCCAATATCACTCACAACACAAAAAAATGGAAAAGATCTTCAAAAACCATTGGGGTATCCTTCTGGAAGACCCTCTACTAAAAACCTCTATTACAGATACCCCCAGGATCACATATCGTAGAGCCCGTAATGTAAAAAGTTTTATCGCCCCGAGCAAATTGAAAACAACCAATAACAAGTCAAAGCCACCAATGACATTTCTCACCCTGAAGGGCATGTATCAATGCAAAAAACTGAAGTGCCTGACCTGTAAATTCGTCCACCACCGCCAAAAATCTTTTACCACCAAGGGCAACACATATCAATTTAAAGAATTTTACAACTGCTCCTCTGAGTTCGTAATATATGCGATCCGCTGCCCCTGCAACCTACTTTATATTGGGCGTACCATTCGTACCCTAAGAAAGAGGTTCGGCGAACATCGCCGATCAGTAGAAGGGGATTCCAATCTCACCATCCCACGACATTTCAAAGAACACCACCAAGGGTTTACAGAGGGCATGCAAGTATGGGCCATTGAACAGATACCTGGATCTTTCTCCCTCACAGAGCGTTTTAAACGCCTCTGCGAGAGAGAAACCTTCTGGATATATACGCTAGACACTCTCACGCCTGGAGGCCTCAATGAAGAAATATAAATTAACTCAGTTGTGTAATCTTCATCCACTATGCCTTCCTAACGAGACCTCCTTTTCCTTCCCCCCCCCCCCACCACAAATCAAAAATCGACGCGCTTTTTCAGATCCCCCTGTATGTGTATCTATGCATATATATATGTGTGTGTGTGTATACATGTGTATATATATAATCTTAATACAAAATTTCTTATTTTATATTGAATTTTATAATATCAAATTTTATAGTATCTAATTTTCTCTATATATATTTCTTATACTATCTAACGCCTGAATACCCATCAAAGAAATATATCCTTGGTAATTTCTTTGCCCTTTCTATATACAATAAGGTGTTTACTCAATTTTATTTTTATTTTTATCTTTTTTTTTTTTTTTTATATTTATTTTTATTTTCATTTTTATATATTTTTTTTTTATTAACTCTTTTTGCAAACATCTTCGTGCTTTTAATAATAATAAAAATTCCAACTCTTATCATTTTTTACCACTATTATTAATTTTTATCCATATATTCATAAATAAAAGTTTTTTTCACAATGACCAAGTTCCCTACATAGGCACACGCACAATAATATGCAGCAAGCCTGCAGCACATAGCTTACTAACACCGGGCCCTGGCCATAACAACTCCGCCCCACAGAGGGTGGCACCCTAACCCGATCGACCAATCAGAACTGCCTTCTCCCTATTTGACCACTTCCAATATGGTGGTCGAGATACCTGATGAAGGCGCACGCATGCTCCGAACGCGTGCAACGTAACGAACGTCATCACAGCGCGACCCCGCACGACCAACGAACGGACCTCCCTGACGCTGCTACACTGGGCCGTGAGATGCTGGGAACCACCGGCGCCACCGGACGAAAGAAACAGCTGAAAGAGAAACCGCTTCTCCTCGGGATCCCTGCGATGTCCCCCAGAAACCTTTCCTCACACGTAAAACGTGATGTGCCTGAAACATTCTGGTAGAGAGTGAGTGTATTACTTTACAAATAAATACCTGTGATCTAAAAATACTGCACTTAGGTTGGCGCTGTTTTTCTTCTGTTTGTAACATAACAAAATATGGGAAATGGGAAGCGCTGTTGAATACTCTCCGGATGCACTGTAAAACAACAGTTTGGAAATAAATGTAAAAATACTACAATAATATGCCACCAACTCTACCCCGGAGATAGCAGCCCGACTTAAATTGCAATCTAGAGTAGCTAGCTACACAACTTCAGTTTACAAAGGCCAGGCAAAAGCTGTTTTCGCTAAGCAAAAATTATTTGAGCATGGGGAAAAGGCGGGTAAGCAGTTGGCATATCTGTTCCACAGTGAAGATAGACCCCCAGTGGTCATCACCCTGCATGGACCGGGGGGACAACAGATCACGGAACTGCGTAGTGTAACAGCTAGATTTAGAGATTTCTTTGCAGATCTGTACCAAACAACTACAACAGACCCCACTGACCAGAGAACGGCCTTCCTTCATGGTATCACCCTCCCCCAACTGACGACTGACCAGATTGACCTTCTTGAGGCTCCACTCACCACAGACGAAATAGCCTCGGCTATTGCCAGTTTTGCCAGATCTAAATCCCCTGGCTCGGACGGCCTCCCAATTGAGTTTTACTCCCAGTTGAATTTCTTACTTAAAAGTTACTCATGCTATTTAACCACCTTTTCGAGACCTTTTCTTTGCCACCGTCCATGAGAGAGGCAGTAATAGTACTCATTCCCAAAAAAATATATATATACCCCAAACCATAATTATTATTATATTTCCATTTAAAGCTTAACTCCAGGCAAAAAAAACAACTAAACACACAAATAAACTGTATATAGAACTGTTTTACCTGCATGATTTGTACTTCTTCCCATCCAATTTTGCGATTTACACTGCTCTGTCAAACAGGACTGCCCTGCCCGGGCAGGAGATAAGAGAAGACCTGATATTTCTCTGCTGCAGTTTCATTTTCAGTTCCATGTGAGCGAACAGGGCAAAAGAAAAGCAACAGGCTAAAAAAATCATCTTTCTGTCATTCCTAATTTGCCCCTTGTGCTGTTTTTCCTCTCCCCCTCTTTGAGTTCTGTTGTACAGGAATTGCAAGAGGCTAACTCCAAGTCAACTTCAGGTACTTACACTATTTGTCTAAAACGTATATTTAGTGCTGGTTCAAACTGCAGAGTTGTCTGAGATCGGATGTGATTCGCACCATACTGCAGTGTAAATCACATGCGATCTCTGTGTGTTGCGATTTCAGCTATACAGAAAGTAGGGCTGAATTTGCATCGCATTTGGACCACTGCGATATGCAAACTGATTTGGGGGTGTCATTAACTTTTAATTAATATTCCTAGCAGTTTGCATAGGGCAGTATGAACTGCCACTGGAAGCCATGCGATGTGGGAAGTCGTAGTGGATTTGCACGGTTCCTGCATCGCAGCATTGTGAAACAGCCCTTCATGGTGCATTAATGATTTGCATTCATTTTGCTTTTTATATATTTCTGACATTTAGCTTTAACCAACTGACTGCAATGAACAGAAGATTAAATCCTTTAATAATTGATGTCTTCAGGACTAAAGCCAGCCAAACATGGATTGAAATCAGGCCAGTTCTGTAGGGGCCAGACAAAATGTAATCCATGTAGGGCAGGCTGGTTATATAGAAGTCAATCTACCAATTGACATCTGTACAACCAGCCTGTTCGAAAATTTCTGCACAATCAGCACAGCCAGTTATTGCTGGCAGCGCTGATCAGTGTATTCTGACAATGGTGAAATCTCCCCGCCATCAGAACACAGTAGCTTGGTGGGGAGGATTCCCCCATCCACCTCAAGTGTGTGGATGGAGAAATTATATCATTTTTTTTCATTCAACCTACTGGTTGAACGAACAAAAATGACTATGGGCTGCCTATAGATTAGATTATAGATTAGAAAGAAAATTCACTCCAACACAGGTGGAAGGAAAGAAAATTGCTCAATATCCCCATCAACACAGCCACTGCTTATTTGGGAATCACTCTAGCACTATTCTGTTCTGCCAGCA
Organism: Lithobates pipiens; assembly: GCF_037356315.1. Lineage (NCBI taxonomy): Eukaryota > Metazoa > Chordata > Amphibia > Anura > Ranidae > Lithobates > Lithobates pipiens. The sequence continues at coordinate 337,729,956 of NW_027507764.1, read as the reverse complement.
GGGAGCCTTGCTTGCCGGTAGAACACAATGATCACCGCTGGCAGTGATCACAATAAAAAATCTGACAGGCTGGTTGACGGAAGTAGATCGATAGTTCAATTTCATTACAACCAGCCAGCCCATAGACCGAATGAATCTCGGCTGTTCCTTGCCAAACCAACTGCTGATCCTTGCAGAGATTTGATTTGTCTATGGCTATCTTTAGTCTACCAGGTTAAATTCAGGTAATTACACTGCTTACAGCTGAATTAATTTATGTTTTGTTTTGTTTTTTAATATCTGTCTGAAGTTTAGCTTTAAACATTGATGGTGCTTTACAGAAGAAGTACATTTTTTACTTTGAACATCCCTGTCTATGAGTTATTAGGTTTTCACACCATTTTATAATTTAACTAAATAGGTTCGCTAAACTAAGTAAAAAATGTACTAATTTAATAATCAGTCCCATTATATTCTACTAGTATTGAAAATATTTATATTATTTTTGTGAATATCATCAGTATCTTTTACATTGCCATCTTCTAATGTATACCAACTGGCCCTTTAAGGAAAGTGAAGCTACGTTAAATAAACACCGGTAGAAAAGAGCTTAAGTTACATTTCTATAAACAGGAAAGCCCAATCAGCATCCCATTTTATTTTGTAGGTTATTTTATTTTATAAATTACCTTAGATGTCACGATCTTATTCTTAAGACTAACTTTTTCCAGCTATAACTTTGGCTGTAATAGCAAAACTGCTATTTTAATAAAAATATCATTCATATTTTTAGGCAAAGGGAAGGATATGGCATGCAATATTAAAAGCACCAATGAACTTAAAATTTAAGGCTTGCTTTAACCAAAAAAAAACTATAAATCACATTAATAAGAACTTTGATATACATATTGTATATACTGTATGATATATATAAATATATATATATATATATATATATATATATATATATATATAGTTGTTACATGTTCTTATTGCAAAAAAAAATTATTTGAATTAAGGAATCCTACTATGGATTTTTTGGGTATTTTGAAAATGTAGTTTATTTGTGTTTCATGAATATTTTTACACTTATCTATAATACTATTACAGATATGTAAAAGCTAACATAAAACTCTTCATGGTTCACATGAGACAATACACTGCAGTCTGTTACTATTTCCAGAGTCTGTGTACATGTTAGCATTGTTGAAGTATGCTGTGTGTACACAATCCTAATTTTAGATCTTTGAAGGTACGAAAAGGGTGGTCATTATGGTGAAATTTGTCAGAGTGCAGTAACAGACTAGGCAAACAAAAATTATTTATTTGGAATGAGCTTAAAGGTATTTTCTGTTGCGACTTGATTAAATGAGGTAAATGGGAAATTAAAAAAACAGAAACTTCATCTAACTGGATTTGTTTAGAATGAACCACTATATACCACTATGATATAAACCAGGGGTGTCCAAACTTTTTTCAAAGAGGGCCAGATTCGATGAAGTGAACATGTGTGAGGGCCGACCATTTTGCCCGACATTCTTTGAACCATTAAAATTCGGTCATTCGAGCACTCATACCTGGCCCAACAAAAATTCTCGTGCCTTTGTCGCGCTCGTTTGCCTGACACACAGACGAATGCTCTGTTCTTTAGGGGTACCGTTAAGTCTTAATGGTACCCCACACATTGGAAACATGGGGTGCTTTTGGTGCAGCGCAATAAAAAAAAAAAAAAAAGCTCTGGGACTTCTTTCCCTGCATTTTTGTGGGTATGGAAGCCCATTGAAATGCATGGGCTGCCCTACACACAGCATGCAGCCATGCAGATGTGAACCAAGGGCTTATTGGAGGGGCAGTAAAACTACATGGTTAAGCTGTTTTTACCACCCCCAACTTCTCCCCCTTTAGCTGCAGAGGGAGCAGCTGGGGGTGTACACATGCTGTGGCTGCAGCTGGAGGTATGCTCAGGGTGAATGGGCCTGCACTGCAACTACCCCACAACTGTGTAGACTGCACAGTTGCGGTATAGTGATGCTACATTTACGGGCTTAAAACAAGTGGTGAGGAGGCAACATAATGCCTCTTTACCACCTTTCAAATGCCTCTGAAAAGCGATCTGTATATGGATTGCTTTTCAGAGGAGCAGCAGTCCTGGCTGCTATCACACACACAAGCACCACAAAAGCAGTTCTGATGGTACAAGAATGGGGGGGGGGTCTGGATTAAAAGTAACACACATGCATACACATACACACAGACATACACACATACAGACACATGCATACACATACAGACACATGCATATACTTACATACATACAGACACATGCACACACACACATACAGACACATGCACACACATACATACATACAGACATACACGCACATACATACACGCACATACAGACATACATACACACACACACACACACACACACACATACATGCACACAGATACATACAGACACACATGCTGCACACACATACAAACACACATACATGCACACACATACAGACAGACATACACGCACATACATACAGACACACATGCACATACGCATACATACAGACATACATGGACACACACACACATGCAATCATACATGCACAGACACACACACACATGCACACACACACACACAGACACACATGCACATACAGACACACACAGACACACACACACACATACATACATACATACAGACAGACAGACATGCACACACACACACATATAGACACACATGCACACACATACATACAGACATGCACACACATGCACAGACACACATACATACAGACACACATACATACAGACACACATGCACACACACACATACACACATGCACACATACATACATACATACAGACACACATGCACACACATGCATACAGACAGACATGCACACACATACATACATACAGACATGCACACACACACATACAGACACACATGCACATACATACAGACACACATGCACATACATACAGACAGACATGCACATACATACAGACAGACATGCACACATATACATACAGACACACATGCACACATACAGACACACATGCACACACATACATACATACAGACACACATGCACACACACACACATACACATAAATAAAGCCTTTTTAAAACGAATCTAGCTTGTAGTACAGTACCTTTCCATTCCATTTCCTCATTCAGCCGGGTACTGCACTGTAGGGGGAAGCAGAGAGCACAGCACACTCCTCTGCACTTTACTTTCACTTTTGAAGCCGACGGAGCTTCACACAGTGCCGGGGATCGGCTCATTTGACAGCCCTGATCCCGCAGCACACCAGGCGGGCCGTTCAAAACCGGACTGTGGGCCGCGATTGGCCCGCGGGCCGGACTTTGGACATGCCTGATATAAACGATATATATAAATATATACCGTATATACTCGAGTATAGGCCGACCCGAATATAAGCCGAGGCCCCCAATTTACCCCCAAAAAAACTGGCAAACTTATTGACTTGTGTATAAGCCGAGGGTGAGACATGCCTGTCCATCCCTGTGTGTCCGTCCATCCCTGTGTGTCCGTCCATCCCTGTGTGTCCGTCCATCCCTGTGTGTCCGTCCATCCATCCCTGTGTGTGTGTGTGTCCATCCATCCATCCATCCCTGTGTGTGTGTGTGTCCATCCATCCATCCATCCCTGTGTGTGTGTGTCTCCATCCATCCATCCATCCCTGTGTGTGTGTGTCTCCATCCATCCATCCCTGTGTGTGTGTGTCCGTGTGTGTGTGTGTGTGTGTGTGTGTGTGTGTGTCCCCAGCCTACCTGTGTCCCGAGCCTGTGTCCCGAGCCTCCGTCCCGTGCCTTGCCTCCTTGCCTCCGTCCCGTGCCGTGCCTTGCCTCCTTGCCTCCGTCCCGTGCCGTGCCTTGCCTCCGTCCCGTGTCGTGCCTTGCCTCCCTCCCGTCCCGTGCCGTGCCGTGCCTTGCCTTGCCTCCGTCCCGTGCCTTGCCAGGATCGCCGCTCTTCGTCGGCGCCTCGGCGGCCATTCTAAAATTCAAAAGCCGCGCCTTCGCCTGTGATAGGCGGAACACTGAATTTCCCAGCAGCCTGTGTTCCGCCTATCACGGACATCGTCTCATCCTCGTCCGTAGTACGAGGATGAGCGGATGTCCGTGATAGGCTGAACACTGACTGCTGGGAAATTGAGTGTTCCGCCTATCACAGGCGGAGGCGGAGGCGCGGCTTTCGAATTGTAGTATGTCCGCCGTCTGTCTGCTCGATACGCTGATCGAGCAGTCAGACGGCGATGACTCGAGTATAAGCCGAGGGGGGCACTTTCAGCCTCAAAAAAGAGGCTGAAAATCTCGGCTTATACTCGAGTATATACGGTACGTTCTTTATAAAGGAAAGAAATTTAATGATGCTGTGACGTGGGACACATTTCCCCCTTCAATGCAGATTTATCAATAATGTTGCACATGTCAGTTGCATGTTGCTGTGTACAGACATACCCCACTTTTAAGTACACAATGGTGTTTATTAACTATAGCTGGAAAGTGCAAAATCAGGCTCACTTCTGCATAGAAAGCAATGAGCTGCCAGGCTTTATTACCAAAGCTTAATTGAACAAGCCGAGGTTAGAAGCTCATTGGTTTCTATGCAGAAGGGAGCCTGATTTTGCACTGTCCAGTTTTAGTAAATAAACCCCATTGTGTGCTTAAAAGTTGGGTATGCCTGTAATCTGGTAAATCCTTTCCATGCTCACAAAAGGAATATACAATTGGAAAATAAAGGTGAAAGCAACTACCGGAAAGAGTGTAGATAACCTTCCAATATCATATATGTCAGATTTTGCAAAAAAGAAGGAAATATTTTCTAAACCACTTCCTTAGTAGAAGGAGATTTGAGCCCCATAGTGAAGATATTTGCCAGCACACCATGGAATGACATAGATAGCGTCCAAATGGGTGATTTATTGCATGATCACAACAGAAGGATAGTGCAACGTTTCGGAGCCACACAGGACCCCTTCGTCAGCCATGTGATATGTGTGGAGTGACAGTGAAAAATATTTAAAAAGCCATCAACCAATCAAAAAAAAAGGAAAAAAAAAGAAAAAAAGAAGAAAAACCAAAGCTCCTCCCACCCACCGACTGGTATGATGTCACAAATCCCACCAAGATAGTTTAAATGTTTAAAATACATAAGCAGAAATCACAAGAAATATATAACAAGAACAAGGATTAAAAAAAGGACATCATTGAAGTGCCATTATAGTACCTTTTTAACGGTGGTGTTGTGGCGTTGGTCCCCAATCGCTGTGGGGACAAACCAGCTGTAAAGGAACAGCTCCATACACACAATCAGAAAATCTTACGAAAAATACAGCTTTAAAAGCGATCTTACAATAATCCGATCGATAGTACACAGCTTTCGAGAGTCGATGATGACAGTTCATCTGAAATTATCTAAAGGGACAAGCACGAAAAATTCGAATTCGATACCAGATCATAAAGTTTTTGTCCGAACATACAATACAATACATCACTTCTGAATTTGTATTCTGTCGTATGTGAATTTTCGGGACTTTAGTAACCTCTTCACTTTTGATATGAGACTAGCATGCTAAAAAAAAAGATTGATTATTCGTCTGACAATCTCATTGTGTGTACCAGGCATTAGAAAACCTTGGGGCTGTACTTAGCGTGGTGCTCTAGGTGCTGTGAAATCAACATAAAAATATTTGGAGACATATTCACAGAAAAGAGTAAAAAGAAAACTTGATAAATATAGCATAAAAAGACATTAACTTGTTTTGCAAAATACCAGATGCACAGGCAATGCTGCCTGTTTTTCTCTTTATCTATTCAACAATTTGATTGAGTGCAGAGAGTACAGACCTATCAGAACATTTCTAATTGTGGTCATTCATCAAACTGGATTTCTACTTTTTTTTTCAGTTTTGGATAGGGAATAGTTAGCAACAGTGGTGTAGCTATAACTATAGCAGCAGATGGCTGGATGCTATGGTGTCCGGGGATGGAAGAGGGGCCCCACTAGGGAGCAATTTGAGGCCACAAATGAAGAAATCAATGTGCAAAGGTAAAAACAGATCCAGTGCTGTAGCAATAACCCCCATCCTCTTAAGTTTCCATTCTAGATAAACTCGCTCTGGTTACACAGAAAAAGTCTTTGGACTCATGTGGTTGCTAGTCACAGATCCCCCCCCCCCCCCACCCATCTATGAGTAGATTTATTGCCTTCAGGGCCTCTGGCCAGCTTTCTGATCTCCTCAGCTACAAAGTCATTTGAGGTTTGTAATTCTGCAAAACAGGCCATAGTTTGAAGAAGTTTGAATTAAGTTATAGAGTAGTTGTGCAAAGGTGCACTAACAATTATGTATTTATATATAGAGTATATGGTTTTGCTGGAATGGGGTGAACGTCTTTGCCCTTGTACACACGGTCGGACATTCCGACAACCAAATCCGTTGGATTTTGTCCGAAACTGGCGTTGCATACACACGGTCGGACAAAGTTGTCGGAAAATCTGATTGTTCAGAACGTGATGACGTTATTTCGTTACGACGGGACTACGTTCAGGCTAGTAGCCAATAGCTTTGGTCTAAGAATTTGATCTGAGCATGCGTGGCACTTTGTCCAATCGGAATTCTCTACAAACGATCGGACAAAGTCCGATCTGATCATGTTGTCGGAAAATTTTATAGCCCAGCTCTAAAACTTTGTCGGTCGGATTTTTCGACGGAAACAGTCCGATGGAGCCCACACATGGTCGGATTATCCGACAACACGGTCCAATCGGACATTTTCCGTCGGAATGTCCGACCGTGTGTACAAGGTCTTAGATTATGCATGAAATATGATACTATACTCCAAACAACCAGTTGATGCTGAAGGACATTTTCCCTTAGCTTATTGAATGAGGCAAAGTTCTTCTGACTTCCATCATCCAATTATATGCAAGCGAAAATAGTTGGGGTTTTTGTTTTGTTTTTTACCTTGATGTGATTGTATATTCATTGCAAAGTGGATTTTCCCCATGTTCACTGAGCTAACTGAAAATTCCCTTACATACTGAACAGCCTATATGCCTTTATTTATATATAAAAAAAAAATGAGTAAAAGGAAAGCAAAAGGACGCTTTCCTTAACTTTCTGTCCCCCTAGACACATAGGGGTTTATTTACTAAATGCAGCCACTGTGCCCATCAAATGCAGCCACTGTGCCTCATAAAATGCAGCCACTGTGCTATCAAATGCAGCCACTGTGCCATCAATTGCAGTCACTGTGCCCATCAAATGCAGCCACTGTGCCCATCAAATGCAGCCACTGTGCCCCATAAAATGCAGCCACTGTGCCCATCATATGCAGCGCCTGTGCCCATCATATGCATCCGTGGTGCCCATCATATTCAGCCTCTGTGTCCATCATATGCAGTCTGTGCCCATCATATGTAGCCTCTGTGCCCATCATATGCAGCCTGTGCCCATCATATGCGGCCTCTGTTCCTATCAAATGCAGCCTCTGTGCCCATCATATGCATCCTCTGTACCCATCATATGTAGCCTGTGTGCCCATCATATGTAGCCTGTGTACCCATCATTTGTAGCCTCTCTGCCCATCATATGTAGCCTCTCTGCCCATCATAGGCAGCCTCTGTGTCCATCATATGTAGCCTGTACACATCATATGCAGCCTCTGTGCCCATCAAATGCAGCCTCTGTGCCCATCATATACAGCCTCCCTACCCTCAGAAGGCTCACATTCCTTTGGATGATGCATAGTCAGAGTGAGTTAACAGGTGTAATACAAAAGTTAAACACCTTGTTCCATTATGCATCTATTTTCCTTTTCAATTAATACATTTTTATTTAATCTATTTGGAACATATTCCGGTTTGATGATCTTCATATGGTCTATGTTTTAATGTATTTTATAATAATACGTTTTAGGACTACTATGTGTATTTGAGTTCGAGTCAAATAGATATTTGAATAATATATCTCTTTGCTCACTTCCTGTTCCGCCCCCCAATGTGGGCGGATCCGGGATTTACCAGTCTATATATTGAGTAGCAATGTGAGGGGGTCACAGTATGCCCCTGTTGAAGACCCTTAGTGTCAAAACGCGTCGGGCCAGCATTACTTGTACCCCTCATTGCTTTTATTTGTTTTATTTTTACTTTGTGATCACTATTTTTTATGTCATTTATACCATATGACTTCTTTAATAAACCCACTGGTTTGTTTTTTGACCTGCACCATCTGGAGCCCCTCTTTCTTTTTGTTTTTTATGATGAGCCATGTTTAAACCACATCCTAGATACAATCAAAATTTTAGTGCATGACCCTCTGGAGTCCGGGGACGGCTAAATGAGTATTCCATACTAGGAGTATCTGCCTTCACGGAGCCTAGAGATGGAAAAGTGAGGACCCCTTACCAAGATTCACTCAACATACAGTACCTGATTGGGATCAGTTGGGATTCTTAGCTCGTTTGACTCGTTTGTGTGTCCAACCTTTCTGGTAAGGTATCCATCTTCTTTCCATTATTTGATATTACTTCAGAGAAGCATTTGTTTATTGTTCCTGTTGGTCCATACGGTCTCCACCTCGTCTGTAGGAAGACCCCCACCCTCTATTTAGTTCAGCTTTGTTTGTATGAGTGTTAGCCACTGTATTTTGTAATTTTCACATTTGCCTTAGTATAGTGTTTTCCCCCTTTTTTTCTATGTAGTCTGTGTGCCCACCATATTCAGCATGTGTGCCCATCATATGTAGCCTCTGTACCCACCATATGCATCCTGTGTGCTCATCATATGTAGGCTCTGTTCTCATCAAATGTAGCCTGTGTGCCCATCATATGTAGCTTGTGTGCCCATCATATGCAGCCTGTGTGCAGCCTCTGCGACCCCCCCCCACTCACGGCCCGACCGCCACACACTCACCCCATCCTATTGGCAGATGACAGCGGCGAGCTGTGGGTCATGCAGCAGGTGAGGGCGGCAAGCTCCTGTGTCCTCCATGGCTGTCTGTCCTCCTGTCCTTTCGTTCCGTTAGGGGTCTAATGAGGGCGCCTGTGCCTTCAGATAATCAGGTGATGGGTATTAGATCTGCACCTCCTGATATTCATTTGCTTTCCTAACCCACCTGGGTGAACTGAGAGCACAATTCTCTGTGCTCGCAGTTCACCTTTTTTGAAGCCTATTAGAGCCTATGGCCGCTGAAATTCAGGCTTCCGGCGTCCAAAAAGGAGCCGAATACCTGAATAGGGTTGGGTACAGCGACCATGGATAGATTCATGCAATGCATGAATCTATCCATTTTACACAGAGGGGGTGGCTGGAGAGGGGGGGGGGGGGACCCTTAATGTTTGCACCGCCACTGGTTTCTACGCAGAGCTGCACTAGATTTTGCACACTCCAGTTTTAATCAGCCCCAAGAAAATACTGGGAAATATTGGGAGAGGAAATACCCCCTTAGACAGTTGTCACCAAGACAGGTGCCTCCAATGGGTGATTTCTCTTTACCCCATATTCTGGTGACAAACACTATATATCAGATTTATCATTACTTGCTGTCTGGGTGTCAGTGTTCCCCAGCACAAATTGAGAGGGTAAACCTCCCCAGCAGAGACACAGAAAGCAATAAATACATGAGGAAGGTCTAACCTTTCTCTATACAAAAAAAGTTTGGACTGATTTAAATTAGGAAAGACAAAAAAAATCAGGCAAGTTTTCCTTGAGTACGAAAATAGTGTGTCACGGAAAAAGTTTTTTCCCTATGCTATGCGGCGGGGCTTTGTTATGCCATGTTTTCTTTCAGTCACATTAAAGTGGTTCTAAAGCCTCAAGTTTTTTTACCTTCATGCATTCTATGCATGAAGGTAAAAAAAACACCATTGGGATCCAGTGATGTGCACGATGTGTATATAGACATGCAGAGCACTGTGACCAGCTTGGGTGCCCCCATGGAAAGCTGCTTGCTCTAGGGGCACTCGGTAGGAGGTAGGGGCCGGAAGCACTGGTGGGGGCCAGAGAAGAGGAGGATCGGGGCTACTCTGTGCAAAACAGCTGCACAAAGCAGGTAAGTATAACATGTTAGTTATTTTTTATTTATTGCCTTTAATATTACTTTAAACTTTTTATAGCATTACAACTTTTCAAAATATCCAAAATTTCCTTAGACCAGTATATATCCATTGAAAATTACATATTATAAAGTATTTAAATGTTTGTACCCAAAGCCATTTGTACGTTTTTTTTTTCCATCTGTGTCCCATTGGTAAGATTTTCCTTCTTTTTCTGTCCCATAGACACATAGGAAGTGGAAGGATATATTTTCAAAGTGAGGTAAATTCTCACAGTGGTCACCGCTGAAAACGTTCTCTTCATTTCCTATTCCGGCGACAGCTCAAAATGTTGGATTTTCCTGCTCTTTTAGGCCCGGCGACAATAGTCATGGACACAAAGAAAAAAAAATGTAGTAACTCTTCCAAGCAAAGGTACAGATAGCAATACAGTTCTTACCCTATTCTAAACAAAACTAAAAAAGTGTAAGCAATACTTTAATGACAACATAAAAACTTTCTTTGTATTTTATTCCCCAAACCCCTGAACCCAATATTCAGAATCAGAGTGGCGGTAAAATAGTGTCAGGCTGTCAAGTTCAAATCTGTCCTGAATATGGAAGAAACGGGAGAGGAGCAAAGGAACAACAGTTGGGAATCATTCGTAGTCCACTGAGTAGGTTGGTGGTACTGATAAGGAAATTTCACAGGTTGCTGCAATGGTTTAGTAAGTAATCAGTATGTCCACAGTGTGAATTACAATACTGACTCAAAATTTGAGTATTTTGAGGGTAAAAAAGCCTATATACTTGTTTTTTAGCAATGTAGAAGTGACATGTTGCACAGCACTTTATCACGTACAAATAACCCTTCACACCAGGTTCTGTTCTCTACAGAGGTTCACAATCTAAACCATCACCACACTTGTAAACACAGAGGGCCATTTGGGATATGTCTTTGGATTGTTGGAGGAAACCACACAAACAGCATGCAGAAATTGATTTACAGCCAGGATACATAGCAACGAGGCACACATGCTAACCAGTTATCTACAATGCTACTTCATTTTTCAGCACTTTTTACTTTACTTTATTCACTCTACTAGACTTCTGCTTAAAAGGATTACTTACTAATATACTCACATATACCTGAAAAATGTTATTTTATACATTAAAGTGATATTAAATCCTTAGTTTTAGCACTTTCAGCAGCTAATTAAATTTGACGAGTATGCAACTTCTTTATCTTTTGATCCTTACCTAGGTTCCCGTTTAAGATGATGCCATGACCGCTGCCCCAGGTGTCCCTGTTTCAGGGTGGTTCCTTTCTTTTAAAGCATCCTATGGAGCCACCCTTGAATGCAGGGACGAGAGTTCTGTCTCCCTACACTGTGTGCATCAATAGAAACACAAAGCCCCATAGCCTAGGGTGGCAAGTCACTCCCCTGCTCCTTCCTCTCCCATCCCCCCTTCTCCAAACTAACAGACTGGCTAGGGACTGCACTGTCCACTGTTAAAAGTTGCCATCCTCTAATAGGAAGTCAGATCGCAGCAGCATAAAAAAAAATGTTTGGGGATTTGGAGGAGGCTGGATGCAATAGAACAGGGATCTGCAATTAGCGGACCTCCAGCTGTTGCAAAACTGCAAGTCCCATCATGCATCTGCCTCTGAGTGTCATGCTTATTGCTGTCAGAGTCTTGCTATGCCTCATGGGACTTGAAGTCCTGCAACAGCTGGAGATCCACTAATTGCATATCCCTGCAATAGAAGGTACTCTTGTGAGTTAGAAATAACAGAACCTTTTTTTTTTTCAAAACAGGGTTTAGGGTCACTTTAACTCTTTCCTGTGAAGACCAGAAGTTCTGCAAAGCATCCGTGAGAGAGCAGGAGCTTTGATAGAGCTTAGCAGCTTTGAAAGTTGGAAATAAAGGGAAGACCCCCACTATGTCAACATCCAATAGGTATATAGAAGGATTGAAAGAGTAAAAGTCTCTAAAAAAAAAGGTGGACTTTGTGAGCACATAATGAGGCGATTATTATAAAAAAAATATCTTTATTACAAAAATTCTAAAAAACAATAACACCCTATTACTTGACAAGGTCAACAAATACCCAATAAAACAGACATGAAGGTATGGATCCTTTCACTAAGTAGATGAAAAAGTCCAATATAGATTCAAATAAGCAGTATGTGTATATATATCAGGGGGTTAGGTCCATAAGCTCCGAACTGATCTGGGGGTGTCATTAACATTTCACTGACCCTCCCAGCAGTTCGCATAGGGCAGTGTGAACTGCCGCCGGGAGGCATGCGATGCGGGAACCCGCCGCGCATTCGTGGCGTTCCCACATCGCTCCAGTGTGAACCCAGCCTAATAAGCGATCATTTTTCTGATCGCTGTATTAGTGTCACAGGTGACGCTAGTTAGGCAGGTAGGTATTTAGGTTCGCCGCAGCTTTTTATAGCGCCAGGGACCCCCATATACTACCGCATAAAGCCCCCTGATTGCCCCCTAGTTAACCCTTTCACCAGTGATCACCATATAACTGTTACAGGTGACGCTGGTTGGTTAGTTATTTTTTTTATAGTTTCAGGGCACCCGCCATTACCTAGTCTCACTAGTGTACCCCTAAATTTAGGGGTGTCTACTTTCCAAAATGGGGTCATTTGGGGGGGGTTTGTGCCATCTTGGCATTTTATGGCCTTCAAAACTGTAACGCCCTTAGAAAGCCTGAAGGCGGTGCTTGGTTTTCGGGGCCCCGTACGCGGCTAGGCTCCCAAAAAGTCCCACATATGTGGTATCCCCGTACTCAGGAGAAGCAGCAGAATTTATTTTGGGGTGTCATTTCACATATGCCCATGGCATGCATGAGCAATATATCATTTAGTGACAACTTTGTGAAAAAAAAAAAAAAAAAAAGTTTGTAATTTTCCCGCAACTTGTGGCAAAATATAAAATATTCCATGGACTCAACATGCCTCTCAGCAAATAGCTTGGGGTGTCTACTTTCTAAAATGGGGTCATTTGTGGGGGTTTTGTGCCATCTTGGCATTTTATGGCCTTCAAAACTGTAATAGGTAGTGAGGAGTGAAGTCAAATATTTACGCCCTTAGAAAACCTGAAGGCGGTTCTTGGTTTTCGGGGCCGCGTACGCGGCTAGGCTCCCAAAAAATCCCACACATGTGGTATCCCCGTACTCAGGAGAAGCAGCAGAATTTATTTTGGGGTGTCATTTCACATATGCCCATAGCATGTGTGAGCAATATATCATTTAGTGACAACTTTGTGAAAAAAAAATAAAAAAAAATTAAAGTTTGTAATTTTTCCGCAACTTGTGGCAAAATATAAAATATTCCATGGACTCAACATGCCTCTCAGCAAATAGCTTGGGGTGTCTACTTTCTAAAATGGGGTCATTTGTGGGGGTTTTGTGCCATCTTGGCATTTTATGGCCTTCAAAACTGTAATAGGTAGTGAGAAGTGAAATCAAAAATTTACGCCCTTAGAAAGCCTGAAGGCGGTGCTTGGTTTTCGGGGGCCCCGTACGCGGCTAGGCTCCCAAAAAGTCCCACATATGTGGTATCCCCGTACTCAGGAGAAGCAGCAGAATTTATTTTGGGGTGTCATTTCACATATGCCCATAGCATGCGTGAGCAATATATCATTTAGTGACAACTTTGTGTAAAAAAATAAATAATTTTTTTTTTTTGTCATTATTCAATCGCTTGAGGCAAAAAAATAAAATATTCAATGGGCTCAACATGCCACTTATCAATTTCCTTAGGGGGTCTACTTTCCAAAATGGGGTCATTTGGGGGGGTTTTGTACTGCCCTGCCATTTTAGCACCTCAAGAAATGAGATAGGCAGTCGTAAACTAAAAGCTGCGTAAATTCCAGAAAACGTACCTTAGTTTGTAGATGTGACAACTTTTGCGCAAACCAATAAATATACAATTATTGACTTTTTTTTTACAAAAGACATGTGGCTGAATACATTTTGGCCTAAATGTATGACTAAAATTGAGTTTATTGGATTTTTCTAATAACAAAAAGTAGAAAATATCATTTTTTTTCAAAATTTGCGGTCTTTTTACGTTTATATCGCAAAAAATAAAAATCGCAGAGGCAATCAAATACCATCAAAAGAAAGCTCTATTTGTGGGAAGAAAAGGACGCAAATTTTGTTTGGGTACAACATTGCATGACCGCGCAATTACCAGTTAAAGCAGCGCAGTGCCAAATTGTAAAAAGACCTCTGGTCATTTACCAGCAAAATGGTCCGGTCTGAAAGTGGTTAATGGGATAATAATGAAGCTGCTTTGCTGGTGATACTGATGGAGTTATTGCAAACAAATTTTCAAAGGCTTTTTTTTTTCTAGTGATATCAAGAATAATATTATTTTTTTAAATTTTTTTTTTTTTAACAAGTTACCACAACACCATTATCCCGTAGTTTTTAAGATCAAAGATACAACTATGTTGATGTCCCTTGTCAATTTTACATTGTATTTTTAAAAATGTAACTGCCTACTCCCAAACTGTCATTTGCAATAAAACACATAGCCAAGTATTATTCTTTACAATTTTTTAATGTGCATTAAAAAAAGAAAACAAATACAATTAGACATGCTATCTTCCAATAGAACTTAACCAAAAAGTGCATTCTATAAAAAAATATACCAAATCAAATCATTATTCAACCAAAGAAATAATGTCAAAGCAATAACTGCAAGGCCAATAATAAATAACACGTTACCTCCTCTGATTCTGCAACATGTCTGGTTGATGAACGGTCGTTCAGAACGACTGGAATTTTGGTTGGAAAAAGCTCTGATGGTTTTCCCCACGGAATTCCAATGGGATTTTCGTCAAGCTGTCTTGCATACACACGGTCACACCAAACTCCGACCGTAGAGAATGCGGTGGTGTACAACACATACGACGGGACTAGAAAAAGGAAGTTCAATACCCAGTAGCCAATAGCTTCCATCTCGTAGTTGAATCTGAGAATGCGTGAGTTTTTTTGCGTCGGAATTGCATACACACAATCGGAAAAATCTCCTTCAGAAAAATTTAGAACATGCTCTCAAATTTTTGCTGGTGGGAATTCAGCCAGCTAAATTCCGATGGAGCATTCACACGGTCGCATTTTCCGATGAAAAGCTCTCATCGGTCTTTTGCTGGCCAAAATTCCGATTGTGTGTACATGGTATTAAGCGCAAAATGAAAAGCGCGAATCAACACTCATCAAACTTCTACTAACACGAAATTAGCAAAAGGAGACCAAAGGGTGGCGCTAAAGAACTGAAAGACCACTAGGTACGTCAGTACGTTCGTGTTTGTTGGCCGACAATTCCTTGCCATTTGTATGCAAGACAAGTTTGGGCCAACACCCTTCGGACAAAAGTCCGTGGCTTTGTTGGCCAACAATCCAATCGTGTGTAGGAGGCTTAATGGGATACAGACCCTGCCATTTTCTTCATTAGAACCCTGCAAGCGCAGGGTTCTAATGAAAAAGTCACTCCCATTTACTTTCACTTTGCACATGGCCACAAACAAACAACTATTTCTTCAGAATAACAAAAGGTTGGAATCTGCAACAAACTTGAATAAAATTCCTACAATGTACATAGATTAACCAGGGGAGAATGTTCTTTTCTCAACAAATGTGGCCTTTGCAATAAAACAAAGCAGGTTCTAAACCATTTTTCTGACATTAGGGAGAGGTGAAATTTTATCTCACTAATATTATTCCAGTCCTATTATGCCTCATATGCACGATCAGATAATCAGCTGATAAAAATCGCTTTCGGATTGATTGCATGATAGTCTGATCGTTAGTCAGCTTTCAACAGACGATCTCGACAGTTTGTCCAACAATATCCGAAAGTACAAATGCAAAAACTTTTCTTGGACATTAGCCCTGCGAACGACAATCATTTATTCAGTATAGTATTCATCTGCTAAAAATCGACAAACACCATGCATGATCAGAAACACGAAAATAACCCGGAAGGAGATGGGAGAGCGTAAACCATGTTCGTACCGTGAAAATGCTCCAACATACGAACAGAAAACCGTCTGCAGCCTATCACAATGTACACGAATATGCCTCTACAATGCGAACAGAAATAGCCAAAAGGAGTGGCAGACACAGGGGTCATACGTATATGACATAATTTCCTATACGTAGCTACGCAAACAGGAAGCTTTTCCAGAATCGTGCGAAAAAAATCGTACATTTCGTACAGCTCAAAATGCACTGTTGAATTCGATATTAGTATTATGCAACAAAATGCGCATGAAAAGTCGTACAAGGCATTAGTCTGCGTTTGTCTCAAACAATCAGAAATCACACAGACTGACCCAGATTTTTATTCTCCATAGGGTCTATAGAACTCCGCAGTTTCTCTGTGCAATTGGACTGAAATCTGAGCCAGCCTGCACTTGATGCGTTAACACAGGTACATTAATACATCTTTTGTGGGGATGTCCAAAACTTCAAAGATACTAGGTGGAGGTACCTTAAATAAGGTATTGGATATTAATATTCCGGTTGAACAGCTTATATGTATATTATTAAAACAGAGGGATAGGGTGCGCTATGGAATCTGTTATACAGAGAGTATATAGTGTAATATAGGTAAGAGCAGCCTCTATTATGTTTCCATCCAGATGGATGGAACAGTAAAGTAGGTGAAAGAAGGAGAATAGATGTGGCGCTATACCTTATTAAACTCACTAAAAAATATAAAATATAATATAATATAAAATAAAATTGTACAAATTTTCCAGCTTGCTGGCTAGTATTTTTTAAAACCAGCGAGAAACCTTAATGGCCTGTATAGTAAAATCAATAGTAAAATCAATAAATTGCTGGGGGTTAATCCTTATTCAATAGTGAATGCAAAGTGAATATAAATTTTCCAGCTGGTCAGTAAATGCAATAAAACTGTACGGTCCACTCAAATTGGGTAAAGGTGAATAAATAAATAAATAAATAGTAAAACTATCATGAATCAATCAATACTCAATAGTGAAAACTACTAAAGTTGCTTGTGACTGTGATTGTAGCACAACCAAATAAATGGACACAAGGGGAACAATCAAAGCTATATAAACGTGAATACTGGTGGGGTGGTGGGTGTAAACACACTGTGTCAAATCTCAAAACATGCCAAAAAATACCACACTATAAAAAATAGAAAATTATATGCAGATAAGAAATAAAAAATAAAAGATTAAAAAATTTAGTCCAGAAAGTAAAAGTAAAGAAAAAATCTTGCGGTGACAAGTCTAATGTGAAAGTCCAATTGAATAAAGTTTAAAATTAATATTTAAACATGAAACGAATATTTGGTGATGAAAAAGGTAAGTGAAGAAAGTGACTTCGATATTCGTTCGCAGTGAACGTTTATGGATTTTGCTCTCACCAGAGATATGACCCCGTCCGGGGTGGATCAGCCTCCACAGTATAAGCCACTGTGTCGCTTCTTGGGCTGTCTCTGCTATGCTGCTGGGGAGATCCTTCGTTCTTCCGTGGGGATGTTGTACCTCGTTTACATGTGATAGAAAAGAGGACTGCCCATGGTGTAGTATGTTTGAAACTCAGATTATTTGAAACAACCTTAAAAATACTCACATTTAGTACGAAAAAAACACGTATTGTATTAAAAGCGTTCGGAGCATCCACTCGGCTGACACGCCGTTTGTGCTGAAGGTGTACCTATCTGGCCACGCCCTACGCGTTTCGTCATTCAGACGTCATCTGGAGCCGCTCCAGATGACGTCTGAATGACGAAACGCGTAGGGCGTGGCCAGATACGTACACCTTCAGCACAAACGGCGTGTCAGCCGAGTGGATGCTCCGAACGCTTTTAATACAATACGTGTTTTTTTCGTACTAAATGTGAGTATTTTTAAGGTTGTTTCAAATAAACTGAGTTTCAAACATACTACACCATGGGCAGTCCTCTTTTCTATCACATGTAAACGAGGTACAACATCCCCACGGAAGAACGAAGGATCTCCCCAGCAGCATAGCAGAGACAGCCCAAGAAGCGACACAGTGGCTTATACTGTGGAGGCTGATCCACCCCGGACGGGGTCATATCTCTGGTGAGAGCAAAATCCATAAACGTTCACTGCAAACGTTCACTGCGAACGAATATCGAAGTCACTTTCTTCACTTACCTTTTTCATCACCAAATATTCGTTTCATGTTTAAATATTAATTTTAAACTTTATTCAATTGGACTTTCACATTAGACTTGTCACCGCAAGATTTTTTCTTTACTTTTACTTTCTGGACTAAATTTTTTAATCTTTTATTTTTTATTTCTTATCTGCATATAATTTTCTATTTTTTATAGTGTGGTATTTTTTGGCATGTTTTGAGATTTGACACAGTGTGTTTACACCCACCACCCCACCAGTATTCACGTTTATATAGCTTTGATTGTTCCCCTTGTGTCCATTTATTTGGTTGTGCTACAATCACAGTCACAAGCAACTTTAGTAGTTTTCACTATTGAGTATTGATTGATTCATGATAGTTTTACTATTTATTTATTTATTTATTCACCTTTACCCAATTTGAGTGGACCGTACAGTTTTATTGCATTTACTGACCAGCACGCTGGAAAATTTATATTCACTTTGCATTCACTATTGAATAAGGATTAACCCCCAGCAATTTATTGATTTTACTATTGATTTTACTATACAGTCCATTAAGGTTTCTCGCTGGTTTTAAAAAATACTAGCCAGCAAGCTGGAAAATTTGTACAATTTTATTTTATATTATATTATATTTTATATTTTTTAGTGAGTTTAATAAGGTATAGCGCCACATCTATTCTCCTTCTTTCACCTACTTATATGTATATTAAGCTACTGTGACACCTCTGTCTACACCTCCCCTATTGGTAATACTATAAGGCACGCACTTTTTGCTGCCCTTAGACAGATTGCTCTTAAGTGGACCTCTCCACATCCACCGACTGTGTCTGATTGGAGCAATTCGACAATTTGACAATTCGACCGTGTGTGGACTTCATTGGACCTTTGCTGTTGAAAAATCAGATGGACTTTAGATTTAGAACATGTTTCAAATCTTTCCAACGGACTCGAGTCCGGTCGAAAAATCCGTTTGTCTGTATGCTAGTCCAATGGATGAAAACCGACGCTAGGGCAGCTTTTGGCTACTGGCTATGAACTTCCTTATTCTAGTCTGGTCGTACGTCATCACGGTCGAATCCGTCGGACTCTGGTGTAATTGTGTGTAGACAAGTCCAATTCAACGGAAGTTAGACGGAATTTAGTCCGTCGAAAAGTCTGGTCGTGTGTACACGGCATAAGGAACTCCCTGAATAAGTTTGATGTTATCTGGTCTAGATGGCTTATATCTATGACTTAGGTATCATGTCAATCAATGTGTATTGTGTACTTTGTAATGCTGGATATTGTTATTCCTTTTTTTTTGTGTGTCATATATACTCGGGGGGGGGGGGGGGGGGGGGTTGTCGGGGCTTGTTGAAGGGAAGTGGTTTGGGGTTTATTTTTTTTATTTTTTTATGGGGGTTTTGGTTTGGTGTGAATTCTATTTTTGTGGTTTTGTCTGTATTGTGTCAATGTCATTTTCATATAAAATAATAAAAAGGATTTGATTAAAATAAAAAATAAAAAACAATCAGAAAGGTTAAAGAAAAATAATAAATCATACAATCTCTTTCACTTGATGTGTCAGCATAAGATTTCCTTACAACTTTGTTTTTTAACAGTAAAAAAACGTTATCAACATATTTTTAAGTATAACATAATAAAAGGCACACATTTGCACCACAAATCGTGTACAGCATACAAGAAAGTCACATGGAATTGACATTGTACCCATACAAGCCTCACAGAGATATAAATTGTATAGGATCTTGCAAGGTAAATTCATTTCAGTATACAATAACTGCAACATTTTAGTACCGTAAGTTATCTGCTTAGCCATTGGAAGGATTTGACCACTGATATTCATAGCTGTAATTGCATCCATCTATCCAAATTAAATCAAAATCACAGAAACAAGAAGTATAATATAATAGTATAAATAATACAATAGTATAATAAAACACAAACCACACACACCTAGTAATAACACAATGGGGGTTATTTACGAAAGGCAAATCCACTCTGCACTGCAAGTTCACTTGGAAGTGCAGTCACTCTAAATCTAGGGGGTAGATCTGAAATGAGTGGAAGCTCTGCTGATTTTATCATCCAATCATGTGCAAGCTAAAATGCTGTTTTTTATTTTCCATGCATGTCCGCCTCGGATCTACAGCGACTTTACTTCCAAGTGCACTTGCAGCGCAAAGTGGATTTTCCTTTAGCAAATAACCCCCACAGCCTGACAGCTTGCAATGTTTTGTAAAGTAAGCGTTAACTAGTAATGCCGTGTACACACGACCAGACTTTTCGACAGCAAAGTTCAGACGGAACGAATCCGTCAGACAATTCGATCGTGTGTGGGCTTCATCTGACCTTTTCTGTCAAAAAATCTGACAGACTTTAGAAATAGAACATGTTTTTTTACTGTTAAAAAACAAAGTTGTAAGGAAATCTTATGTTTCAAATCTTTCCACCGGGAATCAGTTCCTATCGAGAAAACCGTTCGTCTGTATGCTGGTCCAACGGACCAACAATGACACAAGGGCAGCTATTGGCTACTGGCTATTGAACTACCCTTTTCTAGTCCCGTCGTACATCATTGGGTTAAACGATCGGACTTTGGTGTGATCGTGTGTAGGCAAGTCCGTTTCAGCAGAACTCCGTCAGAACTCCGTTGAAAAGTCAGTCGAAAAGTACGTCAGAGTTCATTCCGACAGTCGTGTGTATGTGGCACAAGAGTCAGAAGAGTCAGAAGAACCAACAAGCTTTAAAAATGGAGAGGGGTAGGCAAACAAACAGATCCCATCTAGTATTTATTCCATGCGGGTGATAAATTATGTTTTGACATCTTACTATAGGTATTAACAACTTTTTTTCCCCCAGCTTTGTAAATTAGCCCAAAAATATTAAAAACTATAAAAATTGGCTTGGTAAACTGTTTGTATTTAACTTTTAAGAAATATTTCAAACTCTATTCAGATGGGTTTTTTTTTTTTTCAAGATACGCAAGATTTTGTGCAGTCCAGTTTTTAAAAAGGCAGTATTTACAATAGATTACATTTAGAAGAAACAAGAATTATTTATAGTAGAAGTAGTAGATTTTTTTTTCTGGGAGTCTCTTTGGGGCCTGCTATAAATTAAAATGCAGTTTTAAAAGTTTGCTGCGACCACAGTGCTGTGTTTACATTCTTCCCAGGCAAGCCTGCGTACTAGTCATTTATATCCTAAACACTTGGATGTAATATGTTTATACAAATGGAAGAATGACAGGCTTTTCTGAGAGCAAAAAATCTGACTTGGCAAATTAAGTATTTAAAAAGTGATGGCAGACTGCCCTCTAGTGTCCATTTATATATACTAGTATGCTGGAAAGTAAGAAAAAGTTAACAGACAGAGTACAAAATACAATAAACCATACCAATAAATCAGGATTTGTTTACTACTCATCTATGGAGATGATCAAATATCTTAAAATCTGCTTTGCAAATGATTTATCGAATTCACTACCACAGTTCTATGTCTGGCATTAGGCTGGGTTCAGACCTGTGCGGTTGGTGTGGCTCAGCGTTTTCGCAGGCACAGCAGCCCATTCACTTACATGAGTTACTGTACCTGCTGTACCACACACATAGGTTGGACTTGATGGATGCACTATACGATTTATCACACCCACAAATGCACTGTGTGTTTAGATGCGTGGGGGTTCCATTAAGAATGATTGGCAGCCCCACATATCTGTAAAAGAGCAGCACATTTTTGGCTGTGGGTGGTTGTGGGTAAGGGGAACAGGTGTGATTCCGGCATCCACAACGACCGTCACAAGTGTGATCCAAGCCTTAGGGCTGGTTCTGCATTGCAGATGTGTTTCTTTCATTCATTCTGGTGCACCAAACATGGTATTTAATCTAAAGGCCCTGATGAAAAATGCCCATTTGCACCAATCTATATTTTTATACTTCTCCAATGAATACTGTGCAGTATTCTTACCCCTTTTTAACATTTATCTGAGGTATTCTACCCACAAAATACCTTGTCTGCACTTTGTTTATGCTATCTGCAATCATTTCCTACTGTTAAGAACTAAAACACCTGCTGGTGGCACTGTGCTCCCTGGACACAAAGGGTGTAGTTTCAATATCCACCAGTGAGTATCTCCCAGCAGCATAAGGTTCTAGAAATTAGTGTTAACCTGATGCTGTCTGTTGGGTTATTTAGCACCACATCAAATGTCTCACAGTGCCTCAAAATTGTACCTGTGTGCCTGTTTTTGCTTATCTGCTGCTAATTAAAGATGTTACTCCATGAACCTGCTACCTGTATCCAGTGCTACTGAACCTACTGCCCATTCTGGCCACCATTTGTCTTGTTCTCTGTTCCTTGTATTTCTGCCTAACCCGGATTTGGCCAATTTCTCTTTCTTTTCTGTACATCGTTTTTACTTTCATGTGTGTCCTCTGGGTTTTGTATTTATGTTATCATTTGTGTTGTGCCCGTAATATTTTGTATTTCCTAATAAAAAAACGAATGTCAGCACTCAACAAGGAATCTAGCTTAAGTTGTCTCTGATGAAGAGGCTCTGCCTTTAAAACACGTCAGAGGGTATTAGAGGTAGGTCTTCGAACCAAGCACTAATGGACGGATGAGTGCATTCTTTGATCAATGAGATGAAAAAGCAGAAGCATGTGTTTTTATCACTTAGTACAATCAGGGACTGTCTGGCAACTTTTGGCCCAGGGGGCAAGCACAACCCAGAGGCCCATGGTGGAGTGACTCAGCCTCCCTCCTACTCTCCCTCATACCTTCCTCCTCCTGCCACTTTCGTCATCCATGTAAATTAAAACACAAGAAAAAAAATGAAACAATAAATCACAATTTAGGACTGTTTAAAAAAAATAATTAGGGAACTCTTTAATCTTGTACCCACAAAATACCACATAACTACTATACTATGAGTGTGAGACACACTTACATAAACCTACATTTAAATAAAAAAAATCCTGCCATGTATACACTCAGATACAGTTACATAGTTACATAGTTACATAGTTAGTCAGGTTGAAAAAAGACACAAATCCATCTAGTTCAACCACAAGAAAAATTTAAATAATAAAAATATCATACAATCCCATATACTCAATTCTATACCCACAGTTGATCCAGAGGAAGGCAAAAAACCCCAGCAGAGCATGATCCAATTTGCTAAAGCAGGGGAAAAAATTCCTTCCTCCGAGAGGCAAACGGATTTTCCCAGGATCAACTTTACCTATAAATGTTAGTATCCAGTTATATCATGTACACTTAGGAAATAATCCAGGCCCTTCTTAAAGCAATCCACTGAGTAGGCCATAACCACCTCTGCAGGGAGTCTATTCCACATTTTCACAGCCCTTACTGTGAAGAAACCTTTCCGTATTTGGAGATGAAATCTCTTTTCCTCTAGACGTAGAGTGCCCCCTTGTCCTCTTTGTTAACTGTAAAGCGAATAACTCGACACCAAGTTCACTATATGGACCCCTTATATATTTGTATATGTTGATCATATTCCCCCTTAATCTCCTCTTATCAAGAGTGAATAAATTCAGTTCCTCTAATCTTTCCTCGTAGCTGAGTTCCTCCATGCCTCTTATCAGTTTGGTTGCCCTTCTCTGCACTTTCTCCAGTTCCCCGATATCCTTTTTGAGAACTGGTGCCCAAAACTGAACTGCATATTCCAGATGAGGTCTTACTAATGATTTGAACAGGGGCAAAATTATATCTCTCTCTCTGGACTCCATACCTCTCTTAATACAGGAAAGGACTTTGCTCTCTTTGGAAACCGCAGCTTGGCATTGCATGCTATTGTTGAGCTTATGATCTACCAAAACCCCCAGATCCCCCCAGTTGTACCTCCCCTAAAATGTATGATGCATGCATATTCTTAGCCCCCAAGTGCATAACTTTACATTTCTCAACATTAAACCTCATCTGCCACATAGTCGCCCAATTATACAGAGCATTGAGGTCGGCTTGTAAATTAGAGACATCCTGTAAGGATGTTATTCCACTGCATAGCTTGGCGTCATCTGCAAAAACTGAAATGTTACTTTTGATCCCAGACCCAATGTCATTTATAAAGATATTAAAAAGTAAGGGTCCCAGCACTGAACCTTGGGGTACACCACTGATAACCTTAGACCATTCAGAGTAAGAATCATTAATCACTACTCTCTGAATTCTGTCTTTTAGCCAGTTTTCTATCCATTTACAACCTGATATGTCCAAACCTGTAGACTTTACCTTACACATGAGCCGTGTGTGCGGAACTGTATCAACCGCTTTTGCTAAATCCAAGTATACCACGTCCACCGCCACCCCCCTGTCCAAGATTTTACTTACCTCCTCATAAAAAGAAATCAGGTTTGTCTGACAACTTCTGTCTTTCATGAATCCATGCTGTCTGTTGCTTAAAATATTTTTTTCATGCAAGAACTCGTCTATGTGGTCTTTTATTAATCTCTCCAGTATCTTCCCAACTATAGAAGTTAAACTAACAGGTCTATAGTTACTTGGTAAAGACTTTGTTCCCTTTTTAAATATAGGCACCACATTGGCCCTGCGCCAATCCAGTGGTACTATTCCTGTTATTAATGAGTCCCTAAAAATTAGATACAATGGCTTTGAAATTACAGAGCTCAATTATTTTAGGATCCGTGGGTGGATGCCATCGGAATCAGGTGCTTTATCCACCTTTATTCTGTCCAAATATTTCTGGACCATATCACTTTTGAGCCATTGTGGATTTGGGGCTGTGTCACTATCACCCCATTATGGACATGACCTCCCCCATGCTCCTTTGTATACACAGAGCTGATGAAAGTATTTAATAAATTAGCCTTCTCTTTGTCCCCAGTCACCCACTCCAGATTATTTTGTAAAGGGCCTACATGCTCAGACTTGACCTTTTTACTATTAATATATTTGAAGAATTTTTGGGGGTTTGTCCTATTATCTTTTGCAATCTGTCTTTCATTTTAAATCTTTGCATCCTTGATTTCCTTTTTACATATTCTGTTATATTCTTTGTAACATTTAAATGACACTAGTGTTCCTTCATTTTATATTTTTTAAAAGCTCTTTTCTTATAGTTTATAGCTTTTTTTACTTTGGCTGTGAGCCACATTGGTTTTATTTTTAGCCTTTTAAACGTATTGCCCATGGGAATATACTTTGCAGTGAGATCACCAACAGTCTTTTTGAAGAATTCCCATTTCTGTTAAGTGCCCATTGATGCCAATATTCTCTCCCAGTCTAGGTCCTGGAGAGCAGCCCTCATCCTTGGAAAATTTGCTCTCTTGAAATTAAGTGTTTTTATCTTTCCCGTATGTGATTTTTGCTTACAGCTAACATCAAATGAAATCATGTTATGATCACTGCTACTCAGGTGTTCCTTTATCTGAACATTAGTAATACGCTCTGCATGGTTTGAGATTACCAGGTCCAACAGAGCATCATTCCTAGTTGGGGCCTCAATAAGCTGGACCATAAAATTGTCCTGTAATAGGTTTATACATTTTTGCCCTTTAACTGTCCCAGCAGTGCCATTACTCCAGTCAATTTCTGGGTAGTTAAAATCCTCCATTATTATCACTGTCCCAGCCCTTGCAGCCCTTTCTATCTGTGCAAGGAGCTGAGTCTCCACCTCCTCATTAATATTGGGTGGTCATCAGTTGAGCTGATGAATACTTTGTTACCAGTACTAAACAAAGAGTATTTAGTCCCCTGTTATATCAGATGCCCCCTTCACATCTAGAGTCCCCATATACAGGAGCTCCTACTTAGCATCAGGTGTCCTCCTTTACATCAGAGTTCACTTCACATCAGCAGTGTCCCCTTAATTCAGAAGCTCCTTTACATCAAGGACCCATTTAAATCAGGAGTCACCTTTACACATCAGAGGCCATTTCCATAATAATAACTTACAGCATAAGTGCCAGCTTGCACAATAATAACCCACAGCATTGGTGTCAGTAGCAGCAATAATAACGCCCAACATCAGTACCAGTTTCTGCAACTATATCCCCCAGCATCAACTGGAGTTTCTGCAACAATAATCCCCAGCGATGGTGCCAGCTTATGTAATAACCCCCAGCATTGATGACTTTTTCTGCAATAAAAAGCCCCATGTGAACTGGCTAGAGTAATTAATATTAATTACTTAATAGTAATTAAGTGATATTAACGCCTTCCTGCCCTTCCTATAGTAAAATGATGGCTAGATGGGACACTCGCCATTCTGGGTGGATGTCATATGACATCCTCCACAGAACGCACCTTGCAGTGCCCCACGGGCCACGCTGCATCGTGATCTGTCACCCGCTGTGTCACTGCGCATTACAGATAAGTGTACCAGCTTGCTGGGGGTATCATGTGATTGCTGTAACCAATCACAGCAGATCACATGACAGTTGTACACAATGGATGGCATCCATTCATGCCATTTGTTGTGTACTATTGTGTGGATCTCTGTGATTGGTCACAGTCATCACAAGGTACAGAGAGGGCCAATCACAACCCATCTGTACCATGTGATTAGCTGTGGCCAATCACGGATAATCACAATAGTAAACACTGAATGCATAGATTTCATTCAGAAAAAAAAGGTTGCTTATATATTCACTGTTATATACCAGAGTAGTACAGTGTTACTATGTTAACAATGTATTGCTCTGATCACAGTTTGAAACATAAAAAAGAAGAAAAATTTAATAAAAAATAAAAAAAACATATTTAAGAAAATAAAAAAAATGCTTAAAAATGTTTTTGTTTTTTCTTACATACTGTCACCAGTCAGTGTCCCTGATCACCACCACAGCAGTTCTATGATGATGCTGTTCTGCACTGGTGACAGCATGTTAAAAAAAAATTGTAAAAGAAAACTATTTTTTTTAATTCCTTAATTTTCCAAAAAATTGTGGCAAAAAATTACAGCTTTAAAAAACTTGCCACCCTCTTACTAAATACCTCAGACTGTCTACTTTCCAAAAAGGGGTCATTTGGGGGATATTTGTACTGTCCGGGCATTTTAGGGGCCCCGTCGGTACATCAGAATTGATCAATTTTCAGATATACAGTATAAACACTGATATGGGTTATTTTCAACAAAGAAATGTAGCAGACAACATTTTGGCCTACATTTATGATGAAAGATTATTTGCAAATATTTTTAACAGAAATGAAGAATAACTTGTTTTTTTTAAATGTTCAGCCTATTTTCGTTTCTCTAAACATTACATTTCTTTATAAAAATGTCATATGGCTACAGTGTTGCATGGCAGCACAATTGTCATTCAAAGTGCGACAGAGCTAAAAGATGAAAATTGGCCTTGTCAGGAAGGGGGTGAAAGTGTCCAGTATTGAAGTGGTTAAAGGTTTTTTTTTTGGGGGGGGGGGGGGTTCTAAAACCCTTCCATACAAGACACATTTATCCCCCTCCTGCCCAGGCCAATTTTCAGCTTTCTGCGCTGTCGCACTTTGAATGACAATTGTGTGGTCATGCAACACGGTACTCATATGAAATTTTCTGAATCATTATTTGAGACAGAGCTTTCTTTTGGTGGTATTTAATCACCACTGGGGTTTTTATTTTTTTTGCTAAAAAAAAAAAAAAATTGGAAAAACAAAAACCTTTTTTTTCTTTTCTGTTTGCAAATAAGTAATTTTTCTTCTTCGCTGATGTGTGCTGATGATGCTGCACTGGCGGGCACTGATAGGCTACACTGGCGGACACTGACAGGCTGCACTGATGGGCACTGATGAGGCTGCACCGATACGTACCGATAAGGTGTCACTGATGGGCACTAATAAAACTGCACTGATAGGCGCTGGTTAAGAGGCACTGATGAGGCTGCATGTCGGCATTGATGAGCGCTGATAAACGGCACTGATAGGCACTGATATGCTGCATTGATGGACACTTAATGGGCTGCACTGATAATCAGGGCACTGATGATCATTGCCCTAGATTTCAGTGTAAATGCCCTGTCACAGGAAAGACACTTATAGATTTTCCTTTCCTCAGACACTTTGAGTCAAGTTGAAGTCACGTGACAGTGACGTAACGCGTAGGAGAGAGGCATACGGACACTGGAATTGACGTCTGGATACGAGCTCGATGCACATTTTTACATTGTGCTTTTTATTTTAATTGAATGTGAGTAAATTTATATATTTTTAAATAAACTCAACGTATTATTTAATATACTACACTATAGTAGGCTCTTTAGCCCTCTCTCTAACTGCTCACACTGAGTACCTAAGCTGTGCCTGCAGGACCCACCCCCCGGAGAGAAATGGAATGACCCCGCTGCACAAATCATACTCTTATTGGTATATAGAAGGAACGTGCAGGATTCATCTCCCCTCTATCTCCTAAATGCTGTTTGCCTTACAGCAGTAAGATAATTACCTAGTACACTCTACGGGTGTCACTAACACCAAAGGATCACTTTATATTTAAAATCACATTGTCACCAGATGTGGTTGATCTTAGGAAACCCTCACGTGTCGCTCCTATAAGAACATTCACAGATTTGCACTTTGCACCCCGATTTGTGTCCAAATATTCATGTATCTACCTTGGACTGTCATATTGTTTTTTCTAGCTCTTCTTTTTTGTGGCATTATCATATTTTATTTTTATATTTATTGAGTTGTCTATCATTCATCACAGTCAGGTCTGTCTGTGTATTGATATCTGTTTGTTTGTATCTGCACTTGCATGTAATCATTTGTCAGCACGCCAGCACTTTATATTGTCTATGATTTTTTAATTTATTATGCAGTGTAAGCAATGGCGGAACTACCACCATAGCGACCCGTGCGGTCGCTATGGGGCCCGCAGCTGAGGAGGACCCGGTGAGCAGGCGGCGGGTGAGCCGCCGAGCTGCCTGTCCACTCGGTGCTTGTATAGTCACACTGACTGAACAAGCGGACACAGCCAGGTGACTCGGCGGCGGCGGGGGGTTGTCAGGGAAGCTGCCAGCGGGGAGGCTTAGTGGGTGACCGTTCAGCAGGTGGCGGTGCAGAGAGATGACATCATCTCTCACCGCCCGGCGTCCGCCCTGCAAACTGCCAGCTCCACCCTCACTCACTGTGCAGGCAGCAGAGAGATTACATCATCTCTTTGCTGCCTGACTCAGACTGGCAAACAGAGTGACAATCCAATTCCCCACCTTAGAGGAAAGTGACAATCCGCAATTTGTGGCAGGTGACGTGGCAAGTGGACAATCTGCAGTGTGGCAGGTGACGTGGCAAGTGGACAATCCGCAATGTGTAGCAGGTGACGTGGCAAGGGGACAATCTGAAACTTGTGGCAGGTGACGTGGCAAATGGACAATCCGCAATGGGTGGCAGGTGACGTGGCAAGTGGACAATCCGCAATGGGTGGCAGGTGACGTGGCAAGTGGACAATCCGCAATGGGTGGCAGGTGACGTGGCAAGTGGGCAATCTGCAATGTGTGGCAGGTGAGGTGGCAAATGGACAATCTGCAATGGGTGGCAGGTGACGTGGCAAGTGGACAATCCGCAATGGGTGGCAGGTGATGTGGCAAGTGGACAATCCACAATGGGTGGCAGGTGATGTGGCAAGTGGACAATCCGCAATGTGTGACAGGTCATGTGGCAAGTGGACGATCCACAATGTGTGCTAGGTTACGTGGCAAGTGGACAAACCGCAATGGGTGGCAGGTGACATGGCAAATGGACAATCCGCAGTGGGTGGCAGGTGACGTGGCAAATGGAGAAACCGCAGTGGGTGGCAGGTGACGTGGCAAATGGACAATCCACAATGTGTGGCAGGTGACGTGACAAGTGACAATCCACAATGTGTGGCGGGTGACATGGCAAGTGGACAATTTGCAATGTGTGGCAAGTGACAATCTGCAACTTGTGGCAAGTGGACAATCTGAAATGAGTGGCAGGTGATGTGGCAAGTGGACAATCCACAATGGGTGGCGGGTCACGTGGCAAGTGGACAATCCGCAATGTGTGGCAGGTGACGTGGCAAGTGGACAATCCGCAATGTGTGGCAGGTGACGTGGCAAGTGGACAATCCACAATGTGTGGCAGGTGACGTGGAAAGTGGACGATTTGCAATGTGTGACAGGTGACATGACAAGTGGACAATCCGCAATGTGTGGCAGGTGGACAATCTGCAACTTGTGACAAGTGACAATCTGCATCTGGTGGCAGGTGACACACTCGGGGCTCCCACTGATTCTGCATTATGGTGAGTTGAACTATTTAATTTTCTATAACAATGTAATAATAGAAATAATGTGTTTCAATCATCCTGACACCATAACACAAATGGTGCCGTGATAACTGAAGCACCAAGAGGGCGTGGCTTCGGCATGGCGGCGAGCAGACGTTAGCACAGTGAGCTCCCGGCCGGCGGGCCCCGTGCAGCACAGCGGGACAGACATCCCTGGCAGTAGACACACCGCTGACGCACCCGGAGGCCTGGGGAACGATCCGCCGCTCTTTGCACCTGATCCGCGGCATGGATCGTTATATTAAGCAACTCAAACCATCGGCCTCTACTCCGGCGCGGTCCAAGATGGCGCCGGTGGGGCACACCTCGGCCGTCCTACACGAGGAACAGAGAACCCAGAGCTGCAGACTGCAGAGAGGGGATGACTTCACAATGTCGCCCTGCTCCCCCCCTCAGTGACCTCTCTCCCTGCCTCCCAAGATCACTGGCAGCAACACTGGACAGAACGGAGGGTCTGTTTGACTCAGTGCAGAGCTCACCTTGTGCTCATCCCTCCATCCCTGTCTCTGACCTCCTCCATGGATCCGGCCTGCGGGACACAGTGAGTACACATGATACCAATGCACAGCAATATGGGGATGTTTTGCAGGCTGACCCCACACATAAGTTATGGGATCTATTGCAACAGTTGCCCACTAGAAATGACTTTGAAGCACTGGCCACTAGAATGGAACTGGCAATGAGGGGGGAGATGCAGGCCCTTAAGCAAGAAGTCACAGCTATTGAAACCAGAGTCTCCACTGTAGAGCAAGCGCAGGACCTGTTATCTCACAGAGTACAGGAGGTCCAGACAGCACAGACAGACATCAGCGATCAGTATCTCCAACTGCAATTGCTCATTGACGACCTGGAAAATTGCAGCCGCAGACAGAATATCCGCCTGCGAGGTATCCCAGAGTCTGTCCAGCAGTCTGACCTTCGGTCGACAGTGACCGCTGTCTTTAATCGGTACCTGGACCGACCACCGGACACAGCTATTACTCTAGATCGAGTTCACAGGACTCTGGGCCCTAACGCTAACTTGCCAGATAGACCCAGAGACGTCCTTTGCTGCCTGCATTCATTTACTCTCAAAGAAGACATCCTGAGACAGGCTTGGCGGGTAGGAGTGCTGGAGTTCGACGGCGCAGCTATACATCTGCTCCCGGATATTTCCCGTCGCACCCTTCTGATGAGGCGGGCGCTCAAACCCATCTTGGACGGCATCGGCGAGAAAGGCCTCACCTACAAGTGGGGTCACCAGTTTCATCTGATAATACATAAAGGGACGGAGACCTTCGCTCTACGCCATCCCTCGGAGCTACCGCATTTGTTTGCTTTTGCCGCGATGGACCCAGTCGCTGTGCCCAACTGGCTTCTGCTGAACGCTCCACCGAGTGTGCACCAACGCCCCATCGCTGGAGGACAACGGGGAGCCAGAGCCGGACATCGTGGGCGAAGAGGCCGAGCACGAGAGCCGCGGGGACAGGCCCCCTGACTCTAGGAAACCAGGTACCCTGATGTCCCCTTTGCCGGTCATACCAGACTGTTTTTTTTACATTTCTTTATTTTTCTGTACATAGCCAGTTTTGCCTGAGACTACTTGCTCGTCCTCGGTGATCGGGCCCAGTTTGCTGCAAGCCTGACTTTCCCGACGGGAGAGATCACCCTGACTCCCAGTTGGACTTGAACGCCTCCTGCCCCCTTGGACTTGGGGGAGCTGGGATTGGTAGTTGTTTCTCTCCCCTACACCTCCTGGGTTTCCCCCTCTCCCCCCCCACTTTTTGTTTATTATTGTTATTATTTTTGGAACCTGCCGGGTACGTTACGATTGGGCTGGACATGTAGTGGTAACTTCAAGCAGGGGACTTCGCACCTACTGCTTTGGTCAGAGGGGGTACTTCCCTACATGGTTTTCGCCCAGAGCCCCACCTAACACCAATATGTTGTTTAGCGAGCGAGGAGCTCCTTTCCCCTATCGATTACATTATCTGTAATAGAAGTCCTCCCTTTTTACAAAACCTCCCCCCCCTTTTTTTTTTTTTGGGAGGGGCGGGCACAGGGACGGGGCGGGAGGGCAGGGTCCTGTTGACCAGAGTTTGGGGGGCCGGTGGATGCCTGGGGGAGGGCATGAGATGACACCCTCCACATATTTTATCACACTTCCCTTGGGACTACGGGCTTGTTAGACCCAACACTGGGGCTTATAATAACCATTACCGGGTAAGGGGTTAGTTACTTTCGACATCCCTGCGGGATGCACCTGGTTTCCCTGTGTGAGATTTTCAGTAGAATGTATTACATGCCATGTTGGTGATGTCATTTAATCTTATGTTTACTGTTTATCTGTTTACTATCTGCTGCTGCTGCAGGGGTCCCAATGGCTGGGGCTCCGCGCTTGACCGTGCCTTAAGACCTCCCAACTTAGGTACACTCTGCCCTGGTGGCAGTAGTTCTCCTGACTGGAGATACATCCTTTGATAGTCCTTCCTTTTTTTCCCCCCCTCTTTCTATCTCCACTTCCACCCAGCTCTTATTTGACGCCTAGTGGCGCCCTAGCCCTTAACCTTTGCCCACCCCCCTCCCCCCTCCTCTCCCCCCCATTCCCCGTCCCCACCCCCCTCTCGGGGAGCGGGTACTCCGCTGCCATGGCCCTAAAATTTCTCTCTTGGAACGTTAAGGGGCTTAATTCCCCAGAGAAGCGATCCAGCTGTCTGACCGAACTTTGGAGACAGAGGGCACACATTTTCGGGCAGACAAGGTACCGAAGCTCACTAACAAGCAATTTCCGGTGGCTTACCATAGTCCATCTGCCTCATCCAAATCCAAGGGGACAAGCATTTTAATCTCCAAATCACTACACTGGCAGTATCTAGCAGAACTTCAAGATCCGGAGGGCAGGTTCCTGTTAGTGAAAGGGAAAATAGGCTCTCACACGTTTACTCTTGCGAACTACTATCTACCGAATACGAATCAAGCCCAGGCTTTAGGAACTTTTCTGACCACACTCGAGACGTTCCATGAAGGCACACTTATTGTGGGTGGGGACTTTAACCTGACTCTGGACCCCTCTAAAGACTCCTCGGTACAATCATCTTCTCTGCCCCATAATGCGCGTCGCTACCTGAAAGAATTGCTACATAGCCATCAGTTGGTGGATATCTGGAGGATTTTCCATCCACAAGATAGGGATTTCACTTTTTACTCTCCCACTCACGGATCCTACTCCAGGATCGTTTTTTTTCTAATCCAGCATTCTACCATCCCCCTTGCCTCTAAAGCATCGATCGGCCAGATAACGCTCTCTGACCATGCGCCGGTCCTTCTGGAGCTGACGATGCCGCATCTACATGAGCGGACACCACTTTGGCGTCTGAATGAAACGCTCCTTAAGGACCCCGATGGGGCGGGAGAGATTGAAGCAGAATTACGGGCCTACTTTGCCGATAATATCAGCTCAGTGTCTAACCCTCTCCTTGTCTGGGCGGCCCATAAATGCTTCATCAGGGGGATCCTTATTAAATTAGGGCACGCGGCAAAGCAACGCCGTGCTTAAACCCTGACAGACCTGCTAACGAAGCTCCATCGGCAGGAACAGAGGCACAAAATGAGCTCTGATCCTGTGCTGGAAGCAGAGATGCTCCAGACCAGAGAGGCCATCAGGAACCATTCCCTATATCAGGCGAAGCACACCCTACTCAAGGCTAGAAGAGCGTTTTATGAGTATGGGGATAAGTGTGGCCGCCTGTTGGCCAATGCACTCAGGGCGAAGCGAGCGCAATCATATGTTCCTGCATTATCAACGCCGACTGGGTCCAGGATACATGCGACTCCTGACCTGGCAGCAACTTTTCGTGAGTTCTATGCTAGACTTTACAATCTGGACCAGTCCCAGGCAGCTACCACCCCCGCCACCACCATTTCCAAAATACAGGAATATCTCAGAGAAGCCAACCTACCTGCGCTTTCAGAGACGGACCGAGAACTACTATCCCAACCTATTCGCATAGAGGAATTGGCAGCGGCCATTGCCGATACTCAGCCGGGGAAGGCCCCGGGACCGGATGGCTTTACGCTTCCATATTATAAAACTTTCCAGAGGCAGTTGGCCCCCCAACTTATTAAAGCCTTCAACGCTATTCTGGACGGGCATAGCGTCCCTCCAGACATGCTACGGGCATCTATCTCGGTGATCCCTAAACCTGGAAAGGACCCGCTGTTGTGCGCCAGTTACAGGCCCATCTCTCTGCTGAACTGTGATATTAAGCTCCTCACGAAAATTTTAGCTTCCAGGCTCAGTGGTTTTATGCAACACCTGGTAGCTTTAGACCAAGTGGGCTTTATACAGTCCAGAGAAGCAAGGGACAATACCGTCCGGACGCTTAACGTTATAGAGATGGCGAAGAAATCAGGCACCCCAATCATACTCCTGTCCACCGACGCCGAAAAGGCATTTGACAGGGTGGACTGGGGGTTTCTACAAGAAGTGTTACGGTCCTTTGGCATGCCTAAACCGATAATGGACTGGATAGCAGCTCTATACTCTAGTCCTACGGCCATGGTCCGGGTTAACAGGATGGATTCGAAACCTTTTGCGATCTCGAATGGGACCCGGCAGGGATGCCCACTTTCCCCCCTTCTTTTCGTCCTCTCCTTGGAGCCGTTTCTCAGGCACATAAGGGACAACCCCAATGTATGCGGGGTTCAGTCGGATTGTTACCACCACAAAGTGGCCGCGTACGCGGACGACCTCTTATTTTTTATCACAAAACCAATAACGTCCCTGCCGTTGTTGCTGCGCGAATTAACACGACATGGCTCCTTATCCAAGTTTAAGGTCAATCTTCAGAAATTAGAAGCTCTGAATGTTTCAGTGTCAGACCGCACACTGGCGGGTTTGCGACCATTTTTCCCATTTAAATGGGCTTCCCGGTCTATACAATATTTAGGTACCAAAATACCAGCCACCTCCAAGGATATTTTTTCCCTGAATTTCCGGTCCCTTTTGACGACGCTTGCGACGGACCTTAAAAGTTGGGACCCATTGGCTCTGTCCTGGTTCAGACGCTGTAACGTGCTGAAGATGAACGCGATGCCTAGACTTCTGTACCAACTACAAGCCCTACCTATTAAAATACCCCAGTCTTTCTTTCATGCGGTTCGCTCAATTTTTATCCAGTTCCTTTGGCGCGGCAAACACCCGCGTATTGGTAGGACAATGCTAGTGCGCCCGAAATTGAGGTGAGGTATTGGCTTTCCGGACCCTGCTTTATATTACACAGCGACGCACATGACACGCGTGGTCGACTGGTGTCGACATGAGGAACTGAAGTTGTGGGTTAAACTGGAGCGGGAGATGGCGCGGGCTCCGTTGGCCGGGCTGCCTTGGGCGGGGAGGCCTCTTGAGCCCTGCGTGACTACTCACCCCTTAATTAGCCCCACTTTAGCTGAGACGGAGCATTTTTTCCACCTATCTCGTCGGACTAGCTTCCCGTCCCCAATGACCCCAATTGTCGGGCATCCTGGATTTCCCCCGAGACTGCAAGACCGGGCCTTTACTGGGAGGGCCCCGACGGGAATTCTGAGAGCTGCTCTATTTCTGGAACCCATGGGCTGGATTCCCACGGGGACCATATTGCGAGAACAAATACCAGTTACATTAGATAGTTGGAGAGCTAGACAGTTCGCCCACTTTTTTGGATCACTGCCTAACCACTCGCTCTTTTCTAGACAGCTCCATCCATTCGAAGACCTTTGCCTGGAGGATGGCCCAGTTCGTGGGTCCCTCTCTAGATCCTACAAATTTCTGACTGAAGCACAATCCTCCACTGATCCGCCATTTTTGGCAAAGTGGGAGAGGGATCTGCGAACTACATTCTCCGCACCACAGAAGGATAGGATACTCTTTTTCGCCCATAAGTCGTCACTCTGCAGTAAATACCAGGAGATATCATATAAGTTGATCACACGCTGGTATCGTACACCAGCGGTGTTAGCCAAAATATTCCCCGGTCATTATGACGGATGTTGGCGCTGTGGGCAACAAGCTGGTACCATTCTCCACATTTTCTGGGAATGCCCTACACTACAAACCTTCTGGCAACCTGTTCTGAGACTCATACACAAGTTTACAGATATTTCTCTGGACAATGATCCCGC
Source organism: Lithobates pipiens (assembly GCF_037356315.1). Classification (NCBI taxonomy): domain Eukaryota; kingdom Metazoa; phylum Chordata; class Amphibia; order Anura; family Ranidae; genus Lithobates; species Lithobates pipiens. The sequence goes on along the minus strand of NW_027507764.1, from coordinate 337,693,304 downwards.
GGCAGTACTCCTCAACTTAACCCCCATGTCGAAAAAGCGTTATCACAAGTCCTTACTTAAACATCTCCTTAATGCAGCCAGGGCCTGTATCCCGAGTCAGTGGAAGCAGCAATCGGCTCCAACGGTGACACAGTGGTTCGCAAGGGTGAATGATATTGAACGCATGGAGGACCTTACTGCCACAATAAGGGATAAATCAGAGGAACATAGGAACAGATGGTTCTACTGGACCCAGTATCGCTTTTCTGGGGAATACCTCAGTGAGATTCAATAAGCTCATGAAGACCCCTGGAGACAGGTGTCCCACACTTCGGCTGGCCGCTGTAATGGTGGGCCGAAGGGGTCTTTTGCTCCCCGAGGGGGAACCCCACCCTATCCACATTACCCCCTTACCTATTCTCTTCCATCTCTGCTATTTCACCCCCTGTTCTGCTCTCCCCCCTTCTCCCTTTTCTCAACTCTACTTTTCTCATTCTTAACTTAATAATAGGAAAATACGGTATGTTCCGACCCCATTTGATTACTACGCAATGCGCTTCCTCTACCTACGGATATTCCAACCCTTTGAGGGTGTCGGGGCTGGTGTTGAAGATAGCTTATGTAGAAGAAGCTCCTACGCGAGGGGGAGCATTAATCTCCTCTCGAATAGTCTTCACAGCTGTTTATGTCTTGTACTCCCAAGTTTTCTTGCCACTGGCTCTGATACCCATGTTTTGTTATTGTTTGTTTGTAACTATCTGTATTACGCAATCTGTGAAGTTGCCTCTGCATTGTATGTCGCATACTATTAAATAAAAAAAAAATAAAAAATAAAATAATAATAATTGAAGCACCAACATCAGCCATTGCCCCCCATAAAAGTATTTTCTATCAGTGCCCCTCCCGGGACTAGAATCTGGACCTGCCCCTAGGTGGGGGGGTGGGCATACAACATTTTGCTATGGGGCCCTGTGATTTCTAGTTACGCCCCTGAGTGTAAGCTTGTTTTATATATTTATATATTTATTGACAGATTCTTGACATTTTTTACAACATATTAGACACAGTTTGATTTGATTTTCTTCACATATAAGAATTGTTGTCACTTGATAATTTCACTTCATTAGGAGCACAACACCATCACTTTACCATTGATTCTATACTGAGGAGTGTTTGACTCATACTGTGTTTGCAGCACCCTATATCTATACCTTACCAGCCAATAGTAGCGTGGGAGTACTTATTATACATACTTTCCTCAGACACTGACATTGCTGAGGAAAGGAAATGTTGATAACATTTGTTTATATGTGATCAGCTGTGATTGGACACAGCTGATCTAATGGTAAAGAGCCTACATCATATGACACCCTCCTATAGAATGCATAAAGGTAAAAAAAACTTCAGCCTTTACAACCACTTTAACCTATATGCATCACAAATGGGCGTCCTCTGACCATGCACCAATCTATATGCATCACCGCTTAGATAGAAAGCTGTAAGGTAGAGGACATGTCATAAAATCCAATCTTAAGTTCACATTGGCATCATCCTATAAGTGAATATGGTATCTTTTGAAACAGAAGAGTAGTGGGGCTTTAACCACCTTAGCTCTGGAAGGATTTACCCCCTTATTGACCAGGCAATTTTTTGCGATACAGCACTGCTTCGCTTTAACTGACAATTGTCATATGACGCTGACAATTGTCATACAACGCTGTACCCAAACAAAATCGATGTCCTTTTCTCCCACAAATAGAGCTTTCTTTTGGTGGTATTTGATCACCTCTGCAGTTTTTATTTTTTGCTCTATAAACAAAAAAAGACTGACAATTTTGAATAAAATAAACATATTTTTAACTTTTTGCTATAATAAATATAAAAAAAAAAAGGTAAACAAATAATTTCTTCATTGGTTTAAGCCAATATGTATTCTGCTACATATTTTTGGTAAAAAAAAATTGCAATAAGCGTATATTGATTGGTTTGCGCAAAAGTTATAGCATCTACAAAATAGGGGATAGATTTATGTCATTTTTTTTTTATTTATTTTTTTTACTAGTAATGGTGGTGATCTGTGACTTTTGCGGTGCACAGATCGGGCGTTTTTGACACTTTTTTGGGACCAGGCACATTTTTACAGCGATCAATGATATAAAAATGCACCGATTACTGTATAAATGACACTGGCAGGAAAGGGGTCAGAGGCTGCTCTCTAATTAGGCAAATTAGGTGGTCGCCTAATGCCTCGTGCTCCCAGTGGCCTTGCGGCTGTCTAATTTGTCCATAGCTCAACCTCGATGATTCAGCGAATCAGAGTCCCGTAATTCCAGCTTGTGCGGGGTGTCTCCATTCCCACACACCGTGAACTCCACTGTGTATAGCAGCCGGCATCTCTCCCCAGCTGCCTGACACATACAGTGCACTGCAGAGCGAACTGAACCCAACCCTACTCCTCCTGCTGTGATGTTTTCCTGTGCACGGAGAAGGGGAGAGGAGGCTCACCACTGTACCAAGAGTGCGCTGATCTGAGGTCTGTGATCTGTGTAATCTAAAGTGAGTCTTGCAGAGGAGGGGGGAATGGTGGGGGGGGGGGGGGGGCAACCAACCAATTCACTTGGAGTGATTTGGGGTAGAGGACATGTGCTAGGGGGCCACTTTAGGACTTGTGCTTCAAGGGGGCTTGAATATGAAATCAATCCCCCCGGCACATGTCTTCTCCTCTCCCAAAGCACCCCCTAGCACCTATTCTCCTCCCACTCAAACAGCTGCTGTCTGTCACAAAGAGGGTCGCTCTAGGCACCCCACAAGAGATGTGGACAAATGCTCCCATTGTCCAAACTAGCGTCCCCCTTCCAGTTAAGTTAGTGGAACAAAGTGTGGGTTCCGGGGGCAGGTTAACACCATGAATCGCACAGGAACGCACTGTGCATTCTGTGCGATTCACATGTGACCCGGGTGCAGTGCAATTTCAGCCCATTCATGTCTGCAGTCTCTGACCATCTACTGTATCATGTATGCAGTCTTTGACCATCTCTTGTATCCTGTCTGCAGTCTCTGATCATCTCTTGTATCATGTCTGCAGTCTCTCACCATCTCCTGTATCATGTTAGCAGTCTCTGACCATCTCTTGTATCATTGTATCATGTCTGCACAGTCTCTGAATACAGCCGACATCCTCAAGCGCATACCTGTGTGCCGGTGCAAACAAGGTTCACCCGAGATCTGCCACGGGTGCATCGGTGGGCGAGCGTGCGCGTTCGTGCGCGTCAGTGCATTTGTGTGCGCGCTAGCGCGCCTGCACGCGCTGGCGCACATGAGTGCGCGCGCCTGCGCCCGTTACCAGAACTGGCGCCAGACGCCCTATTTTAACACAGAACTCAGCACTGTCTGGTTGCTGCTTGATTGACAGCGTCACCTCTGTTACCCTGTGTTGTTTCCTGAATACCTTTCGGCTTGTTACCTGAATACGCTCCTGCCTGCTGTCATACCTGATCCGCGTACCTGTTGCCAGCCCTGCCAGTGACCTGACCACACTTCTGCCTGCTGTTATACCTGATCCGCCTACCTTTTGCCAGACCTGCCTGTGACCTGACCACGTTTCTGCCCGCTGTTATATCTGATCTGCCTACCCATTGCCGAATCTGCCTGTGACCTGACTATGCTTCTATCTGCTGTATACCTGATCTGTCTACCCTTTGCCGTTCCTGCCTGTATCCTGACTACGCACCTGCCTGCTGTTGTACCTGGCCTGCTCGTCTGCTGCCAAGACCTGTCCAAGAACACGCTACGTTCCAGCCCGCTAGCAGCCAAGTCCGGCTTCCTACCTGTGTGTTCCTGGCTCCTACCTGCACAGACTTCAAGACTTGTTCCAGGCACTCTTACTCCACCGTGCCCCAGTGCCAGCTGTCCCACTACCAGCGGCTCTTGGGCCGGAGTTGTACAGGAGGCCTTCCTCTACACATCAGGCTCACCATCAGGTACGTGACAGTTTTAAGCAGCCATGAATGAGGCTGCATGAGGAACCTCTCCCCTACATGAAGTCTGCCAATGTCTCACAGGCCTTACCCAAGCGGTCAAGTCCCTGCAGGAAAAATATGTACGTCTGGAAGAACATGTGCAAGCCCAGCTGTCTTCTGCCATTCCCGCTGCGTTGCTGACATCCCCAGAGCCAATAGTGCCTAGCCCTGACAGATTTTCTGGAGATCGGACTAAGTTCAGAGCATTTCGCAATGCCTGTCAGCTCTACTTTTCACTCCAGTCACTGACTTTTTCTGCAGAGACTACAAGGGTGGGGTTCATTATATCCCTGCTCTAAGGCGAGCCCCAGACCTGGACTCTGTTGGAAAGGAAGGACATACAACTAAATACTGTATCCTCCTTCTTTCAGGCAATGTCCAAGTTGTACGAGGACCTTCAACTAACCACCACTGCCGAGTCTGCTCTCCATGCACTCCAGCAAGGCCGCAGTGTGGTCGAGGACTATATAATGGACTTCCGATGCTGGAATGCAGACACCGATTGGAATGACGCAGCCCTCCGACACCAATTCTGCCTATTGGAGAATTGAAAGACGAGTTAGCTCATGTGGGTGTTCCAATTTCCTTGGAGGACTTAATTACATTGACAATCCAGATTGATCGTCGCCTGCGACAACGTAGGCAGGAGAGGTTAGCCTTTCCATCCCAACCCATATGTATGGTGCCCAAGGGTCCGATTCCTGCTCGACCGACCTCCGTCAAGTTGGCTCCTTCAACACCCACACGACTAGGCCTAATTTGACTGCCACTGTCCCTTCAGGAACGGGTACGACGTCTTCAAGGCAACCTCTGCCTCTACTGTAGCGGGGCAGGTCACTATGTACAGAACTGTCCGGCTAAGAGACGTAGATATTCCTGCATTTCTCCAGTAAGCCAAGTGGCCCCGCCAGCAACTTCAGCGCAATTGGTACTTTCTAGTACCTTCCAACTACCAGGGAGAAGTGTGTCAGCAACCGCAATTGTGGACTCTGGGGTGTGCAGTTGCTTCATTGACTTGGCATTTGCTGCCCAACAAGGCATTCCCCTTCAATCCAAAGAGCGGGGGCTTACCGTATTTTTGGCTGATGGTCTCTTGTATAATATCCAGACTGGTGACCCAGGAAACTCCTCCATTGTTGACTACGACCCTTCCTGGCCATAAAGAACTTTTGTGTCTGAATGCTATCTCCTCACCCCTGTTCCCTGTCATTTTGGGTCTACCGTGGTTACAGGCCCATAATCCTGTGGCTGGTTGGAGATCAGGCATTATCAAGTACCAATCAACCTACTGTCAGAAGCACTGTCTGTCCAACTCTACTGTTGCACCCACCACCCTGTTGTGTATGGACATTGATGCTGAACTCTGCCAAAAGGTGCCCGAGGTCTACCATGAATTAGTGGACGTATTCAGCAAGCAGGGAGCAGACACCCTACCTCCTCACAGAGCCTACGACTGCCCCATTGAGCTCCTTCCAGGGGCCGCTATTCCGTTTGGTCGGTTCTTCCCACTGTCCGAAAAAGAGCTAGCAGCCCTGAAGGAATATATTGATGAGAGACTCCAGAAAGGTTTCATCCGCCCTTCTACTTCACCTGCCAGGGCAGGAATATTCTTTGTGGAGAAAAAGGACCATTCTTTACGGCCTTGTGTTGCTTATCGAGAACTAAACAAGATTACGGCGAAGAACCGTTATCCTCTTCCCTTGGTCCCAGAGCTCTTCCAAAGATTGTGTTCTGCCACCATTTTTACCAAATTATACCGCATACGACAGGGGGACGGGCGGAAGACAGCCTTCCGGACCCGTTTTGGCCATTACGAGTACCTCGTCATGCCATTCTACTTATGTAACGCCCCGGCCACATTTCAGCACTTCATCAATGACATCTTCAAGGACTATCTGGACATTTTCATCATTGTTTACTTGGACGACATTCTTGTGTTCTCCAACTCCCTCGCTGATCAACGGGAACAAGTCAAGAGTGTTCTCTGCCGCCTCCGCTTGCATGGACATTATGCCAAACCCGAGAAATGCGAGTTTGAGCGGCAGAGTATTCAGTTTTTGGGTTTGATCATTTCTACCGGAGGCATCGAAATGGACCCTCAAAAGGTGTCTGCAATTCTGTGCTGGCCAGCGCCCACCGATAAAAAGGGAATTCAGCGGTTCGTGGGATTTGCCATATTTATTAATAACTTTTCAGCCATCATCACACCTATCACCCAACTCACCAAACTGGGTGTTCGTTTCTGCTGGTCTCCCGAAGCTCAGGTTGCTTTTGAGACCCTTAAAGGACTATTCACAACTGCCCCTGTACTAAGTCATCCAGATCCAGCACTACCCTATATTCTGGAAGTAGATGCTTCCGAAAGTGCAGTCGGGGGAGTTCTGTCTCAGCGTCATGCGGTAGCCTTCTTCTCTAGGAAACTTGCTCCAGCAGAAAGGAATTATGACGTGGGTGATCAGGAGCTTCTTGCCTTTAAGGTCGCTTTGGAAGAGTGGAGGTACTTGCTGGAAGGAGCTGCCCACCCAATATTGATCTATACAGGTCACAAGAACCTTGAATACTTAAGGACTGCTAAGAGACTAAAACCCCGCCAGGCCCGGTGGGCACTTTTAAGGTTCTTGTTCCATATCACCTATAGACCCAGGTCAAAGAACACCAAGCCCAATGCGCTGTCACGCATGTTCGAGGATCCAAAGGACCAGTATGTGATAACATCTTACCAGCAGGGAATTTTTTGTTGTTACAATCCGATCTCATGTCACAGCTGAAGCAGGCATCTGCAGTTACCCTTGACCCTATCACAGACACACTACAGGCAAGAGAAGGACTTTTTTGGAAGGGGAACAGAGTCTTCGTCCCAGAAGCAGTCCGGATACCAGTTCTGGGATCCTATCATGATCACCCCCTCGCAGGTCACTTCGGCATTCGCAAAACAATAGAATTAGTGCAACGCACTTTTTGGTGGCCTAATCTGGAGGGAGACTGCAAGAAATACATAGATACATGCATTACCTGCATCCAAAGCAAAACTACCTGAAATAAGACTTGGGGCTTGCTCAGACCTTTGCCGGTGCCCGACAGACTGTGGACCATGATTTCCATGGACTTTATAACTGCCACCTTCTAAGGACTGTACAGCTATCTTCGTCATAGTTGACCGGTTAACTAAGATGGCCCATTTCTTACCCTTGAAGAGGGCACCCATCGACAGTGTCTGACCGAGGAGTCCAGTTTACTTCAAGGTTTTGGCGGGCACTATGTGAAGCCTTAAAGATCAAACTTTCCATGTCATCTGCATGTCACCCGCAGTCTAATGGCCTGACCGAACTAACTAACCAGACCTTGGAACAGTACATCCGTTACTTCACTTTGTTTGTGCAGGATGACTGGGTATCACTCTTACCCTTGGTTGAGTTCGCCTATAACAATTCCTGTCATGCAACTACCAAGCAATCGCCATGCTTTTCAAATTATGGCTTCCATCCAACCTTTTTGCCCGACTTTGTCCCTGAGTCTTCGCTACCAGGTTCCTGGGCAATTGACCAGTGGGGCTTTGTTATTTCCTGGACCGTTGGCTAGCGGGGCTTTGTTTATTCCCAGGCTGTTGCCCCAGTGGGGTTTTGCAGATTCCCAGGCAGTTGCCCAGCGGGGCTTTGCTGGTTTCAGGGCTGTTGCCCAGCGGGGCTTTGCTGGTTCCCAGGCTGTTGCTCAGTGAGCCTTTGCTGGCTCCTGGCCATTGAGCAGCTGGCCTATGCTGGTTTCTGGGCTGTTGAACAGCCATCTTATGCTGGTTCCTGGGCCGTTGCCCAGTCATCCTATGCTGGTTCCTGGGCCATTGCCCAGCCGCCCTATGCTGGCTCCACAGGCCATTGCCCAGCCAGACTACATTGATTCCCGGGCTGTTGCCCAGTTAGACTCCACACCCTCCACACTCTACTCCTCTACAAACTACTTATCCTTTCCCTGTGTTTTTCTCCTGCACATACTGCCTACTCTTATACAATTTGTTAACTCCTCTCCTCTACAAACTGACTGCAGTAATACCCCCTGTACTTCCCTCCTGCATGTGCTGCCTGCTTTCATACTCTCTACTAGGGATGAGCTTCGTGTTCGAGTCGAACATACGTTCGTCTCGAACATCGGTTGTTCGCCCGTTCGGCGAATTCCGAACATTAAGGGCCGTTCGCATCAAATTCGTGTGGCGCTCACGGCCCACAATGCACTGCATCATCGCAGTGCATTGCTGGCTCATGATTGGCCAAGCATGCACTGTGACCCCGCATGCTTGGCCAATCACAGCGCCAGCAGCGAGGAGAGCGATGATTGGCCACAGACAGGATGCCTGTGGCCAATCATAGCTCAGGCTGTGTAGTACACGCCCCACACTATATAAGGCCGCCTGCACGGCGGCCTTGTGTAGTGTGTTGGCGTCTGAAGCAGTTAGTGGGTGTTCTGTGTACCTTCAACACAGTATGCACCGATCGTTATCGGCTGATTTTCGATCTTGCTCTTCTGTAGTGGTTGTTGTCTGCGTGCCCTGACTGCAGTATACACCGCTATATTCACCTCACCTATATAGCTAGTGATCTATCTTTTATAATAGAGCTTGCAGTCAGTAGTGTTAGGAGCTTGTGCGTGCTGTCTGCGTGCTCTGTACCCAGTACACACCGCTATATCCACCTACATAGCTCTTCTCTATTTGAGCCCACTTGCCATCTGCAGGAGTTATTGGAAGATGTGTGTGCCTCCAGCACAGCACAGTATACATCTGTATCTACCGCTTTATCTCTGGTGTTCTATAATAAAGGCATCTGCAGGAGTTAGTGGGTGTTGTGTGCCTCCAGCACAATATACACTACCCAACTGCTGTTTTACCCAACTCCCTTCAGGCCATTACCATGTCTGGAAGGCCAGCAAGGAGAGGCAGACAGGCGCGAGCCGATAAAAGAGGGCAAGCAGGCTCTGTGTCTAGAGACAACAGTGCTGGTCGTGGACGCGGTGCATTGTCATCAGCACGTGGCCATGGGACATGCTTGTCCATCTTTTCGGCAGCTGGACATGTTGAACCTAGCTGATTTGTTTTCTCTGAATTATATCCCTTTGCTTAACCGTATACGGAAGGACCTCGAGGAGTGGGGGGGATCTCCCTTGCCCTGGTTCGGACGGATTAATATCCTGAAGATGGACACTCTACCCAAGTTCCTATATTTATCTCAAACAATACCCATCCACGTCCCCAAATCATTTTTTATCTCCCTACGCTCGCTGGCAATCAGATTCTTGTGGAACAGGGGCCTCCCCAGGGTTAAATTTAAACTACTAACGATCCCGAAGACTTTGGGAGGCACAGGCCTCCCTGACTTTGAGACTTACCATAAGGCCGCTCATATGACTCGCATCATTGAGTGGTTCTCTCGCCCCTTCCTGCAAGGCCTCGGGGTCTGTTGAACAGGACCTTTCTCCTGTAGATCTCCGAGCCCTTCCATGGGGTTATAACCTGGACTACTCTCGTATGACCTCCTTGTCCCCTCTGACTTTGGCCTCCCTGACGATGTGGTACAGGACGGGACTAAACTCCACTCTCTCCTCGGACCCGGGCCCCTTGACGTCCCTCTTTGACCATCCTGCTTTGCCACAAAGTGCAGGGGCAGCCTCCCTAGGACCTTTTAAGCGCACAGATTGGCGGCAGGCCCGTACCTTTGTGCACCCCTCTCAGGGGACCCCGGTCTCCGTGACAGACTCCGGAGATTGGCTCACGGCCCTACATGTGTCCGCATTTGCCAAACGACTACACTCCTCCTCTCAGATACATCGCAAGCTTACCAATTTCGAGGAACTGTGTTCGCTTCCAGAAACTCCCAAACACTTACTGTCCTCCTTATATAACCTGCTACAGACTTTAGCACATGATCAACTCCCACATTACACCAGGCTGTGGTCTGCGGATTTGGGTGAGGACATCTCTGTGCCGGAATGGCATACCTCTTTTCATTTCACACATAAGTCAACAATCTCCTGCTACTCCCAAGAAAAGAACTACAAGCTATTATCCAGGTGGTACAGGGACCCTGCTACTTTACATAGGATTTTCCCATCTACCCCGGCCACCTGCTGGCGCTGTGAAGCTTCAGTCGGAACTTACATGCATGTCTGGTGGGACTGTGAGAGGATCGGCCCCTTCTGGACACAGGTTTTTGAATGTTATAATCTCTTGGCTGATACCCCGGTTCCTATCTCTCCAAAAATTGCATTACTCTCTATTCTGCCAGGGTCTATTAAATCGCAGAGACAAAGGTTGCTCCGTTTCTTTATGTCCTCCGCTAGGCAACTGATACCTGCCTATTGGAAGACGACGACCACCCCCCCATTGTCACGGTGGGTATCGATTATGAATGACACTATGAGAATGGAGGAGATGTTGGCACTGGACAATGACACTTACGCCAAATTTGTTTCTCAATGGTCGATCTGGCTCCGCTTCTCTTCTTCTGACAGTTTAATGAACCAAATCTTAAACGCATGAGGACGCTGTGGGCTCTCCCTTACCCTACCCCCCCTACCCAAATTCCTTCCTCCTCCCCCCCTTCCTCCTCCTTTTCCTTCCTCTCCTCTTGCTATTTAGCTTTCCCCTATACTGCCTTGCTCTTCTTTACTTTGCTCCTTTCTCTTCTCTCTTCCTTTCTATCTTTTCTTTTTTATGTTCTTGTCTAAAAACTGCATCATGTAGCAACCCATGGGTGCTTCTCTCTACTGTGACCTTGAGGATCGGAGCACAGGCCGTCTCTTCTACTCTCCCAGCTTCCTGTCAGGGACCGGCTGTGGCCGATTGTCGTTAGCCGGTCTCCTGTAATTGTACCTCTGTTACTGTTCCTGTCTGCATATGCCTCATGATGGTTACTGTTTATTGTTTTTACTTGACATGTTTTAATAAAAATATTTTCAACACAAAAGTTCTTTGGTGTGGGCCTTTTTTGAGACGAGTGCATCAGATCGCACCGCTGCTATTTGCAACATATGTCTCAAGCGTATCTCGCGTGGCCAAAACATCAGCCGCTTGGGCACCACATGCTTGACCAGACATATGCCATGCAGCTCGTTGGCAAGCGTACCTCAAAGACCCACACCAAAGAACAAAGCGGACCTCTCCTTGCTCCTCATCAGCTGGCATCTCCAACCCCACTAGACCTTCAGTCCTCTCTGAAAACTGCTCTGAGAGGAATGAAGGTGTAGAATTAGGTGTGTCACAGCCAAGTGCTTCCAGGCACTCTGCTAGCAGTGCACCCACGTCCGATTATAGCAGGCAAATGTCCCTGCCCCAGCTGCTGGACCGGCGAAAGAAGTTCACTCCCAGCCATCCACATGCCCAGCGGTTGAATGCTAGCTTGGCTAAATTGCTAGCACTTCAACTGCTGCCTTTTCAGTTGGTAGACTCGGCCCCCTTCCGTGAGTTTGTACAATGTGCGGTTCCTCAGTGGCAGGTCCCCAAACGCCACTTTTTCTCATGGAAGGCGATTCCGGCTCTCTACCGGCATGTGGAAGGCAATGTCCTTGCATCGCTGGACAGGGCGGTCAGCGGTAAGGTGCATATTACCGCTGACTCATGGTCCAGCAGGCATGGACAGGGACGTTACCTGTCTTTTACGGCCCATTGGGTCACTCTTCTGGCAGCTGGGAAGGATGCAGGACAAGGTGCAGTAGTGTTGGAGGTTGTTCCGCCACCACGCCTCCAAAATGCTACTATTGGTTGTGACACACCTCTCTCCTCCACCCCCTCCTCTTCTTCTTCCTCCATGGCCTTTTCCAGTGCTCTGTCCTCAGAACCAGCGGTGCTCCGTAGGCGTTCCAGGGGCTACGCAAGTACGCAGGCAAAACGATGCCATGCCGTGCTTGCGCTGGTTTGGTTGGGGGACAGGAGCCACACTGGGGCGGATGTTTTGTCAGCTCTGCAGGGGCAGGCCGAGAGGTGGTTGACGCCACACCAGCTTAAGCCAGGAATGGTGGTTTGCGACAATGGCACCAACCTCCTCTCCGCCCTCCGACAGGGACAACTGACCCATGTGCCCTGTGTAGCTCACGTCCTTAACCTGGTGGTGCAGCGGTTCTTGGGCAGGTACCCGGGCTTACAGGATGTCCTGAAGCAGGCCAGGAAAGTCTGTGTGCATTTCCGCCGATCATTTAATGCCTGTGCTTGGCTGGCTGAGCTCCAAAAGGAGTTGAACCTGCCCAAGAACCGCCTTATATGTGACATGCCCACCAGGTGGAACTCAACGTTGGCCATGCTGCAGCGGCTGCACACGCAGCAGAGGGCCATCAATGATTACCTTTGCGACTACGGCACCAGGACAGGGTCAGGGGAGCTCGGTTTTTTCTCACCACGCCAGTGGGCCATGATCAGGAATGCATGCACTGTCCTGTCACCGTTTGAGGAGGCCACAAGGATGGTGAGCAGTGACAGTGCATGCATCAGTGACACTGTACCTCTTGTCCACCTCTTGGAGCATACGCTGTGTGGAATAATGGACAGGGCACTTGAGGCAGAACAGAGGCAGGAAGAGGAGGACTTCCTTGCCTCTCAAGGCCCCCTTTATCCAGACAGTGTTCCTGCTGTGCCACCCATCACACAGGAAGAGGATGAGGAGGAGGAAGAGGAGGAGGAGGATGATTGTGTCAGCATGGAGGTGGGGGCTGGCACTCAGCATCAGCAGCAGCAGTCTTGTAGGGATGATTTACAGTCCCAGGAAACACGTGGACTTATACGTGGCTGGGAGGAGGTAGCTGCGGATCATGTTGTCCTTAGTGACCCAGAGGACTCCGGACCGAATGTCTCAGCTAACCTACGCTGCATGGCCTCCCTGATCCTGCAAAGCCTGCAGAAGGATCCTCGTATTCTTCGGATCAAGGAGAGGGACCATTACTGGCTGGCCACTCTCCTAGATCCACGGTACAAGGGTAAGGTTGCCGACCTTATCTTGCCATCGCAGAGGGAGCAGAGGATGAGACATCTCCGGGAGGCCTTGCAGAAAGGTCTGTGCAACGCGTTCCCAGAGACTGGGAGGTTACAAACTCCTGGTCCTGGACAACGTGTTGCTGAGGCATCGGTCAGAAGGAGCGGTGGAGAAGGTGGCCGTCTGACTGATGCTTTCAGACAATTTTTTAGTCCGCAGCCCCAAGGTATGATCGGTTCCAGCAACCATCGCCAGCCTCTGATTTACACGGTGCAGGAATACCTAGGGGCAAGGTCAGACTTGGACACCTTTCCCACCGAAAATCCTCTGGCTTACTGGGTCTTGAGGATGGATCACTGGCCAGAGCTTGCACAGTATGCAATTGAGCTACTGGCCTGTCCTGCATCCAGCGTTCTTTCGGAACGCACCTTCAGTGCTGCTGGTGGCTTTGTTACCGATCACAGGGTGCGCCTGTCCACCGAATCAGTTGATCGACTGACCTTCATCAAGATGAATCAGTCTTGGATCACCCACAGCTACCAAGCACCTGAAGCTGATGTAACCGAATAATTTTTTTTGAAATATCACATCCCTTCAAGACTGCCTTTGCTGATGCTGAGTGACTGTCCTGTTATGTTGATTGTCTATCCTCTTCCTCCTCCGCTGATATGTTGGAAGAACATTTCTGGTTCTGGGTAGGGATGAGCCGAACACCCCCCGGTTTGGTTCGTACCAGAACTTTCGAACGGACCCCACGTTCGTTACGAACGTTAGAACCCCATTGAAGTCTATGGGACTCGAACGTTCGAAATGAAAAGTGCTAATTTTAACGGCTAATATGCAAGATACTGTCCTAAAAAGGGTTTGGGGACCTGGCTCCTGCCCCAGGGGACATGGGTCAATGCCTAAAATGTTTTTAAAAAGGGCCGTTTTGGCGGGAGCACTGATTTTAATGACGATTAAAGTGAAAAAAAAAAGTGAAATATTCCTGTAAATATGGTGCCTGGGGGGTGTCTGTAGTATGCCTGTGAAGTGCCACGTGTTTCCCGTGTTTAGAACAGTCCCTGCACAAAATGACATTTAACGGAAATAACACCATTTAAAACTGCTTGCGGATTTAATGTTATATCTGGTTCCTGCAATATGGTTGAAAATCATTCTGAAAAATGGCATGGGTAGCCCTCCCTGCCCATTACCAGCCTATTTGGGTCTTGTACGCATATTAAGGGGAACCCTGTACCCATATTAAAAAAAGGAAATGCGTGTGGCCCCCAGGCCCTATATACTCAGAACAGCAGTATACAGGCGGTGCAAACAAGACAGGGACTGTGTAGGTTTGTTGTGTTAAGTTGAATCTGTTTGTAATTTTCAACTGGTACATTTTGAAAGTGTAGCTCCAGTCAAAAAAAACGATTTTTAAGCTTTTTGGAAAACATAGGGAAGGGTTATCACCCCTGTATAATTTGTTTTCTCGTCCATCTTTTTTCATCTCACTTGCTGTTGTCTCCTTCCGTTTGCAAGTAGGAGATGTTTGTAAGTTGGATGTTTGAAAGTAGGGGCCTGCCCTATATGCTCTGCAGAAATGGCGGAACAAGGTGTTGGTTTTGCCACAACATTGTAAGCCCTCAAAGTGACTCTTGGTGGGCGCTGGAGCGCCCTGCTGTGAACGATTATATCAAGAATTGTAATTACATGCCATTGTTGAACAGTGGTAGAAAAATTGACCTTTGGTGGTTGTGGTGCTGGTGCCACAACACTATAAGTCCTCACCGTTACTCTGGGTGGGCACAGGAAGGGGCCCTCCTGTGAAATATTATATCAAGAATTGTAATTACATGTCCCTGTTAAACAGGGGCAGAAAAATTTGGCCTTAGGCACTGCTGCTGGTGCCACCACACTGCAACCTCTTCCATATACTCTAGTTTTTTTGCTGGAATTAGCCCTGTTGCAAAGCATTGCATCAAAAATTGTACTTAAACGCCCCTGTTAAACAGGGGCAGAAAAATTGGGCCTTAGGCACTGGTGCTGGTGCCACCACACTGCAACCTCTGCCATATACTCTAGTTTTATTGCAGGAATTAGCCCTGCTGCAAAGCATTGCATCAAAAATTGTACTTAAACGCCCCTGTTAAACAGGGGCAGAAAAATTGGGCCTTAGGCACTGGTGCTGGTGCCACCACACTGCAACCTCTGCCATATACTCTAGTTTTATTGCAGGAATTAGCCCTGCTGCAAAGCATTGCATCAAAAATTGTACTTAAACGCCCCTGTTAAACAGGGGCAGAAAAATTGGGCCTTAGGCACTGGTGCTGGTGCCACCACACTGCAACCTCTGCCATATACTCTAGTTTTATTGCAGGAATTAGCCCTGCTGCAAAGCATTGCATCAAAAATTGTACTTAAACGCCCCTGTTAAACAGGGGCAGAAAAATTGGGCCTTAGGCACTGGTGCTGGTGCCACCACACTGCAACCTCTGCCATATACTCTAGTTTTATTGCAGGAATTAGCCCTGCTGCAAAGCATTGCATCAAAAATTGTACTTAAACGCCCCTGTTAAACAGGGGCAGAAAAATTGGGCCTTAGGCACTGGTGCTGGTGCCACCACACTGCAACCTCTGCCATATACTCTAGTTTTATTGCAGGAATTAGCCCTGCTGCAAAGCATTGCATCAAAAATTGTACTTAAACGCCCCTGTTAAACAGGGGCAGAAAAATTGGGCTGCTGGCATCACCCAGAACCAAAAATGTTCTTCCAACATATCAGCGGAGGAGGAAGAGGATAGACAATCAACATAACAGGACAGTCACTCAGCATCAGCATAGGCAGTCTTGAAGGGATGTGGTATTTCAAAAAAAATTATTCGGTTACATCAGCTTCAGGTGCTTGGTAGCTGTGGGTGATCCAAGACTGATTCATCTTGATGAAGGTCAGTCGATCAACTGATTCGGTGGACAGGCGCACCCTGTGATCGGTAACAAAGCCACCAGCAGCACTGAAGGTGCGTTCCGAAAGAACGCTGGATGCAGGACAGTCCAGTAGCTCAATTGCATACTGTGCAAGCTCTGGCCAGTGATCCATCCTCAAGACCCAGTAAGCCAGAGGATTTTCGGTGGGAAAGGTGTCCAAGTCTGACCTTGCCCCTAGGTATTCCTGCACCATGTAAATCAGACGCTGGCGATGGGTGCTGGAACCAATCATACCTTGGGGCTGCGGACTAAAAAATTGTCTGAAAGCATCAGTCAGACAGCCACCTTCTCCACCGCTCCTTCTGACCGATGCCTCAGCAACACGTTGTCCAGGACCAGGAGTTTGTAACCTCCCAGTCTCTGGGAACGCGTTGCACAGAGCTTTCTGCAAGGCCTCCCGGAGATGTCTCATCCTCTGCTCACTCTGCGATGGCAAGATAAGGTCGGCAACCTTACCCTTGTACCGTGGATCAAGGAGAGTGGCCAGCCAGTAATGGTCCCTCTCCTTGATCCGAAGAATACGAGGATCCTTCCGCAGGCTTTGCAGGATCAGGGAGGCCATGCAGCGTAGGTTAGCTGAGGCATTCGGTCCGGAGTCCTCTGGGTCACTAAGGACAACATGATCCGCAGCTACCTCCTCCCAGCCACGTACAAGTCCACGTGTTTCTTGGGACTGTAAATCATCCCTATAAGACTGCTGCTGCTGCTGCTGATGCTGATGCTGAGTGCCAGCCTCCACCTCCATGCTGACACAATCATCCTCCTCCTCCTCTTCCTCCTCCTCATCCTCTTCCTGTGTAATGGGTGGCACAGTAGGAACACTGTCTGGATAAAGGGAAAAAACCGAGCTCCCCTGACCCTGTCCTGGTGCCGTAGTCGCACAGGTACTCATTGATGGCCCTCTGCTGCGTGTGCAGCCGCTGCAGCATGGCCAATGTTGAGTTCCATCTGGTGGGCATGTCACATATAAGGCGGTTCTTGGGCAGGTTCAACTTCTTTTGGAGCTCAGCCAGCCGAGCACAGGCATTAAATGATTGGCAGAAATGCACACAGACTTTCCTGGCCTGCTTCAGGACATCCTGTAAGCCGGGGTACCTGCCCAAGAACCGCTGCACCACCAGGTTAAGGACGTGAGCTACACAGGGCACATGGGTCAGTTGTCCCTGTCGGAGGGCGGAGAGGAGGTTGGTGCCATTGTCGCAAACCACCATTCCTGGCTTAAGCTGGTGTGGCGTCAACCATCTCTCGGCCTGCCCCTGCAGAGCTGACAAAACAACGAGCTGCATGGCAGGTCAACATATGTCTGGTCAAGCATATGGTGCCCAAGTGGCTGATGTTTTGGCCACGTGAGATACGCTTGAGACATATGTTGCAAATAGCAGCGGTGCGATCTGATGCACTCGTCTCAAAAAAGGCCCACACCAAAAAACTTTTAGAATAACGCGCAGAGGCAGCACTCTGCACAGGCGGAGCTCTGCGGTGTGATTCAGTCGGTGTGCTGCCCCTAAGCTGGCCCCCGGAGGGCATCCTGCCTCGTTGGACATGTGCCTCCTCCTCCTCCTCCTCCTCCTCCTCCTCCCTCCTTCCAGGCACCCACGTGGAGTCAGTGCCCTCATCATCCCCTCCCTCTTCATTGCTGTAGCAAACCTGGCAGTATGCTGCAGCTTGTGGAACATGACTGCCAGATTGCTGTCCTTCTTGAGCATCCCCTCTCTCTGCGCTCACGCTACTGCCTTCCTCTAGCTGAGTGTCATCATCAGAGCCCACCAAACACTGGGCATCCTCCTGGAGCATGTACCCAACACTGTGCTCAAAGAGTTCAGGAGACTCCTCAGGAGGACGTGGTGGGTCTAGGGAAGGAGTCACTGATGATGACATTGAGAGGAGGGAAGGCGATGCGTTGGCAGCTGCTTTGCGACTACCCTGAGACTGGGTGAGAGAGGATGAGGAGGATGAAGAGGGCTTGGTCATCCACTCTACCAAGTCATTGGCATGTTGCGGTTCAACATGTCCAGCTGCCGAAAAGAAGGACAAGCATGTCCCATGGCCACGTGCTGATGACAATGCACCGCGTCCACGACCAGCCCTGTTGTCTCTAGACACAGAGCCTGCTTGCCCTCTTTTATCGGCTCGCGCCTGTCTGCCTCTCCTTGCTGGCCTTCCAGACATGGTAATGGCCTGAAGGGAGTTGGGTAAAACAGCAGTTGGGTAGTTTATATTGTGCTGGAGGCACACAACACCCACTAACTCCTGCAGATGCCTTTTTTATAGAACACCAGAGATAAAGGGGTATATACAGATGTATACTGTGCTGTGCTGGAGGCACACACAACTTCCAATAACTCCTGCAGATGGCAATTGGGCTCAAATAGAGAACAGCTATGTAGGTGGATTATAGCGGTATGTACTGGGTACAGAGAACGCAGACAGCACGCACTATCTCCTAACACTACTGACTGCAAGCTCTATTATTAAAGATAGATCACTAGCTATATAGGTGAGGTGAATATCGCGGTGTATACTGCGGTCAGGGCACGCAGACAATAACCAGAAAACAGCAGAGATAAAGGGGTATATACAGATGTATACTGTGCTGTGCTGGAGGCACACACAACTTCCAATAACTCCTGCAGATGGCAATTGGGCTCAAATAGAGAACAGCTATGTAGGTGGATTATAGCGGTATGTACTGGGTACAGAGCACGCAGACAGCACGCACAAGCTCCTAACACTACTGACTGCAAGCTCTATTATTAAAGATAGATCACTAACTATATAGGTGAGGTGAATATAGTGGTGTATACTGCGGTCAGGGCACAGACAATAACCACTACACAACAGCAAGATAGGAAATCAGCCAAAAACGATCGGTGTGTACTGTGTTGAAGGTACACAGAACACCCACTGCTTCAGATGCCAACACACTACACGAGGCCGCCTTAATGGCGGCCTTATATAGTGTGGGGCGTGCACTACACAGCCTGAGCTATGATTGGCCACAGGCATCCTGCCTGTGGCCAATCATGGCTCTCCTCGCTGCTGGCGCTGCGATTGGCCAAGCATGCGGGGTCACAGTGCATGCTTGGCCAATCATGAGCCAGCAATGCACTGCGCCATCGCAGTGCATTGTGGGCCGTTAGCGCCATGCGAATTTTCACGCGAACAGACCAAGTGTTCGGATTTCACCGAACGGACGAACAGCCAATGTTCGAGTCGAACGTACGTTCGACTCGAACACGAAGCTCATCCCTAGTTCTGGGTGATGCCATCAGCCCAATTTTTCTGCCCCTGTTTAACAGGGGCATTTAATTAAGATTTTTGATGCAATGCTTTGCAGCAGGGCTAATTCCTGTAATAAAAATAGAGTATATGGGAGAGGTTGCAGTGTCGTGGCACCAGCATCAGTGCCTAAGGTCCAATTTTTCTGCCCCTGTTTAACAGGGGCGTTTAAGTACAATTTGTGATGCAATGCTTTGCAGCAGGGCTAATTCCTGCAATAAAACTAGAGTATATGGGAGAGGTTGCAGTGTCGTGGCACCAGCACCAGTGCCTAAGGCCCAATTTTTCTGCCCCTGTTTAACAGGGACATGTAATTACAATTCTTGATATAATATTTCACAGTTCCTGTGCCCACCCAGAGTAACTGTGAGGACTTATAGTGTTGTGGCACCAGCACCACAACCACCAAAGGTCAATTTTTCTACCACTGTTCAACAATGGCATGTAATTACAATTCTTGATATAATCGTTCACAGCAGGGTGCTCCAGCGCCCACCAAGAGTCACTTTGAGGGCTTACAATGTTGTGGCAAAACCAACACCTTGTTCCGCCATTTCTGCAGAGCATATAGGGCAGGCCCCTACTTTCAAACATCCAACTTACAAACATTTCCTACCTGCAAACGGAAGGAGACAACAGCAAGTGAGATGAAAAAAGATGGACGACAAAACAAATTATACAGGGGTGATAACCCTTCCCTATGTTTTCCAAAAAGCTTAAAAATTGTTTTTTTGACTGGAGCTACACTTTAAAAATGTACCAGTTGAAAATTACAAACAGATTCAACTTAACACAACAAACCTACACAGTCCCTGTCTCGTTTGCACCGCCTGTATACTGCTGTTCTGAGTATATAGGGCCTGGGGGCCACACGCATTTCCTTTTTTTAATATGGGTACTGAGTTCCCCTTAATATGCGTACAAGACCCAAAGGGGCTGGTAATGGGCAGGGAGGGCTACCCATGCCATTTTTCTCAATGATTTTCAACGATATTGCAGGAACCAGATATAACATTAAAACCGCAAGCAGTTTTAAATGATGTTATTTCCGTTTAATGTTATTTTGTGCAGGGACTGTTCTAAACACGGGAAACACGTGGCACTTCACAGGCATACTACAGACACCCCCCAGGCACCATATTTAAAGGAATATTTCACTTTTTTTTTCACTTTAATCGTCATTAAAATCAGTTCTCCCGCCAAAACTGCCATTTTTAAAAACATTTTAGGCATTGACCCATGTCCCCTGGGTCAGGAGCCAGGTCCCCAATCCCTTTTTAGGACAGTATCTTGCATATTAGCCGTTAAAATTAGCACTTTTAATTTCGAACGTTCGAGTCCCATAGACTTCAATGGGGTTCTAAAGTTCGTACGAATTTGGGGTCCGTTCGAAAGTTCTGGTGCGAACCGAACCGGGGGGTGTTCGGCTCATCCCTACTCTCCACTCTCTTATGTGTGTTGTCTGCTCTCATACTTTCTGCACTCCTCTCCTGCACACACTTTCATTGTCCTACCCTCTGCACTCTCCTATGCATACTGTCGCCTCTCATACCTCCACACTCATCTCCTTCCCATACAGCCCCCTCTTTTATACCCTGCGCTCCTCTCATGTAAAAACTGTTCACTGTCATATGGTCCATAATTCTCATGCACATACTGCTTGTTTCGTACCATCTGCAACTGTCTACAGTATACACTGTGCAATATTCCCAAAATTTTAATTTCTGCAATGGGCTAGGTTTTACTACTATAGGGGCATCAGCACAAATAAATTGCTACATATCAGTGCATATGGACAGTGAAGAACATTTGTTAAGGACAAATCCACCTTTGTTCAAGTCAGTCTCCTACCTATTCAATCGCAGAAAAGCAAAGCAGCTGTTCCTATAAAAATGCGTGTGATGTTTATAAGCATAACACTATGAATAACAATATGAAACCACCACAGTCTCCTCATTGAAGATATCAGCCGCACTGCTCTTGTAACAAATATTTCATTATTAAACACAATAATATGAAGAAAAAAAAACTAAAAACAATTACAAATCCCATGTTACTCATAAAGGAGTCCTCTGAAATGTAAATACCAGTTAAAATCAGTGTATAAACCAACAAGCACATACAATTAGGAATATTTTCATTACAGGTTTAATAACACTGTGAATTGATTGTACTTGTAAAACACATAAGGTGCTCTGCTAGGGGAGAAACTGGGTGCTCTAAACTTACCACAAATGTATAAAAGTAATAGCAATAGTGTTCTCAAGGATCAGCAAAAAGTGTGCACCGATCACCTAAATACCAATCACTGATATAAACATCCTAACCAATATTGTGCAATTATTGCAACTAATTATATACTAAACATAACTGAGAACAGCTTCAACATATTAGTTATGATGTTTATAGTTGTGTTTGGTATGTAGGTGGTTAGTGCACACTTTATTGACATTTGTGTTTTGTTTATCCTTGTGAAGACTATTGGTATTGCTTTTATATACATTTGTGATACATTTATAGAGTAGGTCCTCTTGCAGAGCACCTTTTGGGGTTTACAAGTACAATCAATTCATACTGTCATTACAACTGTAAAAAATATATAAAAAATAATAATTATATGAGCGTGTTGGTTTATACAATGTGGGATTTTAATATTTTTTAGGGGTTAGGGTGTTATATGACTTTTTCATATTGTTGTATTTTAATATTGAAATATTCTTTACAAGAGCAGTTCGGCTCATTTCTTCGTTGCACCGGCTTCTGTTGAATGGTCTTGCTGGAAAACCAGCATTTGATCAACACTTGCAGCCAATGGTTTTATTTACAAAAAGCCATAGTATACAATCATATATAAAACAAACACAAGAGGGTGCCTCCATCTAGATGCTGCAATTTATTAAAAAGAATATAAGACAAAATACACTCACTAATTAAAAGTGGATCAAGGCTTGTCATAAACCAATATAGACCTCCATAAGATCACCATGAGGCTGCAGAGCTCTGCAGGCAATCGGCTAGCTGAAGCAGAGTTCTTGCTGGAAGTACAGCTATTCTAACTCAACTACAAAGCCATAAACTTTATCTTCAGCTTCATATAGAGCTTACATGACCTGGTGTTCTATCTATCCCTTGCATCAATTCAGACAGCTTAACTCAATGAATAACTCACCGTTGAAGAGACAGACGATGAATCCTTTTGAATGTTCCGTTTAATGATGAATATTCATAGGTAGAAAAAAGTTGGCGTTGGAAGGCACATGGAAAGATATTACAGCAAGGATGGTATACTGAGCAATGAACCAGAGAGAGGAAGGGGAGGTTAATATACAGAACTTCGGTGGGAGAGAGAGTTCAGCTAGACAGAAAGCAACAAAGCTCAAAGACACAGAGTGATAATAAATCACATAGTGTAACACAACAACAGCTCTCAGGCTTCAGGCTGGAACATATGTGACGGACTGGGGTTTATATGGTCACAAAACAGACACCCCAAAGCAAAGTACATATTCATTTTTTTTTTATATTTCTAAACATGGCCCTTCTATTCTATTAATAACCAGTAGATGGCAGAGAAGGTACACAAACAGAGTCTATATAAGGCCACACACCATGTGACTGGAAATTAAACTACTTCCAGCCATAAAGTCAGTGGTCATATCTCATGCTGTTTGTGTGTTTCTTTGCAGGTATGTACTCTAAATTGTTCCTAATCTGTATTAACCTGTGATAGAAAGATTCCTAAACATCTTGAGCAGATGCAGAAAAAGTCTCAGCAGATTTTATGCTATAGTTTTGCTGTAATTAGAAGTTTAGAACAGCATGTGTCATAAACAAGTGAAAAGTGCATAAGAACATGAAAATACTGCATTAGTCAGAACAAATGACTATGATAAACACTAAACCTTTCTAAATAGGTATATTTAAACCTGATTTATTGGAAATGGCATAGATTTATAGAAGCACATGTTTTCTGTTATTTAATATAGAAAAAACCTATTGTATGTAAAGCTTATGCATTGCATCATACAGACATGCAATGTGCACCATCTAGTGGTTAAAAAAGAGTACTACCATGAAAATATTTGTATTAAAGCAATGCATTGCTAGTATGATTATTGCACACTTAAAATGTACCAGAGAGATAAAGATAATTATCTATAACACTGAATAACAGGGATATATATGTTATTAAATTTAGTAATGTTCATTGTTATAACTACGTTTTAAAATACTTTAGTTAAAATCGGTATTATATATATTGTTAATGTTTATAAACATGTGACTATAAAAATGTAAAAGATGTATTGTTATGTAAAAATTAAACTACTTCCAGCCATAAAGTCAGTGGTCATATCTCATGCTGTTTGTGTGATTCTTTGCAGTCCACGCCAAGCTGATCACCTTATCTCATCGCGTCTACAATCATCGGCTCTCTTAATTCACATTTTGAGGCCGGTAACATTTTGGGGGCTCGTCCGGGATTCGTTGTGTTACCAGTGAGAAGGAAGCGCGAGACAAGCGTGAGCCTGCTACAGAGCTACAAGGAGAGTCGTGAGAGTCGTCTGCCTTGTGAGTGCAAGTCTTCAGATTGCAACAGAGATGGCGTCTCCTCGTCGTGCGCTGATGTGGAATATCCAGAAACAAATTCATCTGCTTAATGAAGAACAGCTGCATAGCCTCGCTATTACGCTGGAAGATGAAAGAGACATGGACGTTCCATCAGTGACTGGTACCAACGAAATGGAACTTGTTGAATTTATTAAAGACTACTTGAGAAGTGATCAGCTGGAAAAGTTGGAAGATCAAGGTATGTCTTACCTACTCATCATCCAAGACAAGATCAATGAACTAAAACTTAACAAGGAAAGTACACCAACTGTGGACATTGCAACCGCTGCAAAAAAAATAAGTAGTGGAACTGCAAGGACTGAACAGGTATCGGAGGTGGTGAGATTAACTGATGTTGTTGCTTTTTTGCCACGTAGAGAATTTAAAATGCATGGTGGTGTAATTTCAGATCATGGTTCGGACATGAGTTACAGTAGCGTGTGCAGACAAATTGACGAGGGTCTAACAGAAAAATTCCCTGAATCTGAAATTATACGCACAGTGTTGAGAATAATCAAACCTGGTAATTTTAAAGATATGTTGACTGACAAAGATGATCTTACTGTTGCTGAATTGAAAAGGTTTTTGAAGTCACATATGAGAGAACGAAGTGGTAATGAGTTATTTCAGGACCTTAGCAATGCTACCCAGCAAGAAAGAGAAACAGCACAACAATTTGTTTACAGGCTAGTGGGGTTAAAACAAAAAGTTCTGTCTACATCACAACATGATAGGCGAGAGCTTAACTATGACAAAAAACTGGTGCAAGGCATATTCCTTCATACACTGTATCAGGGACTAAATGAGAAAAATTCTAATGTTAGACGAGATATCAAGCCTTATGTGTCTGATTTGACAGTAACGGATGACTTTATCATAGAGCAAGTCACCAGATCAGTTGATGAGGAAACAGAAAGGCAGAGACGCTTAAACAGTGCACCTAAACATAAACCTCTTACTGTTCATTCATCACAGACACCAGGTAATAGTGAAAAAGACACCTTGCAACAGAGAGTTGAGGGAGATGTTAGAGTAAATCACACTGCATTAATGGAACTAACAACACAGGTCTCTGCTCTCACAAAGAACCTGGAAAAGATGATGAAACAAACTCCTCTTGTTGGAAACCAAATGACTAAGCCACTAACCAATGTTCAAGTTCCAGATACAACTCACTGCAAGCCCAGGTGTGATGATTGCATTAAACGAGAGAGTCAGAACTGCTACCATTGTTTCTACTGTGGTTGGACAGGACACAGAGCGGTTGATTGCTTGAAGAAAAGAAGGCAGTCGGGAAACGACAGACGGTCACTGGGAAAGGGACAACCAGTGACCACCTCAAATGATCTGTCCCATGCTAAGGTAAACAGGGTATTCACCCACCCGTCAACTAGAACACTCCCAAAAGAGAATGGATTCTCCAAACAACACGTAGCACAATTAATTGGAGGAAAATGCCTACTGTCATGTCGGATGAATGGTGTTCCGGTTGACATATTGATGGATACAGGAGCTCAGGTCAGCATTGTCGGGAAGGCATGGTTAGAAAAGTTTCTACCCAGTGTCTCCATTAGGCACATACAAGATTTACTTTGTGATGACAACTTATCCATTACAGCTGCAAATGGTTCTATCATTCCATTCATCGGGTGGCTTGAAGTCTGCCTGGAATTCGAAAGTAGTGGACATGGAAACTTAGCCATTTATGTGCCAATGCTGGTGAGTGACTGCTGTAATGACAATCCAATTCTTGGGTTTAATGTTATCGAAGAATTGATCAGAGAAAACCGTGACCGACCAAACAGCACCCAAAACCTGACTATCTTGCTGAGTGAAGCTATGAAAGTAAGACAGAGTGTAGCGAATAACATTGTCAATGCTGTCAGTCAAGCAACTGACCCAGGAGAAATATTCGATAGTCGTATGGTCAAAGTGGGGAAGAAGGGACTCCAGATTAAAGGAGGCGAGCTCTGTGAAGTCAAATGCAGAATTAGAGCGTGGCCGAAAGGAGGAATCATGTCATTTGAACCACTTCCCGAATATCCAATTGAGGAAGGACTTGAACTATTTCCTTCAGTGGTAGATGTGCCAAATGGGTTCTCTAAACTGGTGAAGATACCTATACTGAACCGTGCTCAACATGACATCTACCTTCCACCCAGAACAGTATTGGGTACCATTTCTCCAGCAGCTGAGATTCTACCATTGTCTCCAAACAAAGACAATGGAAAGGGAATTGACCAGAAGAA
The DNA here is from genome assembly GCF_037356315.1 of Lithobates pipiens. Taxonomy (NCBI): domain Eukaryota; kingdom Metazoa; phylum Chordata; class Amphibia; order Anura; family Ranidae; genus Lithobates; species Lithobates pipiens. The sequence goes on along the minus strand of NW_027507764.1, from coordinate 337,667,257 downwards.
AAGGGTGTTTCATGTAAACCAGATGAATCAAGTGGACACTAGAAATCAGCTACCCACTAACAAATCTGTTAAGTGGCACCCACCTGTCAATTTGGAAGATCTCTCAGAAGAAGAACAGGAGATAGCGAGACAAATGTTATATGATGAATCAGATGTCTTTGCTCGAGATGAGGGAGACATAGGATGCATCCCTAACCTGAAACTGAGGATAAATCTGAAAGATGAAACTCCTGTCCAGAAACGCTACAATTCGATACCAAAACCCCTATACAAAGAAGTGAAAGAATATATCCAAAACCTTCTTGACCGAGGTTGGGTAACAAAATCTTCTTCTGCATACTCATCACCAGTTGTTTGTGTTCGAAAGAAGGACAGTAGCCTACGACTATGTGTTGACTTTAGGGAGTTAAACCGAAAGACTATCCCAGATAGACATCCACTACCCAGAATACAAGATCTGCTGGATAGCTTAGGAGGATTTACGTGGTTCTCAATCCTGGACCAGGGTAGTGCATATCATCAAGGCTTTGTGCATGAAGATTCCAGACATCTGACGGCTTTCAGCACCCCCTGGGGACTCCTGGAGTGGAACCATATTCCATTTGGATTAACGAATGCCCCAGCAGCTTTTCAGAGATGCATGGAGAATGTATTAGAGGGCATCAGAGACAAATGTTGTTCTCCATACTTGGATGACGTACTTTGCTACTCCAAAACTTTTCAGGAGCATGTCAATGATATTAGGCAAGTGCTTAGTCGAATGCGTGAGCATGGTATCAAACTTAGACCGAAGAAGTGTGAACTATTTAAACGACAGATTCGATACCTTGGACGAATGGTGTCAGAGGAAGGCATAAAAATTGACCCAAAAGATCTTGAAGCGGTATTACATTTGAAAAGGAAAGAACCAAAAACAGTGGGAGGAGTCAGATCTTTGTTAGGATTCCTGAGCTACTACAGGTCCTTCATTCAAGATTTCTCTCGACTTGCTAAACCACTGTATGAACTTTTGCAGAACACTGAGAAAGAATCTGCTACATCCATCCCCAAAAACAATCGGATGGAATCTATGAAGAAAAACAGGAACAAAGCACAAGTGCCATCTAAAACACTGATTCAATGGACACCCAAACATCAAGCTGTAGTATCCAGACTGGTGGACATGCTAACCAATCCACCAATTCTAGCATACCCTGATTTTGACTTACCCTTCGTCTTACACACTGATGCTTCCAATGAAGGCCTAGGTGCTGTACTATACCAACGACAAGGAGAAAAACTTTGTGTTATTGGGTTTGGCTCCAGAACATTGACTCCAGCAGAGCGCAATTACAATCTTCACTCTGGTAAACTTGAGTTTTTAGCTCTCAAGTGGGCAGTCTGTGACAAATTCAGAGATTACTTGTACTACGCTCCAACATTCACCGTTTACACAGACAACAACCCATTGACATATGTATTGAGTACTGCCAGACTGAATGCTGTGGGTCATCGCTGGGTTGGCGAGTTGGCTGATTTCCACTTCGATATCAAGTACAGGCCAGGTAAACAGAATGCAGACGCAGATACACTGTCACGATTTCCGGTGGAACTCACGAAGAATCTGAGTGAGTACACAGAGCTTGTACCATCTGAGGTTGTGTCAGCTATGTGGCAAGGGAGCAAAGCTGTTGACGAAGAAGAGGCATTATGGGTGGCTTCATTGACTCTTCACTCAGAAAGTGATGTGGCCGAAGAATTGCTGAAAGGACAGATAATCTGCCCAATGACTCAGGAGAATATCAGAGCATTACAACAAGACGATACCAACATTAGAGAAGTGGTCTGGCTTAAGGAGAATGACTGGATTCCAAACCACAAAGAAAAGGAGAGTATGACCAGCAAAACAAGACGTTTGATACATGAATGGAATAAACTCAGAGTCGATGAAGGAATCCTCTACCGACACTCTGGAACCCGAAAACAGCTAGTTCTACCAGAAAAGTTAAAACCATTGGTCTTAAGAAATCTTCATGATGACATGGGTCACATTGGTACTGACAAGGTAACCCACCTAGCACGTGAACGATTTTACTGGCCATTTATGCAAAAAGACATTGATGAATATGTGCTGAAGAAGTGCAGCTGCATCAAACAAAAGCGTCCAAATATCACCGAAAGAGCACCTATGGGTTCGACTACTACCAGTTCACCTTTGGAGTTAGTATCCATTGATTATCTTCACTTGGAGAAAAGCAAAGGAGGATATGAGTATATACTTGTAATAGTTGACCATTTCACACGCTTTGCACAAGCGTATCCAACTAAGAACAAATCTGGAAAAACGGCGGCAGAAAAGATCTTTCAAGATTTCATACCACGTTTTGGCTATCCAGAGAAACTCCACCATGACCAAGGAAGAGAATTTGAAAACAACTTATTTCAGACATTGCAACGATTGGCAGGGATTTCTCATTCAAGAACTACTCCATACCATCCACAGGGTAACCCAGTGGAGAGACTGAACCGTACTTTGTTACAGATGCTTCGCACCTTAGAGGAAGAGAAAAAGTCAGATTGGAAAGAACATCTTCCACATATGGTTCATGCATATAATTGCACCAGGCATCAAGCCACAGGATACTCACCATTCTTTCTATTGTATGGAAGATCTCCTCGTTTGCCAATTGACCTAATGCTCAACCTAAATTTGGAAAAGGAATCAGAAAGTCAACCAACATTTACTCAGAAATTGGCATCTAGAATGCAAGAAGCTTACAAAATCGCATCCGAGAATAGCAAAAAATCATCTGCTAAAGGGAAGAAGTACTATGACAAAAAGATAAAAGGAGCACCTCTTCAACCGGGTGATCGGGTCTTAGTACGAAATCTCTCTGAAAGAGGAGGACCTGGTAAACTTCGTTCATACTGGGAAGAATCAGTACACAAAGTGGTAGAAAGAATCAAAGATGGGCCTGTGTACAAAATTCAGCCTGAAAGTGGTAAAAAGACTATTCGAGTTCTGCACAGAAATCTTTTACTACCAGTAAATGACCTACCAATCGAAGGACACATTCCAAGAGTACCGATGAAACAAAGACAATCAAGTAACAGAAAGGATACCAGAATGGATCTGGACCAGGAGGAGGAATGTTCAGATGAAGAAAGATGGTATTATCCTTATATACCAGAGACTACAGAAAGTCATGATCGTGTTGTGTCTCAACAAAACTCTCAAAACGTAGAGAAAATCCCATTAAGAGTTTCTGCTGAAGAGTTCTATCCTACAACTATCGCACCCAATCTTGAACAAGAACAAAATGATGGAACAGTAGTTGGCGACCAAATCTGGGCTACAGACATGGTGGGACTAGACACTGCAGAATTACCCTCATTAAGTCAAGACTTACCTGTGAACCAAGATATGCAAATGGAAAATGATGTTGATGGAGAAGACTCAACTCCTGTCAGAAGATCTACCAGACAAGTTAAGCCTAAAGAGATCTTTACATATGACACACTAGGTCAGCCAAGATACATACCAAGTCAGATTCACACCATACAAACTCCTACAATGCTAGCTACTCCCAGGACATGCCAGGTAGTTAACGTAGCTCCTTGGTGGCAACAAGTACCTATTTGGGTTACTTAAATCACTAAATAGTGTTCAGATACCAATTGAGTTTAATGTCGGGAGCCATTAACTGAAGGAGGGGAGAGTGTGACGGACTGGGGTTTATATGGTCACAAAACAGACACCCCAAAGCAAAGTACATATTCATTTTTTTTTTTATATTTCTAAACATGGCCCTTCTATTCTATTAATAACCAGTAGATGGCAGAGAAGGTACACAAACAGAGTCTATATAAGGCCACACACCATGTGACTGGAAATTAAACTACTTCCAGCCATAAAGTCAGTGGTCATATCTCATGCTGTTTGTGTGTTTCTTTGCAGGTATGTACTCTAAATTGTTCCTAATCTGTATTAACCTGTGATAGAAAGATTCCTAAACATCTTGAGCAGATGCAGAAAAAGTCTCAGCAGATTTTATGCTATAGTTTTGCTGTAATTAGAAGTTTAGAACAGCATGTGTCATAAACAAGTGAAAAGTGCATAAGAACATGAAAATACTGCATTAGTCAGAACAAATGACTATGATAAACACTAAACCTTTCTAAATAGGTATATTTAAACCTGATTTATTGGAAATGGCATAGATTTATAGAAGCACATGTTTTCTGTTATTTAATATAGAAAAAACCTATTGTATGTAAAGCTTATGCATTGCATCATACAGACATGCAATGTGCACCATCTAGTGGTTAAAAAAGAGTACTACCATGAAAATATTTGTATTAAAGCAATGCATTGCTAGTAAGATTATTGCACACTTAAAATTTACCAGAGAGATAAAGATAATTATCTATAACACTGAATAACAGGGATATATATGTTATTAAATTTAGTAATGTTCATTGTTATAACTACGTTTTAAAATACTTTAGTTAAAATCTGTATTATATATATTGTTAATGTTTATAAACATGTGACTATAAAAATGTAAAAGATGTATTGTTATGTAAAAATTAAACTACTTCCAGCCATAAAGTCAGTGGTCATATCTCATGCTGTTTGTGTGATTCTTTGCAGTCCACGCCAAGCTGATCACCTTATCTCATCGCGTCTACAATCATCGGCTCTCTTAATTCACATTTTGAGGCCGGTAACACATACAACAGCAGTTTCTAAAAGGGGCAAGATGGCGGCGGCTCCAAACAGCACCTATCTCAGCTGGGTGATAGTGACAGGAAGTGGAGGGGGTGTGGCCCTTTTTTCAGATGGTTCGATAAAGGGACAGTCCTGTTGCCCTGAAACATGTAGCTACATGTTTACATGATGCAGCAGTATCCCCACACTTGGGACACCTATCATTACAGGTTATTTTTACAAACAAATAACAAAAATTTTTTTTTTACGGGAGTTGACATTTACAGCGTATTTCTACTTTTGCAGCCAAATTGGAATAATGCCTACTTTATATTTGTCGCACGTCCTCATTTCATAGTAAAGCTTAAAAGAAAATGTTAAAAATGCAGCTTACCCTTTTTAGATATTTCCTGGAAACTCAAGTACCGCGTTTGCGATAATTAACCCTGTCTGTACCATATAGTCAGATCTTAATTATCAGTTGTACACTGAATTTGACCAGTGTCTATCATGACAAAGGGTTAAAGGTTCATTAGAAACATATTTACCAATAGGATTACCTAATATGGGCTGCAGTTCTACTCTAAAGACTAGCATGTAGTGTACTGTTAAACAAATGAATTCATGCCTTGCCAAAAATAATCTGGCTAACTTGACTTAATGATAGCAAGTTTCTGCTAGCAAAGAGAAATATTGGCATATAGATGCGTGAGTGTGCGCTTGTCCCAATCAACATCAGCCAATTGAAAAGGTTGTCTGAGGTTACCTCACAGTTTGATCTACAAATTATGTGGATCAATGCCCAGCAATGGGTGATTACAGCCATACAAATTACACAGGATTAATCTCAGAATGATCATTTCATGGAAGCGTTAATTTTAGCAATAAGCCTACAATTTCATTTGGTGTCTTTGGCATATTCATCAAAGTCAGAACAAATGTTTCATTTACTTTTAATCATAAATGTTTATGAATTTGCTGTAGAGAGATCATGCCCTCAAAAATGTATTACTATGCTCTTTTCATATAAAGAGTTTGTTGTATGTTTTTTGAATAACAGATATAGAGAAGCTGGAGAAATGTTTATAGGTCATTCACCAAAGGATGGGTCACTGTACAAATTGGTTGCAGTCAGGAAACTAGATTATTTTTCCTTTGCAACACAAGTTTCCTAAAATTTTAAGGTAGCCCTTTGTAATGATTTCTCACATCTATGCATGTCTGGCCATTAGGGTTGGCTATGTATAAGTCTATCTATGAAATTAGACCACTGAACAATCCCGTTTCGGACCTGGACCCAGTATATCAATTTTAAACACTCTTTCATCAACAGGGTTTAATGAATAACTGGACAAAATTCTCCATCCTGTTGAATCCCATGTGGTTCAGATGCTGCTCTCCTGATTATTTTGTTAATTTGCAATACATAATAAAGCAATTACTTTTATTGAATCCTGAAAATTCTTTAATATCAAGACATTGGAAATTGCTCCAACCTCAAACTAAAATGTAATAGCTTACTTGTATCAACACTGTAGCCATCATCGAGGAACTTATCCACATCAGCTAGTGCCACTTGTCACAATGTCATAAAACCTGGACCTGCATCTTTTGAAATGCTCATAGACATACAAACGACTCACGCATCCATCCAATAACCCACTACTACTGTCAAAGACAATCTATTAATCCCATTTCCATGGTTGTTCCTGGAATGACTTGGACAGAGGTCAGCAACTTGGCAGTAACGCAGCACATAGATTCCTAATAGTTACTGAAGCGCTGGTAAGATTTAAATAATGAAAAAATATCAAAAAATAAAAATATGACACTGCTGCAACCAATAAAAGTGATCTCTCACAAAAAAAAAAAAAAAAAATATATGTAAACAATTAATTGTGTACAATTAGTGTGCTGCTGTCACCCTTTTGATATTAGCACAGTTGCCACCAATTACAATCAATGCCCATGTGAAAGTTCTTAGATTATCTGTAAATAAATATGTAGCGCCGGGCTCCTGAAGAGCACACGCTATGTTTTTCAAAGTTAAAAGTTCTACCCAAACTACAGTTTGGTTTGGGCCTATTTGACTAAATTTGTCTTCTGTGTCAGTCTGACTGGACTGCGAGGTGTTCAGCCTGGCCACAGGGGGCACTGTCTCTGGTGGCAGATGTGGAACTATGGTCTGGTTGCGCGCTTGAATTATTCCCTCTCGGAGTCAGGTCAGTGGAAGTGGTCCTCCTGCTGTGCCCTCTGGTAGAGGGTATTTAAGACACGGACATCACGTGGTTCTGGGTTCCGGTACAGTATGCTGTGTTGAGTATATGGTCCTGGTCTTCCTGACCAGCCTCAAGGAAGGCTATGGCCTGAGGTGTGGTTCCACCTGACTTTGATGCCTTGGGGCTGACGGACACAAGGCAAGGGAACTAAGGAAGGATTCCGAGGGGGATGGGTGCCGTCTCTGGTCCGGGAGAGACCCAATGTACTTCAAGCATTCCAGGGGAGGATTCCTTAGAAGAACACCACGCGTGAGGTTGGTTTTCTTAACAAGAGCCTGGAAGGGCTGAAGTAACCGAGAGAATACGGTCTTGGGGATATCACCAAGTGGGCTGAAAGATCCAGGTATCCTACAAGTGTTCTGCCGCTTAGATTTCCCTACATGTTCTGCAACAATTTTGGTGATAAAAACTTTGTTCCTGTGTAAGCACCTTGTTGGCTGCTAGGCCTTGTGAGAGAGGGACTGTCCAACCTGAGTGCTCATCCAGCTGCGAATGGCTATTCTCTGGATGCAGTTGAAGTAAGCAAGTTCCTTAACGTTTATAGACTGACATTGAGAGTACCTGAACTTTCCTTTCCAACCCTCTGATCCCAAGTTAAAAGATGGTTCAATGGTTGACGTTTGCAAATAAAATCCATTCAACTGGATCTATTGTCAGTCTCGAGTTACTGGGCCATCTACCATGGGACATCCCCTAGACGTGTCACAAGGAGAACGAAAGGTAACGGTAAGCCTAAAAATAACCAGCAGCTCCTTTGGGGGTTAGCGCTACAAATGAAATCAAAATTCGTGCAGAAATAAATAATAATATGAATAAAAGAATAATCGGTGAAATAAATAAATAAATAAATCTTTCGTGCCTTGAAAATGTCCATCGAATAGTGATTATTCACCTTCCACCACATACATGTACTGATCAGATTGACTCCCATCAGCGATAGGCAAAGATAAAGTCGCCCAAACCCCTTTAAATTCACATACATATACCGATCAGATTGACTCCAGTCAGCAATAAACAAAGATAAAATTCGCTCTGCTGTTTTTATAGCGGTATTGCACAATCATTTATCCTTTTATTTCTGTGGAAGGAGAAGTAGAGGTTTCTTGTAGAAAGGAGCGCGGACAATTAAAGGGGTTTTGGAGAATTTTATCTTTGTTTATTGCTGACTGGAGTCAATCTGATCGGTATATGTATGTGAATTTAAAGGGGTTTGGAGGACTTTATCTTTGCCTATCACTGATGGGAGTCAATCTGATCGGTACATGTATGTGGTAGAAGGTGAATAATCACTATTGGATGGACATTTTCAAGGCAGCCCATAGATGATTCGATTTTCTTTCCTCAGGTTATTACAAATTTCTGTTTGACACAAATCAAGTGGAGACCAGCAGTGGTTTGGAACATTCCAGTTGGAATTCATTACACCAGTGGTCATCAACCCTGTCCTCAGGGCCCACTAACAGGCCAGGTTTGCAAGATAACTGAAATACATCACAGGTGATATCATTTGCTGCTTTCTAGTCTGTATTTCCCCAAAGTAATACATCAAAACCTGGCCTGTTAGTGGGCCCTGAGGACAGGATTGATGACCACTGCATTACATTGTTACTTTTGGACCTTTTTTTACTAGTGCTTTTATATGAACCTCAATGGATTTGTCTGCAGCAGTCTTGGACTAACATCCCTAACTCTTCCCCACCCACATATACTTTATGTAATCATAATCTGTGTGTTACTATATAACCTTATTTTTATTTCAGAAAGTCTTTTAATAAAAATGACAAAATTAGCAGTTGATCACCCCCATAATGCAACTGCTTGTTTAAACACATGGCCACTTTATTATGCCTGAGGCCATGTCAGACTGCTAATTTAATTTGCCATAGGATCCTCTAGTGCAGTGGTTTTCAACTCCTGTCCTCGGGACCCACTAACAGGCCAGGTTTTGATGTATTACTTTGGGAAAATACAGACTAGAAAGCAGCAATATATTGTACAAATAATATTTGTTCTAAGCCCTAAAATATCAAAAAAATATGAATTATGTAAATTTACCAATATGTATGTTTAGCACAGTCAGTGTTAGGCCGCGTACACACGCGGGGACCGTTCGCTCAACTTTGTCCGTCAAACAGTTTCAGCGGACAGTCCGCTCAAAATTAGCATGGACGGACTTGCCCACACACGACGAACGAACAGTCCGCTGAAACCGTGCGCGATGACGTGAACGGCACGTACGACGGGACTAGAAAACGACGTCCTATACACTGCAATGCAAACTTTGGCGTGTAAATCCTTTCTGAGCATGCGCGGAACTTAGTTTGACGAACAAGCCTACACACGAGGGGACTGTTCGCTGAAACAAAGTTTCAGCGGACAGTTTTTCGGAATTTCCGAAAAACTTTGTTCAGCAGACTGTCCGCTGAAACTGTCCGCTGAAAGCCCACACACGAGCGGACTGTCCGCCGAAACACTGTTCAGCGGACAAAGTTGAGCGAACAGTCCCCGCGTGTGTACGCGGCCTTACACTCACCTGCTCCCCCTTCCAGCGTCAGGCACTTAAGTCTTCAGTTACCCTTCTATCCATGTGCCTTCTGTGACCCTCTGAATCCTGTGCACTGCACGACCCCAGTGTCTCCAGTATTCCTGCAATTCTGTGCCACTTGTGACCTCTAAGTCTCCAGACTTCGGCACCCCAGTGCTTCCTGTGACCCCTGCACTTCTGTGTTCCACAGTCTGTGACCCATGTGTTTCCAGAGACCCTTGCACTTCTGTGCCTCCTGTGACTCCTGCTCTCCCAAACTCCAGATACTGTCAACCCTCTGTCACCAGAAATCCCTGCAATTCATAATTTTCAGAGACCTCAAGATCCCCTGACTTCTCTGACCCTCTGATTCCTGTGTACTCTTTGACCCCAGTGTTTCTATGGACCTCTGCACTTCTGTGCTTCCTAAACTCTGAGACCCCAGTGTCTCTAGTAACATCTGTGCTGCAACCTGCCTGTGTCACCCAGTGACCCCAAAGCATCCACTGTCTTCAGTGACCCTAGAACATCCTCTGTCTACAGTGACCTCAGGTATGCTGTGTCTTTCAGTGACCCCTGGGTATCCAGTATCATCCAGTGATTTCATTGCATCATGGTCGCCTCCATCACACCTATGTTTCCACACAGCCCATTATAAAGCAATTCTGATCCAGAATCCAGAAGCCTAACTCCAAATTGTGGGGGGTATTAAATGTGTTACACCTAATTAATAGTTACAATCACAAAATACCTAAGCTCCGGCCATACATGGATTTGAAATTTGTCTGTTTTAAAAGGGATTTGATCCATCTATGACCAGGCTGATTGTACCAATCCATCGATCGACTTGGGTACAACCAGCCTGTCAGACTTTTGTTATATGTGATTACTGCCAGCAGTTATAGCTGCTAGCAGTGATCATCGCCTTCTTCAGGCTGGGAAGTCCCCCCTGCACACCTCCCTTTGTGGTGGATGTAAAGAAAATCAAGTCATCTATGGGCTGCTTTAGGCCCCTGATATCAAACAAATCACAACCATATATTAAAGCGGGAGTCCACCGGGACTCCGCGTTTTTTTTTTTTTTTAAAAGCCAGCAGCTACAAATACTGCAGCTGCTGACTTTTAAATAGTGACACTTACCTGTCCAGCGCGCCCGCGATGTCGGCACCCGAAGCCGATCGCTCGCTCGGCTGCCGGGTCCCGCCGCCATCTTGGGTATGGGAATCAGGAAATGGAGCCTTTCGGCTTCATTTCCCGGTTCCCTACTGCGCATGCGCTGCCTCTGGGAGCTGTGTGTTTCCCAGCAGGCAGCGGGGCACTTGCTGAAGGGGGCGGGCGCTTGCGGAACGGGGGCGTAACCTACGCTCGTTCCGCAGAGAGCTAGCCCGGAAGTGGGTGCAGTTACCTGGATTATCCAGGTAACTGCACCCCCCTCCCCCCTGAAAGGTGCCGATTGTGGCGCCGGAGGGGGGGGGGATTCCGATGAGCGGAGGTCCATTTTAGGGTGGACCTCCGCTTTAACATACATCATTTTACTTTTACATAGTATAAAAAAGAAATTGTACATAAAACACCTATTATTAAAAAAGGATTCTGATAATCATTGTATAGGTGTACCCAAAGCAAATATACCCTCTCCAAATGTATTGAATTATAATTCAAGGTAACTAACTTCTCTGTTCCAGAATGGACCATATGTAATGCTGAGAACAAATAGATTCATCTCAAAGAGGGAGAAGAAAAGAAGGGTCATGAATTAGTTCTACCTGTTTTACAGCCAAAGCCGCTTCATCAGGAGAAATACATACCCCCAGCCATGTTGTGTGTCCCTGATGTCGATGGTGTTTGAACTTCTCCATGATATGCCAAGGTCCTAACAATCTGCTCCATCTTAGGAACCTGTGTGTGTTGGAGACTTGTGAAGTGTTGACCTGGTGTGTCCCTGTATGCTCCGGTGGTCTCACTTTGAGGGTTGTACATGGTGCAAATGCATAGAGCTCATTGATGACTGTAACGTAGGTTAGAAATATTTAATTTTCTTGTGAAATCAACAACCTCTATTACTGGGGTTGTGTGTAAAGTAAGCCATATATATGACCTTCATCTGCTGTTGAACACTGAGTAACCTTCGGAAGCTGCCAGTGTGAGTAGTCTTCTCTGATGCCCTGGGATTACTGCCCTATGAACAATTTTCCTTTGACTGCTGCCTTGTGAATGGATATCTAGTGACTGTTCTCCTGTGTTTATTGCCCTGCATCACCATTGTTTGGGGCTTGTTCTCTCTGGAGTGTCCTTTGTATAACTGGGCATACTGGTTGTTGTACCATATTGCCCCTCAAGACTTGCTCTTGCTGTATAATATTGCTACCCTGTGGACTATTTCTCCTTGCTGTACCATATTGCCCTGTTTAATATTTCAACATGCTGTGCCATAATGCTTCCCTGTGGACTCTCTCTATCTGTGCCATATTGCTGCCCTGTGGGCTATTTCTCCTTTCTGTGCCATATTGCTACCCCCTCTTGTATATCCCAGCTAATCAATAAAAACCTTGCACATTTGGTCTTTTGTGATTTGCCTCTGTGTGCTCTCTCTCTGTCTCTCTCTGCACTCCTAGTTTCATTCTGGGACAGAACAGTTGGTTACCTTGACTTATAATGCTATAAGCTTGGAGAGGGATGTATATTTGCTTTGGGTACATCAATATCAATTATTATCAGAATCTTTTTTTTTAAATTGGTGTTTTATGTACAAATTCTTTTTTATATTATGTAAAAATAACATTCTGAATGTTGATATATGGTATGATTTATTTGATATGTGGTGCCTGAAAAACCCAAGTTACATAGTTACATAGTTAGTCAGGTTGAAAAAAGACACAAGTCCATCCAGTTCAACCTTAAAAACAAATAAATAAAATAAAAAATAATCGTACAATCCAGATACCCAATTTTATGCCCACAATTGATCCAGAGGAAGGCGAAAAAAAACCCCAGCAGAGCATGCTCCAATTTGCTACAGCAGGGGAAAAAAATTCCTTCCTGATCCCCCAATAGGCGATCGGATTTTCCCTGGATCAACTTTACCTATGTTAGTACCTAGTTATATTATGTACCATCAGGAAAGTATCCAAGCCTTTCTTAAAGCAGTCTACTGAACTGGCCAGAACCACCTCTGGCGGGAGTCTATTCCACATTTTCACAGCTCTAACTGTGAAGAAACCTTTCCGTACTTGAAGATGAAATCTCTTTTCCTCTAGACGTAAAGAGTGCCCCCGTGTCCTCTGGGTTGACCGTACAGAGAACAACTCAACACCAAGTTCACTATATGGACCCCTAATGTATTTGAACATGTTGATCATATCCCCCCTTAATCTCCTCTTCTCAAGAGTGAATAAATTTAGTTCCTCTAATCTCTCCTCATAGCTGAGTTCCTCCATGCCTCTTATCAGTTTGGTTGCCCTTCTCTGCACTTTCTCCAGTTCCCCCGATATCCTTTTTGAGAACTGGTGCCCAAAACTGAACGGCATATTCCAGGTGAGGTCTTACTAATGATTTGAACAGGGGCAAAATTATATCTCTTTCTCTGGAGTCCATACCTCTCTTAATACAAGAAAGGACTTTGCTCGCTTTGCAAACAGCAGCTTGGCATTGCATGTTGTTATTGAGCTTATGGTCTACCAAAACCCCCAGATCCTTCTCCACTATGGATTCCCCCAGTTGTACTCCCCCTAGCATGTATGATGCATGCATATTCTTAGGCCCCAAGTGCATAACTTTACATTTATCAACATTAAACCTCATCTGCCACATAGTCGCCCAATTAGACAGTGTATTGAGGTCGGCTTGTAAATTGGAGACATCCTGTAAAGACGTTATTCCACTGCATATCTTGGTGTCATCTGCAAAGACAGAAATATTACTTTTGATCCCAGACCCAATATCATTTATAAAGATGTTAAAAAGTAAGGGTCCCAGCACTGAACCTTGGGGTACACCACTGATAACCTTAGACCATTCAGAGTAAGAGTCATTAACCACTACTCTCTGAATTCTGTCTTCTAGACAATTTTCTATCCATTTACAAACTGATATTTCCAAACCTGTAGACTTTACCTTACACATGAGCCGTGTGTGGGGAACTGTATCGAATGCTTTTGCAAAATCCAAGTATACCACGTCCACCGCCACCCCTCTGTCCAAGGTTTTACTTACCTCCTCATAAAAAGAAATCAGATTTGTCTGACAACTTCTGTCTTTCATGAATCCATGTTGTCTGTTGCTTAAAGTGTTTTTGTTCAGCAAGAACTCGTCGATGTGGTCTTTTATTAAACGCTCCAGTATCTTCCCAGCTATAGAAGTTAAGCTAACAGGTCTATAGTTACTTGGTAAAGACTTTGATCCCTTTTTAAATATAGGCACCACGTTCGCCCTGCGCCAATCCAGTGGGACTATTCCCGTCATTAATGAGTCCCTAAAAATTAGATACAATGGCTCTGAAATTACAGAGCTCAATTCTTTTAGGATCCGTGGGTGGATGCCATCAGGGCCAGGTGCTTTATCCACCTTTATTCTGTCTAAGTATTTCTGGACCATATCACTTTTGAGCCATTGTGGATCATTTGGGGCTGTGTCACTATCACCCCCATTATGGACATGCGCTCCCCCATGCTCTTTTGTGTACACAGAGCTGAAGAAAGTGTTTAATAAATTAGCCTTCTCTTTGTCCCCAGTCACCAACTCTAGATTGTTTTGTAAAGTGCTTAAGTGTTTTGTGATTGTAACTAATAATATGGTGTGGCACCTTTTTTTTACCAGCTGCCATTTGGATTTATGCTTGTGTTTATCAGAATTGGTTTATAATGCCACAAAAAAGTAATGACCACACACCAAATAATTCAAATTATGGGAAACTTTAAGTCATAATATTCACAATGGATCTTCCCACCAAGAGTACACCAACATTTCCCCAATTCACATGACTGGAGTTTCCTCCTTAATTCCTATCTAGTATCTACACCCTAAAAGAGTCTAGAAGTTCTGACACTTACATATATTATTCCCATTTTTACCATATGAAATGTAAATGTTGCATAGCTGTTTGTATTTCATGTTGGCAGTGCTTGTGCAGTATATGATTAACTACTCATTTGGGGTTGTACCTGCTGAATTAAAAAAAAAGGAATTTTAAAAAGAATACATTAATATATATTTCATATTATTATCTACTGCTTTTATACATTTGTTTTCTGCTTTTTTAACCCCTTATATTCAAAATGAATCATAAGCAAAGACATTTAAATGAGAGAGGAAAATTTGCCAAGGGTGACAGAATAAGGTTTGAAATAACAACTGTGTGCAAAATGAAATTCACTTAGCAGTCTTTTAGGAGGATGACTGCATACCATTGCAGGAAATCATAAAGCAACACGGCTGCTTCTACCCTTATTGGACTTGTTAAAGCCAAAGTAATATAACATATCAAGCTGCTTAAACCACATCTAAAATCTAAAGCAATAAAACAGTTATAAAGATGACATATTGTATAAAGGTATGTCTGATGTATCGTAAAGTATCTGGAGAAGATCAGCTTAAACATTACTGACATCATTCTTAATATTATTTTATACAGTCAGTAAGTAATTAGACTGGGTGTTCACCTTTTCAATCTATACAACCAACAAAGTAAAACATACTTCTGGCATCTCTTACCCATGGTTGAAAAAAACAAAACAAAAGCAAAAAAAAAAGCTAAAGTTACCAAACTATTGTTCATAAAAGAAGCTACTGGCTTTGTTAATCTTTATTTTTAAAGGTATCCTCTACTGAGGGAAATACAGAAGCTGCTATTGAATACTTCTTTCTAAGAATGCTAGTTGTAGGGCTCTTTCTGACTTCAATATTATGAGATGCATGCATGCACCAAAGGAAATTGAAATGATCTCAGAATTTCTGATCTGCAAGTAAATCGAGTAAATAAATAAACCTCCAATTCAATTATTTTATATATACTGTGATTCTGTACGTGCCAAATATGCTGCAGAAATCTCACTCCACAAAGTCTGACTGCAACCATTTTAACTGTGGGCAGCTGAAGCTGCTGCCTGTTCACTTCCTGGATTTACACAGACATACAGAGGCGCACCTCCAGCACATCTCCAGTTCTGCAGCCCTGCAGCTCTAATTGGCCCTTTTATGATTCACCCCCCCATCCCTTCCTGGCAAACTCTCGCCAGAGTGAGAGAGAGAGCTGCGAATGATGTCATAAGCCTAGGCTAATGACCAGGCAATAAACATGAAATGGGCTGCATTGTCACTTTCTCTGTTAGTATCTCATATGTTAGGCAGGCCATACATGGTGCAAATTTCTTTCATGCAACCTAAAGAAATTTGCATGATTGCCCCCATCAACACAACTGCCCCTGCCAAGAGAAGACAGTAATTATCGCTACCAGCTATATATGCTGCTAGTGGAATTTGCAAGAGAATACAGCAGGCTGGTTGTACCAAAGTTGATGCATGGATCAACTTTAGCCTGCCCATTAACTGTTCTAATCTCGGCCAGTTCACAAGGAACTGGCTGAGATTCAAACTGTGTATGGCAGGCCTTAGTACTGGTAACACGCCAACACAAATCGATGTGTTTTTCCATGCGGCCTGGACTGTCAATATAAAGAAAGTAAACATCTGTCCAGTGGCGGCCCACCCATTAGGGGCGCAGGGGCGCAGCCCCCTTAATCTATGCACCCTGCCCCTAATCTCTATGCAAGACGCCGGACACATGTATTTCAATTAGGGTTTTTTCTTTAAGCACATATTTAGAGCCTGAAGCTCTAATTGGCTTCAAAAAGGGTGGGCTCGGGGTGCAGAGCACTATGCCCCAAGCCCACCCACTTGTGTGATGTGTGTGGCGGTGGTTGGAATGTATAAGCAGATGAGAGGAGGAGTAGAAGAGCCAAGGAGGAGGCAGGGGGGCTGGTGGCAGTCAATGAGCGTGCAGCCTCTGACGGTGACATACGCAGTGCAGAGGCAGAGTTGCTGTGTGGCATGAGCTGGGAGAAGAAAGATGGCAATGTCTGTCATTGGAGCATGCCGCAGCCTGGATCTGTCCACCTGGCTGCTCTTCTACTGCTTCATCCATATGCTGTGGGAAAGCCATGACCATGGATAGGGTAAGTGCGGACGTGTGGGAGGGGGTTTGTTTGCCGCCCCCCAAAAAAATGGAGCACTAGGAAACTAGAATTTTCAAAAGAAAAGATCGGTAATGGCAGTCTACTTATTTCTTGTAGTAGAAGATTTTGTTAAAGCTATGCATCTAAGGGAAATAAAATGGACAAATTATTAAGAACATTTTATCTAGTATTGAAATTAAACAAACACTAGAAAATTCAAAAAGATCACATTCCAAAAATAAAAATCATTAACTAAAAAAATACCATAACAAAAAACTTTTATGAAAGCGGAGTTCCGCCGAAAAAAAAAGAAGAAAAGTCAGCAGCTACAAAAAGTGTAGCTGCTGACTTTTAATAATCAGACACTCACCTGTCCCAGGGTCCAGCGTCTGAAGCCCTGCTCTTATCCCCCTCCTCTCTACAGAGCCAGCATTCTTACTGTGGGCACCCGGCTGTGGCTTCACCGCCGGGCACACACTGCGATTGCATGAGCTGGGCTGTGAATGGCCGGGCAATCTTGTGGGACCTGTGATGTGTCCCAGAAGATTGCAGGGAGGGAGGGGGGAGAGGTGAACTTCCTTCCGGTGCCGGGGAACCCCAGGGGGAAGTGGGAGCTGGGTGCCTATAAAAAGAGGGTATCCGCCCCCCCCCCCAAAAAAAATATTACATTGCAAATGTGGGGCGGAATTCCACTTTAATTGTATCTCAATATTATTCCCCAATAGGGACAGTCCCTTACTGGGTGAAAGATACATATTTCTCTTTAAATTAAAGAGGATCTCCAGTCCACCACCCCCCACCCCCCACAATATTTTTTTTAAAAGACAGCAGCTACAGATACTGTAGCTGGTGACTTTTAATATAAGGACACTTACCTGCCCAGGAATCCAGCGATGTCCTCACCCGAATGGATTCATCAATCGGCTATAGGTGCAGGTTCCGGCATCTCTAGTAAGGGAAACAGCCTGTTACCTACTGCGCATGCCTGAGACTCGCTGCACCTTATGAATGATGCCATAGTCATTGGGACAGGAATGTTTTGGGAAAGCTAAAATTTTAGAGTTGTCATCGAAACAGTATTTTAGGGAAAATCTTCCAAAGGAAAACCTGTTTCGGTGCCAACAATCTAGGGGTAGGGGTTTTCCTGATTTAAGAATAATTTCTCTTGCTTCCTGTTGATTTTCAATTCAGTCAGTAAGTGAAAGGAGATCTTCCTAACGAAACCTCTTCATACAGAACCTCAAACCATGTCATAGCACTATACTATTTATATGGAACAGAACCAGTGTGCACACACAGTACATCTCTATTATTAAATTGTGTCTAAAAGGCCTATAATTGATAGAAAACAATAGAGAACATAAAAAACAAGCAAACAGGAAAAACAACAAAATATTCCATGGTAGATGGTGAAAAAAAAACACACAACTCATCTCAACATTATTATTATTATTATTATTATTATAATACAGGATTTATATAGAGCCAATCGTTTGCGCAGAGCTTTACAACATGAAGGCAGACAGAACACTTACAATACAAATCAATACAGGAGGGACTAGAGGGCCCTGCTCGTTAGCTAACAATCTAGAATCTCAAAGTCTCTGAACTTTAATGAGAATCAAACTTTCCATGTGACTAGATTAATACTAGCTAAAAGAAAGCATCCATCTTAATAATAAGCGGTAGGTACAATCTCAGAGTCTCTGAATTTTAATGAGAATCAAACTTTCCATGTGACTAGATTAATACTAGCTAAAAGAAAGCATCCATCTTAATAATAAGTGGTAGACAGGTGTCTCAATACTTTTGGTAATACAGTGTATATGGCTTACACATTTGTTCAAATGGTTTTTTATGCTTAGCTTAATCACAGCATCATTTTGGGTACTTTAGCACCACCTCATGGAGAAGCACAGTTATTGACTCTTAACCATTTTAAAAGGATCAGCAAGTTAAATAAATTTGATGAATTAAATGATCAGTTACATTTTCAAATACAGATGAGAATGTCCAAATTTTACCAAAACAGGCAAAATTGCACATATGGCTAAATTCAATCAATAGCATGAAAGACGAATAGTAAGTTATACAATGTATATTCTAAGTCTCAAACCTGATCACATAAAATTCAAAGATGCTACCTTAAAAAAATAAAGAGGTGGATCTACTAAGAGCCCTTTCACACTACCAGCATGGTGCATCGGCGGTAAAGCGCCACAAATCTTTCACACTGGGATTACAGATGAGGCATTTTTCAGGCTCTTTACAGGTGATATTTTTAGCGCTAAAGTGCATGAAAAACGCCTCCAATGTGAAAGGAGTCTAAAGGAGTAGAGACTGTTCACTGAGCAAAATAAATATTAGGTTATCTTAGCAAATAAAGGGACAGTATCTCATCCAAAGGAGATTTAAAAGAAATCTAAAAGAACATCTTCACAGGCACTGCATTGGGTGATTGAATTTTCACCTTACTTACTGAGAACAACCTCTAGTCCTTAAGCAAATCAATCCCAATATGTTTTTATGAGATAAAAGAACAAAGAAAAGTGCTGAGTATTGATCTAGTGCAGGTGTATTGAATTAATATTCACCGAGGACCGGTCAGTAAAAGTTTCTTCCAGCAGAGGTCAGAATAATACGTCAGCACCTGCGGCGCATTTTCACCTCCGCCAAACTACTGTTGCTGCAGCATCATGCGGCTTGGTGCGGCGCAATTTTATAAAAAAGGGTCGGGACTTCTTTCTCCACTTCATGGGTAGTACAGCCCAATAAAATTAATGTGCTAACCTACCCATGATGTGTGCACTGAATACACATGCACAGATCTGAACCAGTTCTTACATCAGTGTCCTCAATCCCCACTGCACATTACAGTCCCCTCCCTTTTCACATCAAGATCCCCTTTTGATCCCATGATTGGAATTATTTGGCGTGCGGTCATTTCTTTTTTGCGGCATTATAAACCAATTCTGATAAACACAAACACAAATCCAAATGGCAGCTGGTAAAAAAAGGTGCCACACCCTATTATTAGTTACAATCACAAAACACCTAAGCACTTGGGTTCTTCTTCATCAGAGAGTACTCTGCCCCTTTTTACATCATCCCCCACATTACTGTCCTCAGCCCCCCACACACACACATTACAGTCCTCAGCCACCCCAAATTACTGTCCTCAGCCCCCACATTACAGTTCTCATCCTGCATTGCATCAGAGGGGGGTAGGGTCACCCGCCCATGTCACTGGGAAACCCCCAGCGTTTCCCCTTGTCAGAGGGGGGCGGGGTCACGTGACGGGTGGCCCTAACCTTAGCTACATAAGACGTGTCAAGCTGGCGCCACGTCATTGGCTGGGTGCCTCCGGTGGAGGCAGGATCTTGTGCGTGTTCCTCGCTGGAGTCGCTGGAGATCATCCATCGCTGGAGATCGAGAATTGGATTACATCGCTGGAGTAGGAGCATGGATTTATTGGATTACGTCGCTGGAATCTCTTTTTTATTTTTTTATTTTTAATAAAGGACTTCTCCCACGATGTGTGTTGTTTTTTATTTTACCATTTTGACACGTTCTTTTTGTGAAATGGTAGGGGTACAATGTACCCGTTACCATTTCAAACAGGGGGGGCTGGGATCTGGGGGTCCCCTTGTTAAAGGGGTGTTCCAGATTCCAATAAGCCACCTGCCCGCAGACCCCCACAACCACCGGGCAAGGGTTGTGGGGATGAGGCCCTTGTCCCCATCAACATGGGGACATGGGGCCTGGCATGGTTCAGCAGGGGGGGCGCTCTCTCGTCCCCCCTTTTCCTGCGGCCTGCCAGGTTGCGTGCTCAGATAAGGGTCGGGTGTGGATTTTTGGGGGAACCCCACACCATTTTTTTTTTAATTTTGACGTGGAGTTCCCCTTAAAATCCATACCAGACCTAAAGGGCCTGGTAATGGAATTTTGGTGGACCCCCACGCATTTTATTTTAAATTTTTCAATGACTTTTATGTGAATTGTCAGGACCAACAATTCATTAATAGCCGACACTAGCGCTATTACTATAAATTACTTTTTTTTACTTTATAAATGTCATTTTGCTCTCGGACTGTTATAAACACAAGAAACATGCTCTACTTTACAGGCATACTATAGACACCCTCCAGGTATGAAATTTAAAGGAATATTTCACTTTTATTGTTTCACTTTAAGCGTTATTAAAATCACTGCTCCCGAAAAACAGATGTTTTTAAAACTTTTTTTGCATTGATACATGTCCCCTGGGGTCGGACCCGGGTCCCCAAATACTTTTTATGACAATAACTTGCATATTAAGCTTTAAAATGAGCACTTTAGATTTCTCACATAGACTTTTAAAGGGTGTTCCGCAGCATTTCGAATTTGCCCCAAACAGATAACCCATCTCTACCAACTATGAAGCTATGATACATAGCAGCCAGCTACACACCATGCAGATTGTGGCTGTGTGTAAGGGATTCTGATATCAGCTATGTGCTCTGCGGGGAAGATGAACTCTGTTGCCCAGGCTGTATGCAGTGCAGGAATGGGAATAGGAGCTCTGCTAAGTGCCCTGCCAGCAGTGAACTCTGTTCTCTGTGCTGCCAGCAATGACTCCTGTCCTCTGCCCTGCCAGCAGTGGCTCCTGTACTCTGTCATACCAACAGTGGCCCCTGCCCTGCCAACAGTGACTCCTCTACTCTAGCCTGCCAGCAGTGACCCTGTTCCTTCACTCTGCTGAATTCTGTCCTCTGCCCCACTTTCCCTCTGTACACTAATGAGAAAATGTTCAAAATTGAGGCTTCGAATTTGCAAGACAGATTATTACAAAGAGGTTATTCACCAACATGTTTTTAAAAAAAGCCTACAAAAGAGCTACTAAACAAACAAGACAGGACCTTTTGTTAAAGCAAAAAGCTCCTTTACAATCAGACACCACAAAATCCAATCCATTACTAATCATCACAAATTATACCAAACAACATGAAAGAATCAGAAAAATTGTAGCTAAACATTGGCATTTGTTACAGATAGATCCGACCCTAAGCCCCTTTATATTGGAACATACATCTATTACATATCGTAGGTCAAGACCAATCAAAGACTTCTTTGTCCATAGCAAATTCACTGGCGACTTCAGAAAAGATCCCTGTAAACGCCCAGGAACCTTTAGGTGTGGAGGCTGTTCATACTGTCAATATATGAACACTGATACCAACATAAGATTACCCAACAGTGGCAGCTGGTGGTCTTTTTTGGGGGGGGCGGTTGCAAACAATTCACTCCCTCCCCCCGGCGGCACCTCAACTCCCTCAGATACCCCCCAGCCCGCATACTGTCTTACCCCATCTAGGTGTCAGGTGGCAGGTATCGGCCAGCAGGCATCGCAGCAGGCATGGGCAGCGGAATTGGGCAGTGGGCATCTCCTCCATTCCTCTATCTCGGTGGGCTGTGCGTCTCCTCCCCTCCTAGGCATTCAATAGGATCGCCTGTCCTTTCAGCCAATTGGGTGACGGTTTGACGACCCGCTTCCTGATTGGACGGGAGGAGGATCAGTGTTTCAATATGTTCAATATTCATTCGCTATTGTAACACACCCTATTTTGAAGCCTATTATGCCGCGTACACACAGTCTGGAAAAGTTGGATGTGTACTTGGCTGAAAGTCCAACCGTGTGTATTCTCCATCGAACATTTTTTGGTGGACTTTCCACCAACAAATGTTGGCTAGCAGGTTCTCAAATTTTCCACCAACAAAACTTTGTTGCCGGACTTTCCAAACGTGTGTACACAAGTTTGTTGCACAAAAGTTCACGCATGCTTAGATCAAGTACGAGACAGAAGCGCTCAGTCTTGTAAAACTAGTATTTGTAATGGAGATTCCTCACATGGCAAATTATGAAATCTCTCAATTCAGCGCATTCTCTTCTTCTTTATAATGCTATAATAATGAAGTTACTTTGCTGCTGATATTCACAGAGTTCTGACAAACGTATTTTTTATTATTTCTAGTGATCTCCAGAATAATATTTTTTTGGTTGTTAATCATGGATGTTACTGGGTATGTCCTGTATAGGGTAACATGCCTATGTGATATAGTGGACCCCCCTCTTCGGATGACCTTGCGGTGCTGAAACCCAGAAATGACGTCATATGGTCGCACGGAAATGATGCATAATGTCCGAAGCGTCATTCGAGAGGGAAAGCCGACAGGAGAAAGGAGGAAGAGGGTGGTTTTAAGTACAGCCCGACTCCCCCTACAAATTCCTGTGGCCAGCCTTCCCATTTATATTAGATTCAGCCTAGTATATTTTTTAGCAAAAAAAGGGGGATAAAAAAGTCCAAGAATCCAACTTCACCAGATAGGTACAGTACCAGCCGGTTCATCATAATGAGACGGGATACCTGCCCAATGTAGCAAAGGGAGCTATATGGAAAAATACATTTTGGTGTGGACAAGGGAGTCCCCGGAAAGAAAAAAGGGAAGGGTCAACCACAGCTTAGTGTACAAAAATGTATAATAGGCTTTATTGAAAATTAGGGAGGGGGGTATATATATCATACAAATGCACAGATTTAGAATATATGCAAGGAAAACAATGTGTCCTATTTAACACAGGGCATCTCACTATACCAAACCAAAAAATGTGTTAAAAACATGCTGCAGCAATAAATAAAAATGCAGAGCGCTCATGCAGGCAAAAAGACATAGTCCTCATTAATCCAAGGGGCAGAGAGGGGTAGCACAATAATATAGCTTTTAATTTACTGGCTAAATGGTGAAAAAGGTCTAATATTGGCATGTATCGAAGAGTGTCAGCAATGATAATATAAGGATTAAACCAAATGTATCCACAGCAGGGACACTCTTCATGCAACTCAGTCAGTCCATATTCCAGAAACTACATGCTTCACAGGAAAATCTCAGCAAGTCATTGAAAAGCTTAGTATACAGGGCTTATTTGTTGTCCAGCAGTCCCAGGTGAAAAAACAGCATACTAATTGTTTAATACATCCAGCTCATTGCCAAATGTAATTTTATCCAACACATTGGGGTTTATTCAAGTGCACTTGGAAGTGCAGTCGCTCTAAATCTAATGCTGCGTACACACGAGCGGACTGTATGGCATACTTAGTTCGTCATACTTTGTCATAATCAAAGTAGAAAAATCTCATAGGAAGCCCCCTATATTACTAGATTAGAGGACATGCTTGAAGCCTGCAGTCTGGCCCTGCAAGGGCTATGTTGACGTTTTGTACACCTCCGTGCACTTCTTCAGAACAATCTGGCCTGGATCAAAGTCTTACCTTAAATAGGAAACTATGTTCAATTAGATCGACCCACGCCAAATAGCTTGACAGGTCTTATGTAGCTGAGGGCAGGGCCAGCCGTCACGTGACCCCGCCCCCCTCTGACAAGGGGAAACGTCGGGGGTTTCCCAGTGATGTGTACGGGTGACCCCCCCCTCCGAAGCAACGCAGGATTCCTGTTGCATCAGAGGGGGGTGGGGTCACCAGTCACATCACTGGGAAATCCTGGCATTTCCCCTTGTCAGAGGGAGACGGGGTCACGTGACGGTTGGCCCGCCCTCAGCTACATAAGACCTGTCAAGCTAGCGCCACATCATTGGCTGGTATCGCGT
Organism: Lithobates pipiens; assembly: GCF_037356315.1. Classification (NCBI taxonomy): domain Eukaryota; kingdom Metazoa; phylum Chordata; class Amphibia; order Anura; family Ranidae; genus Lithobates; species Lithobates pipiens. Next base: position 337,642,953 of record NW_027507764.1, on the reverse strand, counting down.
CATTGGCTGGTATGAAGTACAAAGTCACCCCTGTATGTGAGTATGTGAGTGACATTAAGCTTGTGAAGCCCCTAACATCTTTTGTGTAGTGGCTGTAGTGTGGGACAGCCAATGGGGGAATATTATGTGTGTGTGTGGCCCACCAGCCATTCAGTAGGGGTTTCTTGGCCAGTGGTGCATGCTGGGGAAGTGCATATATACCTAGGAGAATTGCCATATGCTCAGTCTACAGCATACATCCAGGCTTGTCTTGGAGATGAGAATGCTCAAGTGTGGGAAAGGTTTGACTAGGACTGAAGCCCAGAAGAGTCCTCACATGCTGATTAAGGAGGAGAACCAGAGACGCTGGATGGCTACTGGAGGTATCTGTTACTGGGAAGGACCTAAGAAGAAAGTCTGGTGTCCCTCCTACTGAAGATCTTATGTCTATTTCCTATTCAGCTGTTTCTCTAATATCCAGTGCCAGCCTGTGCTCCTATTGATTCTGCACTGTGGAATACTGAAAGGGACTGGGGAGTAGTGATGGACGAACTTCCGACGGGAGGTTTCGCAAACGCGAAACGCGGCCGAGAGTTCGCGAACCGTAACGTTCGTGGCGGGCCCCATTGATTTCAATGGGAGGCGAACTTTACAAACCTACAGGTCATACTTGCAGCCACAAAATAATTACTAGCTGTGCACACATAGTCCCACCACATGGCCAATGACATAACACATGTATGAGGTGAATCTGGGATCGACAACTACAAGCATTCTTTTTTTATATGTGAAATTCTGACAATTCAGGACTCATGAGGCAATGGAGGCGAGGGAAGGTCAGGGTAGGCAAAGAAGAGGGTGCAGGAGATGATCACCAGTAGTGATGGACGAACTTTCCGACGGGACGTTTCGCAAACGCGAATCGCGAACGCGGCCGATAGTTTGCGAACCATAAGGTTCGCGGCGGGCCCCATTGACTTCAATGGGAGGCGAACTTTACAAACCTACAGGTCATATTTGCAGCCACAAAATAATTACTAGCTGTGCACACATAGTCCCACCACATGGCCAATGACATAACACATGTATGAGGTGAATCTGGGATCAACAACTACAAGCATTCTTTTTTTATATGTGAAATTGTGACAATTCAGGACTGTGGAGCGCATGAAGGCAATGGAGGAGAGGGAAGGTCAGGGTAGGCAAAGATATGCAGCACTGACACCTGCACCGTGATAGAGTGATCTGACACCAGCACCGTGATAGAGAGCACTGACATCAGCAGCATGACATAAAGCATTGACACAAGCACCGTGATATACAGCACTGACACCTGCACCGTGATAGAGTGATCTGACACCAGCACCGTGATAGAGAGCACTGACATCAGCACCGTGATAGAGAGCACTGACATCAGTAGCGTGACATAAAGCACTGACACCAGCACCGTGGTATAGAGCACTGACACGAGCACCGTGATAGAGAGCACTGACATCAGCAGCGTGACATAAAGCACTGACACCAGCACCGTGATATACAGCACTGACACTTGCACCGTGATAGAGTGATCTGACACCAGCACCGTGATAGAGAGCACTGACATCAGCAGCGTGACATAAAGCACTGACACCAGCACCGTGATATACAGCACTGACACCAGCACCGTGATAGAGAGCACTGACATCAGCAGCGTGACATAAAGCACTAAAACCAGCACCGTGATATACAGCACTGACACCTGCACTGTGATAGAGTGATATGACACCAGCATCGTGATAGAGAGCACTGACATCAGCAGCTTGACATAAAGCACTGACACCAGCACCGTGATATACAGCACTGACACCTACACCTGCACCGGAGGAAGTCAGCATAGCACAGGGATGGTGGGAGCCCCTCATAATGAGCATAGCACAGGGATGGTGGGAGCCCCTCATAATATGCACAGCAGAGGTACAGCCCCAGGAGGAAGTCAGCACAGCACAGGGATAGTGGGAGCCCCTCATAATAAGCAGCCCCAGGAGGATGTCAGCATAGCACAGGGATGGTGGGAGCCCCTCATAATGAGCATAGCACAGGGATGGTGGGAGCCCCTCATAATATGCACAGCAGAGGTACAGCCCCAGGAGGAAGTCAGCACAGCACAGGGATGGTGGGAGCCCCTCATAATAATCAGCTCCAGGAGGAAGTCAGCACAGCACAGGGATGGTGGGAGCCCCTCATAATGAGCATAGCACAGGGATGGTGGGAGACCCTCATAATAAGCAGCCCCAGGAGGAAGTCAGCACAGCACAGGGATGGTGGGAGCCCCTCATAATGAGCATAGCACAGGAATGGTGGGAGCCCCTCATAATGAGCATAGCACAGGGATGGTGGGAGCCCCTCATATTATGCACAGCAGAGGTACAGCCCCAGGAGGAAGTCAGCACAGCACAGGGATGGTGGAAGCCCCTCATAATAAGCAGCCTCAGGAGAAATATGACACCGCTCAACCTCTTCAAACAGGAGGGTAGGGGCATATAGTACGGTGTGCTTTTTTTGTACAAGGAAGTGAGCCAAATGAAGAAAGAAGGTCTGTGCGCTCGATTAAAAAAATCGTTTATAGACATATACATGGTCTACTGGTCACATGTGTTGAATTCCTCCGAGATCCATGCCTCATTAATTTTTAGAAATGTGAGGTAGTTAACACTGTCGTGAGCTAGGCGAGTACGCTTATCAGTCACGATCCCCCCTGCTGCGCTGAACGTCCTTTCGGACAGGACACTGGATGAGGGGCAAGCCAACAGTTCAAATGCAAATTGGGCAAGCTCTGGCCAGAGGTCAAGCCTGCCCACCTAGTAGTCCAGGGGTTCATCACTCCTCAGAGCATCCACATCGGCCGTTAACCCGATGTAGTCGGACACCTGGCGGTGTAGGCGTTCCCTGATGCTGGATCCGGATGACACCTGTCGATGGGTCGGCTGAAAGAATGACCTCATATCAGAAGTCACCAACACATCTTCAAACCGGCCTCTTCTTGCAGGCGCTGTTGGATTGGTACCCGCAACTCCTTCTCTGGGAGTGGGAATTGCTCCTCTGCCAGCGCACGCAAAAGCAGAATGCAGCATTTCTCGAAGCAAGGCCTGGAACTGCTCCATTATGACAGCCCTCTGTGACGGCGGTAACATTTCCGCCATTTTGTGTTTGTACCGGGGGTCTAAGTACGTTGCCACCCAGTACTGGTCCTTGACCCTAATGATTTTTATACAGGGGTCCCTATTAAAACACTGGAGCATGAAGGCCCCATTTGCACTAAACTGGAAGCGGTGTGGTGGCCTGGCTCCTGCTCATCATCCAGGATAATGTCGTCCTCTTCATTCTCCTCTCCCCATCCACGCACAACAACAGGGATCCCAGAAAGGTTTAAAGCATGCTCTTCTTGCTCCTCCTCATCCGCCCCGGCACCATTCTCCTCTGACTCCTCTTCAGACTCCTGTTGTTCACTTGTCTCAGATAGAGTAGCCCCCCCGGGAATTCATCCAGCATTGCGACTTCCTCATCTTCCCGCTCCTCCACAGCTTGATCAATGACACGACGCAATGCACGCTCCATAAAGAAGGCATAAGGTACCATGTCACTGATGGCGCCATGGCTGCGACTGACCAGTTTGGTGATCTCCTCAAATGGCCGCAGAAGTCTGCATGTGTCGCGCATGAGCAGCCACTGGCGTGGTAAAAAAACCCCAGCTCCCCAGAACCTGTTCTGCCACAGAGTTCATACAGGTAGACGTTAACTGCACGTTTCTGCTGGAGCAGCCTATCAAGCATATAGAATCGCGTCGGGCAATCGCAAATAAGACGTCTGACTGTGATTGTGTCGCCGCTGAATGTCAGCAAGGCGAGCCATGGCCGTGTAAGATCTTCTGAAATGGGACGAGATTTTCCTTGCTTGCCGCAAGATGTCCTGAACCCCAGGGTGTTTGACAACGAATCACTGCACGACCAAGTTTAAGACGTGTGCCATGCATGGCACGTGCGTAATTTTTCCCTGTTTCAATGCACTAAGCAGATTGGCACCGTTGTCACACACCACTTTACCAACTGTCAAATTGAGCGGTGTTAGCCACTGATCTGCCTGTGAACAGAAAGCTGAAAGGAGTGCCGGGCCAGTGTGGCTCTTGGCTTCCAGGCACAACAGACGTAGCACGGCATGGCAACGTCTCACCTGGCAAGAAACGCTAGCAGCAGAAAAAAAAGGAGTCAGCCGAGGAGGAGAGGGAGGATGATGGAGTAGGAGGAGGAGAAGAAGAGCCAGGCCTGCATGCAATCCGTGGCGGTAAAACCAAATCTAGACGGGTGCCACGGGTTACATGCTTGACGGCCGTCAGAAGGTTCACCCAGTGGGCAGTAAAAGTGATATACCTTCCCTGCCCGTGTTTCCTAGACCACGTGTCTGTGGTCAGATGTATCTTGGCACCGACACTGTGTGCCAGAGATACATTCGCTTGCCACTGAACATGGCCATATAGCTCTGGGATGCCCTTCTGTGAGAAATACTTCCTTCCTGGGACCTTCCATTGTGGTGTTCCAATGGCCACAAATTTTCAAAAGGCCTCCGAGTCCACCAGTTTATATGGCAGTAGTTGGCGGGCTATCAGTTCTGACAAGCCAGCCGTCAACCGTTGGGCAAAAGGGTTATCCGGCGTCATCATTTTTTTACGCTCGAACATTAGGCCCACGGAAGACTGCCTTTTTGCAGAAAAACGTGAGCTTGGCGTGATGGAAGGTGGAGTGGAGGACAATTGTGAGGAGAGAGGAGAATTAGAAGATGAGGCTGGACGGTGAGAGCCTGCAGTGTGGCTTTGTGTGTTCCGTTGCTCCCACTGGGCTCGGTGATGGCAGCTCATGTGCCTTCTTAAGGCGGTCATCCCTAGGTGAGTGTTGGGCTTACCGCGAGTAATGCATTGACTGCAAAGATTGCAGATGGCAACACTATTGTGCCGGCGCCCTGGGAGCGCCAGATGTGACCGTACATGGTCGATGACTCGCTCCTGATACAATAGCAGTCTGCTTTGTCCCTGCTGTGCAATGTAAGTTATTCCTGCTTCTCCTCCCTATCTGCTGGTCCATATCTCCCTCTGTACTCCCCTCCTCTTCCTCGCTTGTGGGCACCCACGTGACATCAATAGACACGTCATCATCTACGTCACCTTCCCCACCGCTATAATTAGAGATCTCGGAGTAGGCAGCAACACCGGTGACCAACCTCCTCCTTGGGCTGATCTGGGTACTGTCGTCAGACTGCTGAGTGGCGGTTGTTGCTACCTCCTCTTCCTGATCCAATGCCTAGAGTGGCTGCGCATCAGAAATGTCTTGATATGGATCGGAAAATAATTCCTGTGACTCAAGCGGAAGGTATGTGGTGGTGGTGGTGGTGGTGTTGTTGGTGGTAGTGTCTTTGGGGGTGCACATAGCAGAGAGTGAAGAAGAGGGTGCAGATCGAGAGGATGAGGAGGGTGCAGAAGAGTAAGGCTGAGTGAGCCAGTCAACCAATTCTGGTGCTTCCTTTGACGTAATCGCACGCACCTTCTGCAATTTCCCACTTTGGCTCAAGCCTGTTGCTCCTGCCCTACCCCTACCACCCCTGTGGAAGAGCCTGCCTCTTCCTCTGCCTGTCATTTTTTAAATGACCCTGTGACAAAACTCTCAGTCCCTATACTGATAAAGGACTGCTGCAGAATAGGGCAGCAGTCAGCAGTAGTGCACCTAAACCCTATATATTGTGGACCTATACCAGTCCTTAAGGATTAGCAGACTGTACCTCACTCAACTATATATACTCTAGTACGCTATACCTTACCAGTCCTTAGAAGGACCTTTGTGGAACTAGTAGGTTGTGATTAGCAGACTGTACCTCACTCTACCCTATATACTCTAGTACACTATACCTTACCAGTCCTTAGAAGGACCTTTGTGGAACTAGTAGGTTGTGATTAGCAGACTGTACCTCAGTCCCTATACTGATAAAGGACTGCTGCAGAATAGGGCAGCAGTCAGCAGTAGTGCACCTCAACCCTATATATTGTGGACCTATACCAGTCCTTAAGGATTAGCAGACTGTACCTCACTCAACCCTATATACTCTAGTACGCTATACCTTACCAGTCCTTAGAAGGACCTTTGTGGAACTAGTAGGTTGTGATTAGCAGACTGTACCTCACTCAACCCTATATACTCTAGTACACTATACCTTACCAGTCCTTAGAAGGACCTTTGTGGAACTAGTAGGTTGTGATTAGCAGACTGTACCTCACTCAACCCTATATACTCTAGTACACTATACCTTACCAGTCCTTAGAAGGACCTTTGTGGAACTAGTAGGTTGTGATTAGCAGACTGTACACAAAGGGAAACGAGGTGGATTTTTTTGATGAGGAGCTTGACACCAGTGGGTATGAATATCGAGCTGGATGTCAATAGCTTCATCAATAACTCCTGACAATATTTTGTATTGAGGGGGTTGGCCGCTTCGGTTTCCTTTTTCTTTCTCTTGCTTGGAGGGCAGTATTGTGAATATGACCTGACTATAAGCAATTTGAATTCTAACTAGGAAGATATCGCCCGCACGCATCTTGGGGAATAGTTGGATCTTATTCATTTTCATTTTTCTTTTTATCTCTATTTGCCTGTTCTAAAATGATTCTTTTTAGGATTAGATGTGTATTTGGAGGTACACTGGGACACCAATTATTAGAGTTTGGGGTCGTCTATAATGAGTGTTGTTTGACCATGTATCTCATGTTGAAATGAGTAGATGGGTTTGAGAAAAGCAGTTTATATGATAGTTAGTATTTTTACTTTTATCTTTATGTTTACTTTTCCAATTAGTGTGTCTATAGATTAGGAGAAGTTTTTTATATATATATTTTTTATATTGCTTTTTATATTGTTATGTGAACTCCTGGGCATTGGTCGCATAAGCAAGTTGTTCAATAATAAGGGTGACATTGAGCATCCTCTTTAAAGTAGTGGGGGTAAATATACATTGCTTGTAAATCCTCTGTATGTTCTCCTCCCCTGCCCGATTATATTATTTTACCATTATATTATTTTATTCTATGGTATCTTATAGTTATTACTTGCCCACATAAACACTTAAAGTCTGTGTGCACACTCATTCTGTTGCATATACACATTATTGCATGAGGGGTCAGCCTCACCATAGATGTTCAGTAGTGTTTGTGGAGTTGAGGGTATCGTTAGGGTGCTATACTCAGCTTAATGGCGTGTACATTGACATTGTTTTATTTGGGAGTATTGAAGCACTTTGCTATTAAGCAGGATTGGTTGTGACTATGTTACTTCCCTTGTTTGATTCACCGGTAATTCTGACAGGAGTGGGGCGCCGATGAGGAGGAAACCATATTCTTCTCGCCAAGACACTGTATAGTGTTTGGCGCCTGCGCAATCTACTAGTGACTCCTGGGTGCAGCAAGATGGCGCGGGTGTAGTGAGCGGTCTGTGGGAAGTACGCTAGCGCTAGGTTTACAGTGATTGGCGCGTGCGCAGTTCACGAGTGATCCCTGGGTGTAGCATGATGGCGCGGGTGGAGTGGGCGGTCCGGGGATGTACGCTAGGGGAAGCGTGATGACGGCGGCGCCCAGGTTCAGCCAATCAGTTGGCGGAGTTAACAGGCTTCCCCGGAAGTCCGCGCATGCGCGTGGACGAAATAAAACCATCCACTACTACGGGAAGGAAACGAATGAAGAGGAAAACAATCAGAAGGGTAGGTTGGTGGGCCTCTCTGAATATGTGTGGTGTTTCACTTTCCTGATTTGGCTGAGAGCAACGTGTGGGGGAGTCATGAGTGTTTCTGCATACAGAGATGGGGAGGAGCTGAGGAGGAACTAATTATGAACCACCCACCGCAAGAGCCCAATAACCAATTGGAGGGTATAGGGGGGAGTGGTCACCTTTACTGGGAGGGACTGGTTGCTTGGGATTTTAAATAAAAGGGGGGTTGTTACAGCTGGATAGCCAAACCCATGAGGAAGTCTATTGGACGAAACATGTCGGGGGCGTGGCTATACGGCGACCAGCACACACAGTAAACGGCTAGAGAGAAGGCGGAGGAAGGAGAACACACAAGTTGAAGGACTGGATATCATTATTTGGCGCTGCTTTCAAATTGGGTTGTCTGCTGTCAGGTACCACACAGATACCTTGTTTAGAGACGGTGCTTTTTGATATGAACTTAGCTTGCTTCCAGTGTGCTCACCAATGCCTATGAGTGAAGGATCTCCTAATTGACCAGTGGAATGTCTATCTGAAGTGCCTGCTTTTAATTGGATCCATGTGAGTGTGATTTTAATCGAGTGTTTTATTGAGATTAAAAATAGTTTTGCAATTTTGCACTATGGGAAGTTTCTTTTGTCTCCCTGAGGTAACTCTGAGATATTAATTGATCACCCTCTGCTGCGAAGTTTTCACAAGAATTGGCTGGAGAAATAGTCATCATCTGTATACATTATAAGCGTTTTTTGCCCGACACGAGAGTTCTGGGCAATACTGCTGGTGAGTGTTCTAAACAAGGGGGGCACGAACACCAAGGGTGCGGTGGAGGCTTTGCGGTTTATGGACACTTGGGTACAGAACGTTCACTTGAAAAGGAGTTTTTGAACTATTGCTACCATCACAGTTATTGCTCCTCAATAATTGTGTCTGATTGAAGATCAATCTTTAAATTTATTTTGGAACTGCACATTTCCATTAGAGCACTATTTGTAGTATAAAAATTATTGTGTTTATTTGCTTTATTTATGTTTTGCCACATATTCACTGTATCACTTTTATGCGATTTTTTGATTGTGATTTTTTTTGCTATTTAATCACAATTTACTTTATTGTTTATTGTACTTATTTATGCACATGTGTTTATAATTTTCACGCTGCGCAGTTTTGGGCATTGCAGTACACTGCTATTTAACAGTGTTTATCCTTTGTAGCGCCACAAGGTGATTTTTGCATTGTGAGTGTTAGTTTTGCTTTTTTCACCTTCTGAGAGATATATTCAATTTTTTAAGTGGCAGCTGGGGGGAGGGGGGGGTTTGAGCGCTGTGATGATATACTAGACGGGAGGCCATTAATAGTGTATCTTGAGTTTTTATAGCACAGGGATGGTGGGAGCCCCTCATAATGAGCATAGCACAGGGATGGTGGGAGCCCCTCATAATAAGCAGCCCCAGGAGGAAGTTAGCACAGCACAGGGATGGTGAACTTTACAAACCTACAGGTCATATTTGCAGCCACAAAATAATTACTAGCACCGTAAGCAGCCCCAGGAGGAAGTCAGCATAGCACAGGGATGGTGGGAGCCCCTCATAATGAGCATAGTACAGGGATGGTGGGAGCCCCTCATAATGAGCATAGCACAGGGATGGTGGGAGCCCCTCATAATAAGCAGCCCCAGGAGGAAGTCAGCATAGCACAGGGATGCTGGGAGCCCCTCATAATGAGCATAGCACAGGGATGGTGGGAGCCCCTCATAATATGCACAGCAGAGGTACAGCCCCAGGAGGAAGTCAGCACAGCACAGGGATGGTGGGAGCCCCTCATAATAAGCAGCCCCAGGAGGAAGCCAAATATGTGCAAGTATTTTATACGTGTATTACACAACTATATACTGCACACCAAATAGTACACCTATACCAGTCCTTAAGGACCTTTGTGGAACTAGTAGCTAGGGATTAGCAGACTGAACCACACTCAACCCTATATACTGTACTACGCTATACCTTACCAGTCCTTATAAGGACCTTTGTGGAACTAGTAGGTTGTGATTAGCAGACTGTACCTCAGTCCCTATACTGATAAAGGACTGCTGCAGAATAGGGCAGCAGTCAGCAGTAGTGCACCTCAACCCTATATATTGTGGACCTATACCAGTCCTTAAGGATTAGCAGACTGTACCTCACTCAACCCTATAGACTGTACTATGCTATACCTTACCAGTCCTTATAAGGACCTTTGTGGAACTAGTAGGTTGTGATTAGCAGACTGTACCTCACTCAACCCTATATACTGTACTACGCTCTACCTTACCAGTCCTTAGAAGGACCTTTGTGGAACTAGTAGGTTGTGATTAGCAGACTGTACCTCAGTCCCTATACTGATAAAGGACTGCTGCAGCATAAGGGCAGCAGTCAAGTATAATATTCTTTCTATATTTGGAAGAAAGAATATTATACGTGTACAACCCTATTACCATACCAGTCCTGAAAAGGACCTTTGTGCACCTAATAGTAACAGCTAATGATTAAACTGACTGTCCCTCACTGCTACACACAGCGTCCTGTCTGTCCCTCTGTACACTGACAAAACACAGGCTGCTGCAACAATAACTTGAATAGCAGTGCACTCAAAGCTATATCCTGTACTACACCATACCAGTCCTGAAAAGGACTTTTGTGGACCTAATAGTAACAGCTAATGATTAAACTGACTGTCCCTCTCTGCTACACACAGCGTCCTGTCTGTCCCTATCTGCACTAGCAAAAGACAATCTGCTGCAACAATGACTTGAATAGCAGTGCCTCAAACCTATATCCTGAACTACATCTACACCATACCAGTCCTTAAAAGGACTTTTGTGGTCCTAATAGCTAGCGATTTGGGTCACTGCAGTCTCTCCCTGCTCCACACAGCAACCTCTCCCTATAGTGACAGTAGAAAGAATGTAAAATGGCCGCCGGGTCGGGTCTATTTATAAGTTAGGGGGAATGTCCAATTGTCCATGTGCTGTAATGTGTCAATTGGCTGTCCTGTACCCCATGATGGATGTGTCACCATAGGTCAAAGTTCTTTTACACAGTAAACACGTGGGTCCGCCGGGCGAACAGCGGCAATAGTCCGCCGATCGGGCGAATCGCGAACAGCCGAAATTTGCCACGAACCGACCGCCGGGCGAACAGTTCGGCCATCCCTACTGGTGAGTGTGGAGTTATGTTCTAATCTAGTTTTGCCATTGATGTTCTCAGCCCTATACCTTCTGTCAGTTATTGAGTTCTCCAATAAAGCATTTAAAAATGTACTTAAAATGACTGGCGCCAAACCTTTCTTTGATCGCACAGCCCTTCACTAGTCTAGGATCTGCCTGACATCAAAATGTCAGTCTTCCCTTCCTTTGAGTGTCCATGCTATGCCTCTGGGGGTCAAGGGGTGCTGTACTTTTTTTTGGATGTTATCCAATTTCCCCAAAATTCCCACATTTGAAGACTATCTATGTCAGCATATTCTTAAAACCTGACTGACCAAAGGTTATTCACTTTTAACAATTTTATTATAGTCCTGAAACATTTAATTGGAATACTTAAAGGGTAAGTTCACCTTTACAGAAAATCTGTAAGGTGAACTTACGGTGGACCCCCTCCCCACCCCCCTCACCCACATGAGTTCCCCCAAGGGAGAGCGGCTCTCCAACGGGTCACTCAAGAAGAGGAGGAGCCAGGAGCACCACTGAGGAACCCCAGAAGAGGAGGATCGGTGCTACTCTGTGCAAAACCAACTGCACAGAGGAAGTATGAAATGTTTGTTTAAAAAAAAGAAAATTAACCTTTACATATCCTTTAAGCTAAATGTCACTCATTTCCCTTATGGGAAACCAAAATCCCTATTCAGGAGGATAGGGTTGGGAAGATAAAACTTTGGCTGTGCAAAGTTTCACGGCTATTGATTAACCACTTCAGCCCTGGAAGGATTTGCCCCCCTAATGAATAATAAATATCCTAAAAAAATGTAAAAAAAAAAAATGTCTTCATCCGTTTAGGCCAATATATATTCTATATATTTTTGGTAAAAAAATAGCAATAAGTGTATATTGATTGGTTTGGGCAAAAGTTACAAAATAGGGAATAGATTTACGGTATTTTTATGGAATTTTTATTATTAATTTATTTGTTACTAGAAATGGCGGTGATCTGCGATTTTTAGCGGCACTGCAATATTGTGGCAGACAGATCGGACACTTGACACTTTTTTGGGACCATTGACAGTTATACAGCAATCAGTGCTAGAAAAATGTACTAATTACCAATTGCATTGGGTCCTCCAATGTGCAGCGGGCACGTGCCTGCTATGGCTCCTAAAGGATATTTCTTCGGTGTTGTCACATGAAAAGATACTCAATATTTACAAAAATTTGGGGGTGTACTCACTTTTATGTACAGTGTTTTTTTTTACAAAGCAGCTTTGATCCTCCTCTTCTCAGTTCCCTCCCTGGCGCTCCTGGCCATTCCCTCCTGCCAAGTGCCCCCACAGCACGCGGTTTGCTATGGGGCACTCAAGCCAAGCCGTAGCTTTGTGTGCCCATATATACACGGAGCCATGGTTTGGCCCGCCCCCTCTCTCCTGATTGGCTACCTGGATGTGATTGACAGCAGTGGGAGTCAATGGCAACATTGCTGTGTCTCGGCCAATCAGGAGGGGGACTCCCAGATGGCAGAGGCACTCATACACATCGATGGATAGAGAGGGGGCTCAGGTAAGTATTAGGGGAGCTGAGGGAATTTGCTGCACACAGGTTTTTTTTATCTTTTTATCTTAATGCATAGAATGCACCTTCTACAATTACTTTAAACCACATTAAGCTCCCCAAAAAACAAGGTTAACCACTTGCCAAACAGCCACCATAGTTTTACTGTGGCAGCATGGCTTAGCTGGGTGAAGTAACGTTATGTTACATCGCTTCGGAGACTATGCGAGTGCCCGCTGGGTGAGATGACTGCCAGGCACCGCGATTGCTCGTGGCACAGCAAGAACCGGGATCTGCATGTGTAAACAATGATCTGTCATTTCCCCTAGTAAGTCCCATTCCCCCTTCAGTTAGACCATGCAGAGGGAACACAATTAACCCCTTGATTGCCCCCTGGTGTTAACCCCTTCCCTGCCAGTGACATTTTTACAGTAATCAGTGCATTTTTTACAGCACTGATCGCTGTAAAAATGCCAATGGTGCCAAAAATGTGTCAAAAGTGTTTGATGTGTCCGCCATAATGTCACAGTCCAGATAAAAATCACAGATCGCCGCCATTACTAGTAAAAATAATAATAATAATAAAAATGCCATAATTCTATCCCCCATTTTGTAGAAGCTATAACTTTTGTGCAAACCAATCAATATACGCTTATTGCAATTTTTTTTACCAAAAATATGTAGAATACATATCGGCCTAAACTGTGGAAAAAAATAGTTTTTTATATATTTTTGGGGGATATTTATTATAGCAAAAAGTAAAAATGTTTTGTTTATAGTGCAAAAAATAAAAACCGCAGAGGAGATCAAATACCACCAAAAGAAAGCTTTATTTGTGAGAAAAAAAGGATGAAAATTTTGTTTGGGTAAACGTTGCACGACCGCGCAATTAGCAGTTAAAGCGACACAGTGCCAAATTGTAAAAAGTGCTCTGGTTGGGAAGGGGGTAAAATCTTCTGGGGCTGGAGCAGTTAAAGGGATTTTAAAATAAAACATGTAAACAGTGCTGCGCAAAAATTATATTAAATGTCCATAAACTATGGAAGACAATCCAAAAAGGTACAGGTGGATAGATGTAGATCAATAGATCTGATATTCAGTGATCCCTTCACCACATAAAAGGATGGCCTCTCACCTCCAAACTTCAACCTAAAAGGTCACTATGCAGTAAACGATCGGCAGGATCCACACGTCTTACGACCATCAATCTATTGCCAATCACTATAATGTGAACGAGCGGTGAAGCAAACAGGTCCTCATATCATGGAAATATCGGGTTCTCCACATCAGACAATTATTATCCTTTGCCCACTCAAACTGTGGTGCCATTAAAAAAAAAATTGAATGCTTGAAACGATGCTTCAGTAGGAATCAAGAATGGAAACCAGTATACAAGAATTAAGACCTCATAGGCATATCTGTCATGTGTAGGGTCCTCCTTGAGAGGTGCCAGCAATCCGATTTTCCCCAGCGATCAGAGGTGTTTTCACATGCACAGGGCACTGTTTCCAAAGTAGAAAGTGGAGGAGATCCCAGATACCTGGCGTGGACCACACGGGGGAAATTACGTCACTCTGTGGGCGGACCTCGATGTGAGGAGGACAAGAGAAAAAAAAGTCTACACTCTCAGAGCATTGTGCTCCTTCTACTGGCTTTTAAAGTCAGATGGTTTATTTATCTTAATGCATTCTATGCTTTAAGATAAAAAGCCTTCTATGTGCAGTAGCCCCCCTAACACTACCCTAAGTCCCATCTAGATCCAGCGATGACATTACAAGACCCTGACAATCACAGGCATGACTTCTAGAGGCAAAGTCATCATGGGATTTGTAGTTTCACTACAGCTGGAGGGCTGAGCTTGCCTAACCCCTGACTTAAGATAACAACATAATACATGCATTTTTTATTTTTTTTTAAGGACAAGCAAGGCTTTCTTTTTGTGAATATTGTCCTTCAACAATAATTATTTTTTGCAATCCTTAGCAATTAAATGTAATAAAACTAGGGCTGTTACCAATCACAGAACACTAGTTAGTTTCCACAATCCGTGACTTAAAAGGATTGTAAAGTGAATTTTTTTTTTTTTTAAATAACAAACATGTCATACTTACCTCCACTGTGCAGCTCGTTTTGCACAGTGGCCCCGAACCTGCTATTCTGGGGTCCCTCGGCGGCTGTCTCGGCTTCCTCCCGCAGATGCTTCTCACATTCATGCAAGCTCCCTTGCATGGTGAGAAGCACCTGCGGCCGCGCTCCCGTGATACAGCCGGCGGCTATAGCGGCTCACTGTATCACACGGCCCCGCCCCCGGCGCTCCACGTCAGTGGATGTGATTGACAGCAGCGCGAGCCAATGGCTGCGCTGCTTTCCATCCATCCACTCCAGCCAATCAGCGGCCAGGCTGAACTGTGGAAAGCACGACGGGGGCGAGCGTGGGATTTTCGAGGGGTGAGGTATGTAAAACGGGGGGGGGGGGGGCTGGGGGCGCAGGCACTGTCAGATGTTTTTTCACCTTAATGCATAGAATGCATTAAAGCGGGAGTCCGCCGGGAGTCCGCCGTTTTTTTTTTTAAAAAGCCAGCAGCTACAAATACTGCAGCTGCTGACTTTTAAAATAATGACACTTACCCGCCCAGCGCGCCCGCGATGTCGGCACCCGAAGCCGATCTCTCGATCGTCTCTCGGGTGCTGCCGCCGCCATCTTGAGTATGGGAATCAGGAAGTGAAGCCTTTCGGCTTCATTTCCCGATTCCCTACTGCGCATGCGCGAGTCGTGCTGCGCAATAAGGATGGTCCCGCTGTCTCTGGGATCCGTGTGTTTCCCAGAAGGCAGCGGGGGACCTTCGGAAAGGGGCGTAGATTCTGCGGAAAGGGGCGTACCTTCTGCAGAATCTACGCCGGGAGTGGGTGCAGATACCTGTACTGTACAGGTACCTGCACCCCCCTCCCCCCTGAAAGGTGCCAATTGTGGCGCCGCAGGGTTCCAATGAGCGGAAGGTCCACTTTAGGGTGGACCTCTGCTTTAAGGTGAAAAAACATTTACCTTTACAACCCCTTTAACTTCACTTAACTTCACAGTTCACACAAATATGTTTTAAATTCAAACTGTAGCACTGACGGAAGTATTTTTTTTCTTAAACTTTAAGAAAAACGTAGAAAGTTAGTTTAACTTTAATTATAAAACTTATCTAGTATATTGACTGTCAGTCACTTTATAGTAGGCAAGTAGGCATCACTTTAGCCAGTCACGCAGACATACCAGAGTGTTTACATTTTTTTTTTTTACAACAATGTTAAAAACAAAGGTTATCAACTCAATGATCCCAGTTAACCGCATCCATATTTACCATCACTGTCCAGGCTGTCCGGTGACGTCACGGACATCAACGTCACCAGGCTCCTCCCCCTTCCCTTCACTTGGCACTTGGGGAAAGAGGGAGGAGTCCGGTGACATCGATGTCCGTGACGTCACCAGATCTCCAATGGAACTCCCTGAAGACCCAGAAGCCGGCAGAGAGGTGAGTACCGATCAAAAGAATTTTGATCGATCAAAAAAATCGAGGAATTAATCTTTTTAATTTTCCCAGCCCTGAATAAAACTAAACAAAAGGCATTTTTTCCTTTCTTTCAGTATATATATGTAAAAAGGTGTCAAAAACATTAATGAGCAAAGCAAGCAAAAAACTGAAAAAAGTTTAACTAGTTAATAAAATAGAAAAGAAAAAAATCACCTGGAAAATTACAATTGAATAGAGAAGGAGAATATAGTATTAATCAGTGCTGATTAGAGAAAACAAAGGCCCCTTTCACATGGGATGGATTAGTAATGATCCGCCACGTGATGATCCGCTCCCTCAGCGGGGATCGCTCCGTTGTCCCCGTTGAGCCGGCAGCGGACAGGGCAGTCTCGGCACACTGTGCAGGGACCGCCCTGTCAGTTCTCCGCTCTCCTCTATGGGGGATCGGATGAGCACAGACCGTCTGTCCGTGTTCATCCGATCCGCTCTGCAAAGGGATAGAAAATTAGGATTTTCCTCCGTCTGCAGAATCGGACAATAGCGGAGGCGGACGATAGCGGGTGTCTGCGGATGTTTATCCGCAGACACCCGCTATCCCATAAGAATGCATGTATGTCCGTATTTCATCCACAAACGGATAGATTAAATACGGACATACTGTCCGCATGTGTGAAAGGGGCCTAAAGGGTTAATAAGGAGTTCAACAGAGGAACATCTAATTAGAAAAACATTTTTTTTTAACTTGTCAAGGTTGCTTTAACTCTCTTCACCTGCAAATTGAAGTTCACCCCTTTGATCTGTGAATGTAAAACACAGAAAGTTACAATTGATACAATGTTTCAATGTAACTTTCTGTGATGTGGTTGTTGATAAACATTGCCAGCCTGCTTCTTATTTATGACAGCTCCAGCTGAATTGTTGGGTACTGAGACAGGGAAGCATCCCGGCAGCAGAGCAGAAGGACTAGATGTACTAAACATGACCTGTGTACACTGATTACATGTTTTTGGGCGTGTCTAGTACGTCCAAAGTTTGCAACTGGTTAAGGATTGTAAATTGTAAGGATTGTAAAAAATGGTTAAATGGGAATAACTTTGGGGGCGTGGCTTGACGGAGCATACAGTAGGTCCTGCATGCCCAGAGCTCCGTCTATTAATCCTGTTCCAGGCTAATCCTCCACTCTAAAAATCCAACTGGGCAGCTTTCCTGGGGACACTCTTCATACCCCCCTAATTCCTGGTCTTCTAGCGGTCCGATCATTCCGCGCGGCGGCCGCGCTCAGGCAAGTCTGCGGCTTCGGCCTACATGCGGAGGTCTGTGGCCATCTTGGGGCACCCTTCCTCGGAGTCAGCACTGGACCCTGTGGATTTTGCCTTCCTCCCATCCTTCCTGGGCTTCAGGCCTTCATCCATCCGTCGGCTGAGCGGAGAGGTGAGCCTGCCTTACGAAATCTGCCCTCAGGCAAGTCCGTGGCTTAGGCCTGTACACGGAGGCCGGCGGCCATCTTGGTACACATGACCCTCAAGCCAGCACTAGGCCCTGTCCCTGCAATATTCTCTCCATCCTTCCTGGCCTATCCTGACAGACTCAAAATACTATATCTGTGCCTGCTATCATGTCCCCTCCGAAGAACCAAAAATCGACCGCGGCAAAGCTTGTACAATACCACCAGAATGAGGGAGAGGAGGCGGAGGAGGTTGGTGGTGCTGAGAGGACGGGGGGGGATCGTGGGCAGGGAGACACAGATAAACTATTGGAAGTGATCACACTTTGCAGGACACCCCTCTCTGCCCAGATTGAGGGGGTCAAGATGGACATGTCTCTGATTAGACAGGGTTTCCAGAAAATCCACAAACGGGTCACAGAGACGGAAACCCACATCAGTACGGTGTAAGATATCCTGCCGCCATTACAGGCTGGATCTGGAACACATGCAGAGGCAGAATAACCAGCTGCTCGCCAAGCAAGGTGACATGGAAAATCGCCTGAGGAGGTGTAACCTCCGTTTCATCGGTCTCCCGGAGGAAGCGGAGGGTAAGGACCCGACGTCATTCCTGGAATAACTACTGGTAACTACGTATGGTCGGGAGGCCTTCTCCCCCATGCTGGTGGTGGAGAGGGCTCACAGGATGCCCGCTAAACCTCCTCCTCAGGGGGCTCCCCTGTACCTTTATCGCAAAACTTTTAAACTACAAAGACCAAGACGCTGCACTGAGGCTGGCGAGAGAGAGGGGTAACATCCCAGTAGGAAACATCACGGTGGCAATATTCCCTGACTTCTCATTTGAAATACAGAAACGCCAACGGAGCTTCATGGAGGCCAAACGCAGACATCACCTGAACTATTCCATGCTCTTCCCTGCATGCCTGAGAATGGAACATGATGGCCGGGTGTCATTTTTTGAGGATCCTCGCGAGGTCATCTCCTGGCTGGAGCGTGGGCCTGCTCATGGCAGGGGTGACTGATCGCACTCCAGGTGAGCCACGTGGCGAAATCCTCTTGCTTTATGTTTACGCCATCATTCGGCCTGACCTAACTACTCTTGCCACATTACCACCTTGACCTGCACCACACATTGGCGACTCCACATCGGTATATCTCACCTGTCTGGAGAGGCAGGTGGAACCCTGCACCTCTACTAACCCCACCGCCACAACTGCTAATATGCAATCTTCTCTGCTACATCCAGAGCACTGGAAAAAGGGAAAGAAAAGTTGTTTTTTTCTTCTTTTTTTCTCTCTTCACCTTATTCTTTTGGATACTTTGAGTGGACTTCATTTATATCATTGCTCCCCTTATGGGAGCCCTTTTTTATTACTCCTACATTTATCCGCCACATGGAGGTGTGGAAGTGTGCTGATCCTACAAGCTGCATGCATAGTGCGGCGAATTTACGCCCCACCAACCACTGGGAACCACTACTGTGTAGACGAACAGAGGAATTGGGTCGTGCTGCCTCTTTTTCATACTAATTTGCAGGGGTGTTCAACTAGACCCCATTCTCATCATTTTCCGTGGCGGCTGGCTCGGAACCACTATTTGACCCAGTGGCAAAAAACTCTTCCTCATCTTCTCCTTATATATGCAGTTACTTTTTTTCCCAGATGGAAGTTCAGAGTTGTTAAGGGATCATGCTTGCACAAGTTGGGATGGGTGTAAGGCAGGGAGGGGGTTCTTAAACAGTTGTCTTTGCAATTTTTCAACGTGCATATCGTGTCTCCAGAACCGACTGTGGGAAAATGTACATTGGTTGAAGAGGTGCCTCATATGGTGTTTAACGTACCTCAGTTCTATTATACATTGTATTTTCCACTTGACCTTGAGACGCAGCGAGGTTTGGCTCCACTAATCCCTGGAGCTCACACTCGCCAGAACTACAGAAGGAACTGGGGCTTGGCACTAGCTCCTCCTAACAACTTTCACAGCCATGCGACTATCAAGCACTTAGCGCTGATATGCATGACCAGGTGCCTTAGTTGTACCCAGGGGCTGAATTTTTTTTCTCTTTTTTATCCTTTCTGTTTTCCCCCTTTTTTTTTGCTCTTTTTTCACATGTTTACAAGAGATGGGACTCTTGGGTGGTAGTTCACAAAAATTACGTCTTCCAGGGGCACCTGGATGATGTAATTTTGTTACGAAATGCGCTGACATCACCTCGTGTTGGAGTAGCCTGTTTCCAGGAAGGACGGGTTTGTCCATGTGCGTCCAGAGCAGCAAAGATCTATTCCGGAGTGGGGGAGAGTCTTATATGTTTACTTTGTGACCCTCTGTAGTGGGGGGTCATGAACTTCTGGTAAGAAGAAGATGTGTACATTTTGGTGGCAGATTGGGCACTATCCACAAGTGGAGGATTTTGTTTCTTCTTCTACAGTCAAGCTGATTTGAAAGACTTTTTTTTTTCTCACAGTTATATTTTTTATATTGTCTAATAACAGCACATTGGGGTGTTTATATGCACTGTCGTATTTTGGATTGTAATCCACGATCACTGTTAATTGTATTTATTTTTATATTACCCATATGGTAAGGGTAAGGTTAATGTTTATGTGATATTTTCACTGGTTATGTTATATATGCACAGGAGGTATTAGTCTTTACGGCACATTTTTGGTTTAGCGCAGCTTATTCATTTCCAATATTGTTTTTCTGTAATTATGTGACACAGCTAAGCTGCAGCTGAACTGGGTCCCTCTGGTGACTAGTTATTATACGATTTACTTTTTACCGTAGCACAGTTTCTTTCTCTATTTTCCTGTTCTCTAATACAGCCATCTGTAGGAGTTAGTGGGTGTTGTGTGCCTCCAGCACAGCAAAATATACACCTGTATCTACCCTTTATTGCTGTTGTTCTCTAATACAGCCATCTGCAGGAGTTAGTGGGTGTTGTGTGCCTCCAGCACAGCACAGTATACATCTGTATCTACCTTTTATTGCTGGTGTTCTCTCATACAGGCATCTGCAGTAGTTAGTGGGTGTTGTGTGCCTCCAGCACAGCACAATATACACCTGTATCTACCCTTTATTGCTGTTGTTCTCTAATACAGCCATCTGCAGGAGTTAGTGGGTGTTGTGTGCCTCCAGCACAGCACAGTATACACCTGCATCTACCTTTTATTGCTGGTGTTCTCTCATACAGGCATCTGCAGTAGTTAGTGGGTTCTGTGTGCCTCCAGCACAGTATACACCTGTATCTACCCTTTATTGCTGGTGTTCTATCATACAGGCATCTGCAGGAGTTAGTGGGTGTTGTGTGCCTCCAGCACAATATACACTACCCAATTGCTGGTTTTCCCATCTCCCTGTAGGCCATTACTATGTCTGGAAGGCAAACAAGGAGAGGCAGACAGTCACGAGCCAATAAAAGAGGGCAAGCAGGCTCTGTGTCTAGAGACAATAGTGCTGGTCATGGACGCGGTGCATCGTCATCAGTACGTGGCCATGGGACACGCTTGTCCTTATTTTCGGCAGCTGGACATGTTGAGCTGCATCATGCCGAAGACTTGGTAGAGTGGATGATCAAGCCCTCTTCATCCTCCTCATCCTCTTTCACCCAGGCTCAGGGTACTAGCAAAGCAGCTGCCAACGCATCCTCTTCCCTTGTCTCAATGTCATCATCAGTCACGTCTTCCCTAGACCCACCATGTCCTCCTGAGGAGTCCCCCGAACTGTTTGAGCACAGTGTTGGGTACATGCTCCAGGAGGATGCCCAATGTTTTGAAGGCTCTGATGATGATACCCAGCTAGAGGAAGGCAGTAGTGTGAGCTCAGAGAGAGGGGATGCTCAAGAAGGACAGCAATCTGGCAGTTATGTTCCACCAGCTGCAGCATACTGCCAGGTTTGCTCCAGTGATGAAGAGGGAGGGGATGATGAGGTCACTGACTCCACGTGGGTGCCTGATAGGAGAGAGGAGGAGGAGAAGGAGGCACATCTCCAACAAGGCAGAATGCCCTCCGGGTGCCAGCTTAGGGGCAGCACACGACTGACTCACACCGCAGGGCTCCGCCTGTGCAGGACGCTGCCTCAGCACGTTATTCCAAAAGTTTTTTGGTGTGGGACTTTTTTGAGACAAGTGTATCAGATCGCACCGCTGCTATTTGCAACATATGTCTCAAGCGTATCTCGCGTGGCCAAAACATCAGCCCACAGGCTTGACCAGACATATGTTGACCTGCCATGCAGCTCGTTGGCAAGCGTACCTTAAAGACCCACAGCAAAGAACAAAGCAGACCTCTCCTTGCTCCTCATCAGCTGGAATCTCCAAACCCACTAGACCTTCAGTCCTCTCTGAAACCTGCACTGAGAGGAATGAAGGTGTAGAATTAGGTGTGTCACAGCCAAGTACTCGCGGGCAATCTGCTAGCAGTACACCCACGTTTGATTGTAGCAGGCAAATTTCCCTGCCCCAGCTGCTGGACCGTCAAAAGAAGTTCACCCCCAGCCATCCACATGCCCAGCGGTTGAATGCTAGCTTGGCTAAATTTCTAGCACTTCAACTGCTGCCTTTTCAGTTGGTAGACTTGGCCCCCTTTGGAAAGCGATTCTGGCTCTCTACCGGCATGTGGGAGGCAATGTCCATGCCTTGCTGGACAGGGCGGACAGCGGTAAGGTGCATATTACCGCTGACTCATGGTCCAGCAGGCATGGACAGGGACGTTACCTTTCTTTCATGGCCCATTGGGTCATTCTTCTGGCAGCTGGGAAGGATGCAGGACAAGGTGCAGTAGTGTTGGAGGTTGTTCCGCCACCACGCCTCCAAAATGCTACTACTGGTTGTGACACACCTCTCTCCTCCACCCCCTCCTCTACTTCTTCCTCCATGGCCTCTTCCAGTGCTCTGTCCTCGGAACCAGCAGTACTCCGTAGGCGTTCAAGGGGCTACGCAAGTATGCAGGCAAAAAGATGCCATGCCGTGCTTGCGCTGGTTTGTTTGGGGGACAGGAGCCACACTGGGGCAGATATTTTGTCAGCTCTGCAGGGGCATGCCGAGAGGTGGTTAACGCCACGCCAGCTTAAGCCAGGAATGGTGGTTTGCGACAATGGCACTAACCTCCTCTCCGCCCTCTGACAGGGGCAACTGACCCATGTGCCCTGTGTGGCTCACGTCCTTAACCTGGTGGTGCAGCGGTTCTTGGGCAGGTACCCGGGCTTACAGGATGTCCTGAGGCAGGCCAGGAAAGTCTGTGTGCATCAGTGACACTGTACCTCTTGTCCACCTGTTGGAGCATACGCTGTGTGGAATAATGGACAGGGCACTTGAGGCAGAACAGAGGCAGGAAGAGGAAGACTTCCTTGCCTCTCAAGGCCCCCTTTATCCAGACAGTGTTCCTGCTGTCCCACCCATCACACAGGAAGAGGAGGAGGAGGATTGTGTCAGCATGGAGATGGAGCCTGGCACCCAGCATCAGCAGCAGCAGTCTTGTAGGGATGATTTACAGTCCCAAGAAACCCGTGGACTTCTTTTTTTTTTACAATATAATCTTTATTCAACTCCAAACACGGAGAAGCGGTCCCCAAAATACAACATACCATAACAGAGTACAAAACAATCCAAAGAACCAAAAACTCAGTACAGATAAAGAAGAAAAAAACAAAAATGAAATTATAAGACTATCGTACATCAATCATATCCTGGCGAGATCTAGTGAGAGTGCTGTGCCAGGGTTCGGGATCGTATATACCCCAAATCCCCCCGGCACCAGCCCTCCCCATACGCGGAAAGGAGGCTGCTTGTCCCACTTTTTCACATTTTCAAAAAGAGTAAGTAACAGGGGGGGGGGGGGGGGGGAGAAGGGAAAGAGAGAAGGAAACAGAGAAAAAAAAACCCATGATGGTAGCCACTGCCCAAGGGCCTCGTTAAGTCAATCCCGGACACTAAGGTGAAAGCAGGCGGCGTCCCTCCAGCGAGTATATGAAAACATTCCAGTCGTTCCAAGTTTGTTTAAAGGTCTCCTGTTTACCTTGTGCTGTAAGGATCAAGTCCTCCATCTTTTTCATTTCTTCTACTTTCCTAACCCAATGAACGATGGAGGGAGGGGTACTTTGTTTCCAATAGAGCGGGATACAGGACTTCGCAGCATTTATCAGGTGTCTTAGAATGGATTTTCTATATTTTTTAATAGGGATCCGTGAGAGGTGTAAGAGAAAAAATGCTGCCTCTTCCGGAATTTAAGTTTCCGCAAATTTCTGTATTATGCGTCTTACCTCTCTCCAGAAGATGATCAAACTGGGACAGGACCAGAATATGTGAAGCAACGTACCCTCTTCTACTCCACAACACCAACATCTGTCAGAGGCGGAGGGGAAATATTTATGCAATTTAGTTGGTGTCAAATACCACCTGGTAAGGACTTTAAAATTAGTTTCCTGCATCTTGGTACACTTCGAGGACTTAAAAGCGAGAGTAATAATATGATGTCTTTGCTCCAGGGAAAGTGTGCAATTAAGATCCCTTTCCCAACTGGTCAGACACGGTAAGTCGGAATGCTCCGGAGGTGGATTCAGAAGCGCATATGTCTGAGAAAGGATATGGGCCAAAGGACCTTCACTCGTACATTGCGTCTCAAAGTCCGTCTGACAGCGATCGAATTCTTGGGGATTGGGAAGAGAGTGGAGGAAATGATGTAATTGCGCTGCTCTCCAAAAAGGCAACTGAAAATTTCCCGATGGATCGGTCAAGATTGAAATAGCTGGCCATTTTCCGTCACTAACATATTTAGCCGCATGGTCCAATTTAGCACGTCTAAGCGAATCATACTCTTGGGAGTAAATCCCCGGCGCAAAACTTGGGTGCCAAGGATAGGAAATAGGGGGGAGGCCAGAGTCGTAAGTACATTTTGGATAGCCATCCGGTAACAGACTTTCAGAGAGACCCCTATGATAGGAATGCGACTTCAAGTCCTTAGGCAGATCTTTGTAACACCATAGGGCGCTTTTCAGTGGAATGCAAGAGTGAGACTGCTCTAATTGCACCCATAGCTTAGTGGATTGATTATGGTTCCAGTCTAACACCCGCCCCATGTTAGAGGCCTGGTAATAGCGTCGCAAATCGGGAAGAGCCAACCCTCCCTGTTGTTTAGCTAATGTCAGTTGTGATCGCTGAAGTCAAGGTTTTTTGTGGGCCCATATAAATTGAATAAGCATATACTGGGCCTGTTTAAAAAATGAGACTGGAATCTGGATCGGGAGAGCCTGAAAAAGATATATAAATTTAGGAAGAATATTCATTTTAATGAGATTGCATCTCCCGAACCATGAATGAAGACTGGAACTCCATTTTTGAAGGAGACCACGTGTCCTAGTAACAAGAGGGGGAAAATTCAGCGCAGACACACTCGCTATATCCGACGGAATGTATGTACCTAAGTACTTTAGGGCCGTGTAAGTCCACTTAAATTGAAAGTTCGACTGTAGATCTAATAAGATTTGTGGAGAGACAGCCACCCCCATGGCCTCTGACTTTGAAAAATTAATTTTTAGATGAGAAAACCCCCCATAAATTTGAAATTCTCGGAGGAGGTTTGGCAAAGAAGTTCTGGGGTTCGTTATCGAGAACAGCATGTCGTCTGCATATGCGGAGATCTTACACTCAATGCTGCCCATTTGGAGTCCCATTATGTCTGGATTTTGTCGGATAGTAGAAAGGAACGGTTCTAGGGACAACGCGAATAAAAAGGGGTGACAAAGGGCACCCCTGTCTGGTTCCATTCCTTATGTCTAGAGTGGCCGAAAGCACCCCATTCGCTTTTACCTGAGCCAGGGGGCAAGAATATATTTTACTTATCCACGACATCATTCGTCCCCCTAAGCCTATATGACGGAGGACCGAGATTAGAAATGTCCAATTGACCCGATCGAAAGCCTTTTCAGCATCTGTACTTACGAAAAGACAGGGAGTTCCGGAAGATTTAGCTTTATGCACCAAATTGAGTACTTTAATAATATTGTCCCGGGCTTCCATGGTAGGGATGAAGCCTACCTGGTCAATATGAATGAGGGATTGCAGATGTTGCGTCAAACGTGTAGCAAGAATTTTGGAGAATAACTTCAAATCCAAGTTCAAGAGGGAGATCGGTCTATAACTCCCACAAAGGCCTAGGTCCTTGCCCTCTTTGGGGATCAAGGAAATATGGGCTCTAAGGGTATCCCTTGGAAGGTTCCCCCCTGAACCCAGACCGTTAAAGAATTGCACCAGGCGTGGGCCGAGGGCAGGAAGGAAGATCTTAAAATATTGTGAAGTGTATCCATCTGGGCCCGGGGCCTTACCTCCTCCAATGTAATCGGGTCTTCTAAGCGTTCCCGCGAGTCCAACGACAGAGTGGACAGTCCCGAACCGGCCACATACCTATCTATTTCTTCCTGACTGGATCCAGAGTGGGGCAGATTGTAAAGATCACGATAAAATTCCCCGAAAGCCTCGGCTATCTGAGTTGGAGTGGAGGCCCATTGACCTTTCCCATCCAACAACTGCGGTATATAGCAGGCAGATTTCAGCTCCTTAACAGACCGAGCTAGGTTCTTCCCACATTTATTCCCCGACTCATAGGTCATTTTCCGACAAAACTGGAGTGCCGCCTTTGCTTTATAGTGAAGTAGGTCATTGATCTGGGCACGAATTATCCCCAGTTCAATTTCTAGGGCCCGCGTGGGAGCATGTTTATGGCTTGCTTCAGTAGAGGCCAGTTTAAAGAATGACTTAGTCAGTTGTTCATTCCGTGATCATTTGATCCGGGCCCCATGTTTAATCAGGACCCCACGAAGAACCGACTTATGTGCCTCCCAAACCATCCCCTGGTCATAATCCTGCACCTCGTTTTCTTGAAAATACAGGTCAAGCGACTTAGTAACATCTGCCAGAACCTCTGGATCTTGGAGAAGACTCTCATTAAGGCGGCAGAACAATGACCTAGGCGAGAGGTTCTTTGAGGGAATGTAAGTAAGGACTACAGGAGCATGATCCGACCAAGTAATATGGCCAATGGATGAAGATTCCACCAGGTGCAGGAGGTCATGGGGGATTAGAAAGAAATCTATCCTTGAATAGGATTTGTAAGGGGGGGAATAAAAAGAATAGTCCCTTTCCCCTGTATGTTGCAAACGCCACACATCCACCAGTTGGTCCCGCAATAGACACTTGGTTATTTTCTTCCTTACCGAAACAGGGACAGAGGAGCTTGAGGTAGAGGTATCAACCGAGGGTGAAAGGGGAATGTTAAAGTCCCCTCCCACAATCAGCTGACCCTCCCTGAAATCCCTCAAAAGCTCAAGGGTAGTTCTAAGAAACACGTCCTGATGAACGTTGGGGGCATGTATCGTAGCGAGGGTAAATAGCAATTCCCCTATACGGCCCTTGAAAAATAGAAAGCGACCTTCAGGGTCCACCTGGGATTCCTGGAGTACCCAGGGAAGCTTGCTTGAGATCATAATAGAGACACCTTTAGTCTTAGCGAAGGGGTTGGTGGAATGGTAAACATGGGGGAAGAATCTGGACCTAAGGAAAGGGAGATTCATCTTCTTAAAGTGCGTTTCTTGGATAAAGGCCACTTCGGTGCAAGAATTCTTCAGATCCCGCTGGAGGATACGCCGCTTTTCAGGGGAGTTCAACCCCTTAACATTAAAAGTGGTGAACTTAATACGGTCTGTCATCTCGTTTGAAGTTTACAGAGAGCCGTCATGTAGGTGCCACCAAAGCAAGGGAATTAAAGTAAGTATCAAATGGGTAATAGATAGAAAAAAAACAATATATAGAGAAGTAGGGAAAAAAAAGGGGGGGGGGAAAGGGACGCAGGGCTTTTTAGCCCCTAAGAAATAGAAATAAGAAAATACGCACTAAAAATACGGAATCAACACTAAAATAGCAACAATAAATTGCTGTAACGCATACCAGCAATGTGCTGGATTTAAAGCGTCGTCCTATTTGGGGTATTTAGGTAGACAGGTTGGAGAGAAGACTCCCCCAACCTATCTCCCCCATTCCTCGCCATAAAAAGTGCATCATTTTATAACGGCATGCAGGTAAAAAAAGTCCCACAATAAATCACATCCCTAGACAAATGCAAGACAGTATAATAACATAATCTGCGTAAACATAGACTCAGCAGCTCCAAAGAATCCCTCGGCCCGCCATAAAAATAGGCACACCTAAGGGAGTCCAAGGCAGCAACTGGGTCACCACCAAGTGGGAATCACCCCACCTCCCCCCTCGTTCCAAATCACCATATCCCACCTCCCCACAAAAAAAAAAAGGCATGGTGCGTACATCTATTGCTCCCCTGTGTATAACATAAAAGGGACATAAAAGGGAGCCAAGGAGGGGAAAAGTGGGGTAGTGGGAGGGAAGAAGGACGGGTGAGTGGGAGGGGGGAGAGGGGGGAAACGAAAGGATATATAGTCACCATGGGAAAAAAAACACCTATATTACAATTTACATTCCTCTAGGAGTTCCATAAAGACAAAACAAGCCTCAGTGAGTATGCTTCTTCTTCCCCCCAATGATCCAAAAAAAAAAAAAGGGGGGGGGGGGGACCGGTGAAAAACAAGGTAACCATCCCGGGTTCCCAGTCTGGCAATGTTCTTCCTGCTTTAGGATAAAGATGTCAATATGAAGTGTCCAGCGGGAGACATAGTACCACCCAAACCCTCAGTTATAACTCCAGAAAGGGGACCTGGCATCAAACAATAAAATGTCATACTCACACATACATGTATTAAACAAGCCTGACTCCGCAAACCATAAATGGCTTTGTCTATAAGTCTATACTAAAATAGTGAACCGGAGTCAACGTAGGAGGTTCGGGGGGGGGGGGGCATATTACCGCACAGTAACCCACAGTCACCCACAGGTAACCTCCGAAAATCAAAAAAAAAAAGGGATGAGCCTCCGTCTTATTAAACATATTAACCAACTGAACGTGGAGTAACAGATAAGGAGCACAGTTATGTCTGGCAAACGGGGGGATGCAAAGCAGCCCCCCTGATTAATCACGATGGGCGTCCCTGCGTACCGAACGCCGTCTCTCTCCTGATCACTGGTGACCACGGGCATGAGAACTTTTCGGTGGGAAGGCACCGGACCTGCTACCAGTTGACCTGAAGCGTGAATACGGATGACTCTTTCCGAAACGTGACAGACAGGGGATAACCCCAACGATATGTATAGCCGCACTGTTTTGCCATATCCAGCAAGGGACGAAGTAGTGCTCTACGCTTCAGTGTGGCCCTGGAAATATCTGGTAGAATCAAAATCCGTGCGCCCTCCAGCTCTACCTCACCATACTCCCAGGCGCGCCGCAATATAAGTTCTTTCTGCAAATAACGAAGGAGGTGGCACACAACCTCTCGCGGCCTCGCAGGATCTGCTGCCCTCGGTCCCCAAGTTCTGTGAACTCTATCGAGTTCAAAGGTCATCCCAGGGTCGGCCACTACGGTAAGAAAGATTCCTGTCACGGCTTCACCCAATTTTTCTGCGACAAGGGACTCCGGGATACCGCGGAGCCGCACATTAGACCGACGGCTTCGGCCCTCAAAGTCTTCCATGCGGATCTGTAAAGTGATCGCAGCGTCACGGTACTGAGCCCTTGATTGCTCTAGTGCTAGTACCCGGCATTCCAGGGAGGAGACCGAGGCTTCTCCTGTAAGCACACGTTCTGCCAGGCTCGACACTTCTCCTCTCACTTCCTGGATATCCCTACAATGTGTCTCCTCGTGGCGGCTGATCAGCGCCTCTATATCAGTCCTCGTAGGTAGCGCCTGCAGGAGAGCCCTGATATCTTGGTTAATGTCCGCTGTTGTAGGTGAGGCGGGGCTTCCCACAGACATCTCGTCACTGAGTGGTCCCAAGTGTTCGGGTTGAGAGGCAGAGCCATAGGTGCAAGGGGAATCCTCTCGGTATCGGTCTTCTTGTGAAGTGCCATGTGGGAGGTCCCGCAAGATTGAGGCAGATGCCTCGGAGTTTGTATACTGCGTTTTCTCAAAAAAACGGCTTATCTCTCCGGGATTTTTGCTAATCGGGGGCCCCCCGAGTTGCAGCTCTTGTCCTGTGCCGTTTAGTCGGTGGCATGCCGGGTTTAAACAGCAGTAAGGCCGGTAAAGGGGGATACAAGGCCGAGAGCTCTTCAGTATCACATCTCTACTCCGGCATGTCTAGGCCACGCCCCCCGTTTTTCAACCCATGGACTTCTACGTGGCTGGGAGGAGGTGGCTTCGGATCATGTTGTCCTTAGTGACCCAGAGGAGTCCGGACCGAATGCCTAAGCTAACCTACGCCGCATGGCCTCCCTGATCCTGCAAAGCCTGCGGAAGGATCCTCGTATTCTTTGGATCAAGGAGAGGGACCATTACTGGCTGGCCACTCTCCTTGATCCACGGTACAAGGGTAAGGTTGCGGACCTTATCTTGCCGTTACAGATGGAGCAGAGGATGAGACATCTCTGGGAGGCCTTGCAGAAAGGTCTGTGCAACGAGTTCCCAGAGACAGGGAGATTCCAAACTCCTGGTCTTAGACAACGTGTTGCTGAGGCTTCGGTCAGTCACAGAAGGAGCGGTGGAGAAGGAGAGCGTCTGACCGATGCGTTCAGACAATTTTTTAGTCCACAGCCCCAAGGTATGATCGGTTCCAGCAACCATCGCCAGCGTCTGATTAACATGGTGCAGAAATACCTAGGGGCAAGGTCAGGCTTGGACACCTTTCCCACCGAAAATCCTCTGGCTTACTGGGTCTTGAGGATGGATCACTGGCCAGAGCTTGCACAGTATGCAATTGAGCTACTGGCCTGTCCTGCATCCAGCGTTCTTTCGGAACGCACCTTCAGTGCTACTGGTGGCTTTGTAACCGATCACAGGGTGTCCACCGACTCAGTTGATCGACTGACCTTCATAAAGATGAATCAGTCTTGGATCACCACCAGCTACCAAGCACCTGAAGCTGATGTAACCAAATAATATTTTTGGAAATGTCACATTCCTTCGAGACTGCCTATGCTGATGCTGAGTGACTGTCCTGTTTTGTTGACTGTCTTCCTCCACAATGATCCCGCTGATATCTTGGAAGAACATTTTTGGTTCTGGGTGATGCCACCAGCCCAATTTTTCAGCCCCTGTTTAACAGGGGTGTGTAATTAAAATCTTTGATGCAATGCTTTGCAGCAGGGCTCATTCCTGCACTCCAAATAGAGTATATGGGAGAGGTTGCAGTGTCGTGGCACCAACAACAGTGCCACCAGCCCAATTTTTCAGGCCCTGTTTAACAGGGGCGTGTAATTAAAATTTTTGATGCAATGCTTTGCAGCAGGGCTCATTCCTGCACTCCAACTAGAGTATCTGGCAAAGTTTGCAGTGTCGTGGCACCAACACCAGTGCCTAAGGCCCAAGTTTTCAGCCCCTGTTTAACAGGGGCATGTAATACTATTTTTGATGCAATGCTTTGCAGCAGGGTTCATTCCTGCACTCCAACTAGAGTATATGGTAGAAGTTGCAGTGTCATGGCACCAGTGCCTAAGGCCCAATTTTTCAGCCCCTGTTTAACAGGGGCATGTAATTACAATTTTTTATGCAATGCTTTGCAGCAGGGATCATTCCTGCACTCCAACTAGAGTATCTGGGAGAGGTTGCAGTGTCATGGCACCAGCACCAGTGCCTAAGGCCCAATTTTTCAGCCCCTGTTTAACAGGAGCATGTAATTACAATTTTTGATGCAATGCTTAGCAGCAGGGCTCATTCCTGCACTCCAACTAGAGTGTCTGGGAGAGGTTGCAGTGTCGTGGCACCAGCAAGCAATGCCTAAGGCCCAATTTTTCAGCCCCTGTTTAACAGGGGCATGTAATTACAAATCTTGATATAATATTTGACAGCAGGGCCCATTCCTGCGCCCACCAAGAGTAACTGTGAGGACTTATAGTGTTGTGGCACCAGCACCACCACCACCACCACAATCACCAAAGGCCCAATTTTTCTACCACTGTTCAACAATGGCATGTAATTACAATTCTTGATATAATCGTTCACAGCAGGGCGCTCCAGCGCCCACCAAAAGTCACTTTGAGGGCTTACAGTGTTGTGGCAACACCATAGGCCCCCATTTCTGCCAAGCATATAGGGAAGGCCCCTACTTTCAAACATCCAATTTACAAATGTCTCCTACTTGCAAACGGAAGGAGACAACAGGAAGTGAGATGAAAAAAGACGGATGGCAAAAAAAATATACAGGGATGATAACCCCTCCCTATGTTTTCCAAAAATATTAAAAATCGATTTTTTGACCCGAGCTACACTTTAAAAATATATCAGTTCAAAATTACAAACAGATTCTACTTAACACAACAAAACCTACACAGTCCCTGTCTTGTTTGCACCTCCTATATACTGCTGTTCTGAGTATATAGGGCCTGGGGGCCCCACGCCTTTCATTTTTTTAATATGGGTACGAGGTTCCCCTTAATATCCGTACAAGACCCAAAGGGGCTGGTAATGGGCAGGGGGGGGCTACCCATGACATTTTTCTCAATGATTTTCATCCATATTGCTGGAACCAGATATTACATTAAAACCGCAAGCAGGGGCTGAAAAATTGGGCTGGTGGCATCACCCAGAACCAAAAATGTTCTTCCAAGATATCAGCGGGATCATTGTGGAGGAAGACAGTCAACAAAACAGGACAGTCACTCAGCATCAGCATAGGCAGTCTCGAAGGAATGTGACATTTCCAAAAATATTATTTGGTTACATCAGCTTCAGGTGCTTGGTAGCTGGTGGTGATCCAAGACTGATTCATCTTTATGAAGGTCAGTCGATCAACTGAGTCGGTGGACACCCTGTGATCGGTTACAAAGCCACCAGTAGCACTGAAGGTGCGTTCCGAAAGAACGCTGGATGCAGGACAGGCCAGTAGCTCAATTGCATACTGTGCAAGCTCTGGCCAGTGATCCATCCTCAAGACCCAGTAAGCCAGAGGATTTTCGGTGGGAAAGGTGTCCAAGCCTGACCTTGCCCCTAGGTATTTCTGCACCATGTTAATCAGACGCTGGCGATGGTTGCTGGAACCGATCATACCTTGGGGCTGTGGACTAAAAAATTGTCTGAACGCATCGGTCAGACACTCTCCTTCTCCACCGCTCCTTCTGTGACTGACCGAAGCCTCAGCAACACGTTGTCTAAGACCAGGAGTTCTTAGACAAGCTGATATATCGGGCTATACTTGACTAGCGAAACGCCTATCTTTTTTGAAGATTTTTCAGCATACCCTTTGTGCACCAGTCTCATTATAGAGGACTTTATTTACTAACATCTGTGATTGTATATGGACTTTCCCTATGTGATTATGGTTTTTCCCTTGTGATTATCGATTAATTTGATTTTTTGGGATCCCATTTATACTTTCCTCATGGGACTACACATTCACTCAATAGAAGCGCTACACTATTTTTTGTTTTAATTGTTTAACTTTGTTTGTTTGAAGTGTTGGCAGCTGTTTTTTCACTTGATTTTCACTGGTTTTTCTATTGATTTGGCTAGCGCGGTGTTTTCCCCCTTTTTTTAGACTTTAACACTACCCTGCGGCCAGCATTGGATAGATTACAGACTTCACAGGGGACAGATACGGATACCAGGGAGACAAAGTTCTCTAAACTGATCTCCACTTTCCACTTAATTGACACTTGGCACTACAAATTCCCCCTTACAAAGACTTACTCCTGCTTTTCACCTTCCCACAACTCCATGTCCTGCATTGAATTTATTCTTGTATCCAGAACCCTAACGCCACGGAAATTAGAAACGGCCTTCTGCCCAAGACTGTTATCTGATCACAGCCCATACTGGACCTCATTGAGTATTCCCGTCGGTAAACGCCCAAAGTCTTGGCGCTTGAACCCATTTTGACTGTCCCTGCTGCAGATGATGAGCTCCCGAACCTATGGAAGCAATAATTTGCAGAAAACTAACAAACTGCCTCTATTTCAGCGGTTTGGGACTCTTTCCAAATATATGCGCACATGACCCTCACCTCCCACATAAATGCAATTAAGACAAAATCTGCAGATGTCTTTGATAGGGCGGTAGAGGAACTAACCTTCACAGAACGGGAATACACCACTAACCTTACCCCAGAGATAGCACCCTGACTCAAAATGCAATCCAGAGTAGCAACCCAACTTCAGTTTATAAAGGCCAGGCAAAAGCTGTTTTTCACAAAGCAAACATTTTTTGAGCATGGGGAAAATGCGGGTAAGCTGTTGGCCTATCTGGTCCACAGTGAAGATAGACCCCCAGTGGTTATCACCCTGCATGGACCGGGGGGACAACAGATCACAGATCTGCATAGTGTAACAACTAGATATTGAGACTTCTTTGCAGATCTATACAAAACAACAACAGACCCCACTGGCCAGAGAACGGCCTTCCTTCATAGTATCACCCTCCACCAACTGATGACTGACCTGATTGACCTTCTTGAGGCTCCCCTCACCACAGACGAAATAGCCTTGGCTATGGCCAGTTTTGCCAGATCAAAATCCCCTGGCTCAGACAGCCTCCCAATGGAGTTTTACTCCCAGTTCAGTGAATTTCTTACTCCAAAGCTACTCATGCTATATAACCACCTCTTCTAAACCTTTTCCTTACCACCGTCCATGAGAGAGGCAGTAATAGTGCTCATTCCCAAGCAGGGGAAAGATCCGGGATATCCGGAATCATATTGCCCCATATCCCTACTCCAAGCAGACATTAAAATCCATGCCAAGGTACTATCACTGAGATTGAACAAAATGATCCTTTCTCTAATACATGTCGACCAGGCAGGATTCATGCCGGATCGTAATACATCCTTAAACCTACGCAAATTATTAACCTGCAAGCCGCACATATGGAGCCAGGATCTCGGGTAGTAGTAACCTTAGACACGGCAAAAGCCTTTGACTCCGTGGAATGGGGGTACCTGTGGAAATGTCTGGAGGGGTATGGCTTTGGCCCTAAATTTATTAAATGGGTGCAACTTCGGTACCAGTCACCCACAGCCAGGGTGATGGCGAACGGATGGCCTTCCGAGCAGTTTGACCTCAGCAGAGGCACAAGGCAGGGCTGCCCCCTTTCGCCGTTCCTGTACGCCCTGGCAGCTGAGCCATTAGCCATATCCCTCCGGGACAATCCAGAAATCAAGGGACTATGCTCCGGTAATCTGATTGAGAAAATCAGTATGTACGTGGATGATAACTTGTTGTACTTGGCTGACCTGGGACCTTCCTTGCGTGCGGCACTACACACAATTGAACAATTTGGGACCTTCTCTGGTTTAAAAATTTATTGGGAGAAATCACAGATACTACCAATAGACAGCTTCCAACCAACCGAGTCACAAGCCAGGTTACCGCTCCAAAGAGTTAGTACCATTAAATACCTTGGGGTACAGGTGTCCAGAATGTCAACAGATTATATACATCTAAATATTGAACCCCTTATATCCTATGTGAAAACTAAGCTCAGGACTTGGGCTCGCCTGCCACTGGGGGTATGGGGGCAAATAAATTTAATCAAGATTTTATATGTTATATGGCACTCCCCAACATACCTACCTTTGAAATACTTCAAGACCCTAGAAGCCCTCCTTAAGCCATTTGTATGGGGCCCTAACAGACACAAACTGGCATAGCAGGCGCTTAAAAACCCTACTGACCTGGGAGGTATGGTGTTGCCTGATTTCAACTTATACTATATTGCGTCCCAATTATCCCAGTTATATCACATTGACAAGACAGACAGAGAGAGGTTCCTCCAGCTAATGTGCCCCAAGTGGGCCAGATACATGAAAGACTCACTATATGCGATAATAGGCCCCGGAAATGCTGGTTTGTGGAGTGGTGAGAAAGCCCTATTACGTCAATACAGGCGCGTATGGGATATCACCTCCGTTAAGCTGGAGATTCCTCAATATAACAACTTCATCCCATTATGGCAGAATAAGACCTTACTTGAGTTCTGCCGAATCCCAGATGTGGATTGCTGGTCCATTCGTGGAATTTTCTACCTACATAATTTAATTACGCATGGGACCCTAAAAGCCTTTCACGCACTCAAAGAAGAATCTTCCCAACCACATCTTCTTCAGATATTTACAAGTCAAACATGCAACCCAAACTCAATTCTTACCATCCCCTCCTCAGCCCGCTTCAAATGTCATCATGGCAATAGTCAAAAATACAGATCCTCAAAAACGAATATCAGCATTTTATAACATACTCGCCACTTCTGTCACAACTAAAATGGCGTATGGCCTTAGGCCTTGCTGGGAAAGGCTGGTGGGACCTATAGAGGATGAAGAATGGGGGGAAGCTTTGGAACTTTGCAATGCTGTTTCGCCAAAACTCTCGGACAGACTGACCCAAACTTATATAATCCATCAAGCGTACCTCACCCCCCTCAGGGTAGCCAGATACAGAAACTCTCATTCCACTTTGTGCCAAATGTGTGGGAGGGAGATGGGCACATTCATCCACTTGTTATGGTCATGCCCCAAAATACAGGGACTCTGGACACAGATAGTGAGATTCCTTCATGACAATATGGGCTCTCCAGCCACGCTTGACCCAAAAATATGCCTTCTAGGACTTATGCCAGACTCGACCGACAGGTACACAAAGGTATTTCTACACGAGACGCTATTCATATCGTGAAAGGCGATAGCTAAGAAATGTTTGAGGACTTGTCCCCCGAGCATTGCAGACTGGAAAGCAGAAATAAACAACACCCTCCCATATAAAAAATTTATATACACCAATAGAGGATGTCCTGAGAAATACTATAAAATTTGGGACAGGTGGCTGCAGGAGTCTGACACTTGCTCATAACCTCACTCTTGCACTGCGCACGGGAAAGTTGATGGCATGTGGATCACCAAGCCCATAGGTAATAAAGCGAACCACAAAACACTGAAACCATGTACCTATTTACTCCATGTATTTCAAGTATATGTCATGATGTGATGTAAAGGATCTGAGATGTAGACACAAGTGTTATTTGATGCTATGTATGATATGTACCATACCTGAAAATGTACACTGTAGCATGTATGCACTGTAAACAAAATAAAACCTGTTGATTAAAATAAAATGTGAACAACTTTTGGGGTGATTTACCAAATGATCTGGAATTCCTGAATAGGTTTGGGAACTTGAGAACTTAGATTGTGCAAAGTTTAAAGACAATTGATTGAGGTTAAGAGACATTATGGTACGTTAAGCTCTTTACATTAAATGTTTTAGCACTGTAAAATATAGCTTAATGTGAATGACTTTTGGTGTTGGCATTGATAGAATCTTCTATTGTGTGAAGTTTGGGGGAACATTTGGTTAACATTTAAGGTATTTTTTGTACATTAAAGCCGCATACACACAGGCGAATTGTATGGCCTACTTAGTTCGTCATACAATCCGACGGACAGTCCGTCCTACTTTCGCATGAACGGACTTGACCACACACGGATGCACAAACAGTCCGTCGAAAGCTTGCGCGATGACGTGTACGACGGGACTAGAAATAGGAAGTCCAATACACAGCAATGCAACCTTTCGCCGTGTAAATCCTTTCTGAGCATGCGCCATTCTTAGTCCGTCGAACTAGCCTACTGACGAGCGGATTGTCCGCTGAAACCAAAGTATGACGGACAGTATTTCGAAAAATCCGAAATACTTAGTACGCCAGACTGCACGCTGAAAAAGTCCGCTAAAGCCCACACACGAGCGGACTGTCCGCTGAAATGTGTTTCGACGAACTAAGTAGGCCATACAGTCCGCCCGTGTGTACGCGGCTTAAGCCACATTAAGCTCCCCAAAAACAAGCTTAATGTCCCTAGTTTGCCTTGTTGAACACCGAATTGTATGAAACTTCTTGGATAGGTTTGGAAAGTTGAGACCTTAGGCTGTGCAAAGTTTCAGGGCAATTGATTGAGGTTAAGTCACTTTATTACACATTAAGCTACATTAAGCCATTTTCACATTAAATGTTTTAGCATTGTAAAATATAGCTTAATGTGAATAACTTTTGGTGTGATTCACCAAATGAGCTGACATTTTCTGAATATGTTGGCATGGATAGAGTCTTATATTGTGTGAAGTTTGGGGGAAATTGGTTTACATTTACAGTCTTTTTTGTACATTAAGCCACATTAAGCTCCCCAAAAAACAGGCTTAATGTCCCTAGTTTATCTTGTGGAACACCGAATCTCATGAAACTTCTTGTATAGGTTTGGAAAGTTGAGAACTTTCAAGACAATTGATTGAGGTTAAGGCACATTATGGTACGTTAAGCTCTTCATAATAAATGTTTTAGCATTGTAAAACATAGCTTAATGTGAATAACTTTTGGTGTAATTAACCAAATTATAAATTTTAAACACATATATACTGTGCTGTCTATAAAAGAAATAATTAAAAAAAAGAAACTAAAGCAGCCAGCACAGCAGTGAATAAAGTTGCAAAAAACGACAAATTGGGTAAAATGTGCAGCGCTTATGTGATCATATAAACCATAACAAATAATATAAGTACAAAACAAGTGAATAATAAATTATGTGCACAAAAATACTCCAAGCAGTCCCATGACACGTGATGTCTATAAATAGAGGAACTTGGATGTGAGATGTCCAAAAAAGTCAGTGACAAACTTCAATCATGTGAGATGATGGTCTTCAACTGAATGTGGATATGATACAGTGTCAGTCTTTAACTTCAAATATGTATGATGTAATAACAGTTGATAGTAGATCCACCACCAAAGACACCAGAAACTGCTTACCAGAGGGATTGAACTCAAATAGGTGTACACATAGAAAGTCGATCAAGCTTTGTTTAATATAACAAGGGAATCAGATGCTCTATCCAGATATGACCTCCAGACGGACCTCCGAACAGGTGTAAGGTATGGATGGACTCAGTAGATATAGGCAGTCAGCTCCAAAAGCAAGATGTGGGCATATAGTGTAACCCTGTATGGAAATTTTAATACATGAAAAGCAAAGGAAATACACTCATGTGTTTAGCAGTAAAATCAAGTGCTTGTATAAAAGAAGACAGTGGTCTCAGTGTATCCCGCCGACACATTTCGACTTAGAAGTCATCATCTGGGGTGCTGGACCACTGTATTGGCTGAGTATTTGTAGATACTGGGTACCCCCATAACAAGTGGCAGCTCTGTCTGATTGAAAGTGTAAATTATAGAGATTACTTCTTGGTTCCTCCAAAATATCACCCGGGCTTGCATTCAAAGCCTCGTTTTCATATGCAGAGAAGGATTACTTCCTGATTCTGCCAAAATGGTGCCTGGACAAGTGTTCCAAGCCTCATTTTAACATGTGAAAGAGCATGTGACATCATGTGAAACAATGACTGGTTTAAACAGCCAATAACATTGCACCGCTATTCCGGGGGACATATAAGAGCGGATGTGGCTTAAAACAGTGCAATGTCAGGTGTATGTAACCTACAACATGGCTCTGTTTGTCATAAGAACAAGTATATTAATACACTAAGTCACAAGGTATCGCCCTTATGGCAGCAAAAATGCAAAACAATACAATAAATCCAAGCATTGCTCTAGCCTAAACATGGGCAGTACAATGGTGTAATTGCCAGCACTCTCACCCAGCAGCAAAAAGGCTGCTGGTTTTAATCCTGAGCTTCCATGTGGGGGGTAAAAAAACAATATAAAAACTATGCTCTATATATATATATATATATATATATATATATATATATATATATATATATATATATATATATATGATACTAAGGTGTGACAAATTGGTTAGATCAAGCTGATATTCATGATAGGGACCAAACCAGTATATATTCAAATAATAAATATATAAGAAATCCAAAATACATTCTAAAATATAAAAAAAATGATAAAAATACCGTCATAAAAACATTAAAAAAAATATATAAAAAACCTCTCATAAAAGATATTCTAATGGGTACCAACTAGACCCTAAAGTACCAAAAATAGACATAAGGCATCATGCTTGGTTGATAAAAGCATTGATGTCCTATTCTATGTTCAACCCAAAAGGGGAGTAGGTCTGCAATTGGTGAAGTCTCCAAGTGAGAGTCTCCCCTTGTCTTAGCTCCTCCCCTCCAAGGAGGTGTATATTTATCCATGACAAGAAATTGAGAACCAGTAGGGTCTCGTCTGTGATGCTCTCTATAATGTCGAGGCACATTATGTTTGACGTCACCACTTTTTATTTTAGCAATATGCTCGCTGACTCTAACAGAGAAAGCTTGAATTGTACGACCCATATACTGCTTCAGCAGGGGCAGGTAATCAAAAACATGACATGTGTGGTAGCACATGTGCAGAATGTTTTAATGGGATATGTACAGTTTGTAGTGTTCGATTTAAATGTGAGGCTTTTATCTCTACCACAGGAATTGTATTGACATACAGTGCATTTTTTGCAGGAAAAATAACCCATTAACCCACTAAGTTAAGAAAAAAAGATCGTATGGGGGGATTTATGATATTAGGTGCAACTTTTCCCTGCAAAGAAAGCAAACCTCTAAATATGACCTTAGGTTGTTCTAGGGGTACTTCGTTTAAAACACAGTCATTCCTAAGTATATCCCAATGTCGGTAAATTATGTTTTTGATTTCTCTCTGTTGGACTGAAAATGGGGTGAGCACAGAGCATTTAAATGAGCTTCTTGTTCACATTGAGATT
This sequence comes from Lithobates pipiens, assembly GCF_037356315.1. NCBI lineage: Eukaryota > Metazoa > Chordata > Amphibia > Anura > Ranidae > Lithobates > Lithobates pipiens. Next base: position 337,602,745 of record NW_027507764.1, on the reverse strand, counting down.
TTGGTGTCAGCAAAGAATTTCTGTCAATTGCAGCCACTCTATTTCTGAAGTTACCGATGTTGGGTCGTACCCCTTTTCTATGAATCTGTCCCTCGGTGTTGATCCTTGAGTAAGATAGTTGTTTACATCTGAATCAGGGAAGGGAAGACGGGGCAAGAAATCAATGCACACCTTACTGAGCAAATAGCTAGGCCAACTCCACTGCCTTCAAAGAGGCTGATCAGAGCACACACTATAGAGTCACCCGCTGGCAACCTGACAAAGAACTTAGTGGGGCCCTCCCCCATAGTCTCAATACAAGTAGAGGGTATCTATACTCAAGCTCTAATGGACACTGGAGCCCAAGTGTCGTTGCTGTACAGAGACTTTTACCTCAAGTACTTGAGACACAGCCCTTCATGCAAATTCGAGGCATTAGAGATTTGGGGATTAGGGACCCCGAAGTGCCCATATGATGGATACATACGCATCAATATAACATTTGACACTGCCTTGGCTGGAAAACCAGAGACATTTCATACATTGGCAGTTGTCTATCCACCATCCCCCTGGGGCAGGCCAAAACTCCTTGTTGATAGGCACCAACACTAATTTGGTGCGGAGATGTCAGACGCTAATTGCCCGCTCCTATCTCTCTTCAGTTACTTAGCTGCTGATGATATCCTGCTCTTCAGTCCTGCCTACTAAAGCCGTCCAGGCGAGAGGATCTCTACCTTTGCCTTAGTCAACATCACAGAGACTCTCTCCTGCATTCCTGTTTAAAGACTTGCTTGCCTGACATCCCTTCTGGCTCCAGATCCTGCTTGCTGTTTTACTACGCTCTTCTCCGGCTCCCTGATGTTTGGCTTGTCTGACTATCCTGTTCCTGAACTCTTGCTGTGTTTTGACTACATTTGTTCTATTTACTTTTATTATTAAACAAGTGTGATTTAACTGTACTTCTGTCTCGGTCTGATTTCATGGTTTCTGACGGGAGACTACTCACTCCACTGGCCTTGGAGGGTGCCCCAGTAGGAATGATCCATTATGAACTGCAGCAGGCTTTCCAAACAGTGTTGCAAAAGAAGAAGGCCCCTGAAGGAGTTGGAAGACTGTGGCAATTGGATGCCTGAGACAGCCGGGTGAGAGAGCCTGCCTGAAAGCCACAGTTAAGCTAAGCCCTTGGACCAGCCAGGTCCCTATGTGGTGGTGGAAGCTTATTCAACAGAGGAGGAAGTTGGAATAGAGGTGGTCCCAGAGATCATACCCACTAGAGCCTTACTGAGAAGCGGGGGGGGGGGGGGGGATTCCTGTCAGTGTGAAGAACGTCATTAGTCTCCCAATCAGCCTAAATCCCAGGATGGTGATTGGGAAAGTGAGTGCTGCCACCCCCTTGATGGGAGATGAGCTAGTAAAAAGGGAGACGAAAGACAGACTACAGTCCACTGCCCAAACCTACTCTCCGGATGGGGGAGGAAGATCAAAGCTCAAATAGCCTGATGTAAGAAAATGTTAAGCTAGTAAAAAGATGAGCTAGTAAAAAAGAGAGACGAAAGAGAGACTATAGTGCACTGCCCAAACCTACCCTCTGGATAGGGGAGGAGGATCAAAGCTCAAATAGCTCGTTGTAAGAAAATGTTCTCCAAGAATGACTTTGACGTGGGCTGTGCCCGGAGTGCTCAACATCGAATTAGACTAATTAAAGATAAGCCTTTTTGTGAAAGGTCTAGCCGAATCACTTTATGCGATCTGGAGGATCTTCAAGAACAGTTGGCTGAACTAAAGAGGTCAGGGGTCATCAAGGAGTCCAGGAGCCCTTATGCCGCGTACACACGATTAGAATTTAGCTGTCCAAATTTACGCCAGCCAAAAATTGATAGCATGTTCTCAACTTTCCAGACGGAAAAACTTTCTATCGGAAATTCAGATCGCGTGTATGCAATTCCGACATGCCAAAACTCAGGCATGCTCAGATTCAACCACGAGACGGAAGCTATTGGCTACTGGCTATTGAACTTCCTTTATCTAGTCCCGTCGTATGTGTTGTACGTCACCGACAAGAGCTTTTTCCGACAAGAATTTCGATCGTGTGTACACGGCATAATGCTTCCCCAATAGTGGTAGTGAGAAAGAAGAATGGGTCTCTCCGGATGTGTATTGACTACCGAACCTTGAATTTAGAGGACCATTCTAGATCAGTACACAACCCCCCGCATAGAAGAAGCCCAGGAACCAAATGGTTCAGTGTGCTGGATCTGAAGAGTGGATACTACCAAATACCCATGCATCCGGATGACCGAGAAAAGACAGCAAATGATGGAGAACACTGTGGGTAATATGAACTTGGTAGAAGTGCTTGTGTACCTTGATGATCGCCTTGATCATCGCCTAGAGGCGATTCAGTTCGCATTGTGCGCTATACAAGTATTTCATTCATTCATCATGTTCGGTAGAACGCTGGAGTATGGGGCTCGGCTGGAGAAAGTTTTCCAACGATTACACACAGAGGGGCTGAAGCTGTCGCTAGAGAAGTGTCTGTTCTACCAGACTTCAGTCACGTATTTGGGGCATGTGGTATCAGTCGACGGAATAGCTACCGAACCTCAGAAATTGGAGACTGTTACTTCCTGGCCTCGCCCAAGCACTGTCACTGAGTTGAGGCCGTTTTTGGGATTTGTGAAGAACTTTTCACAGATTGCCCGGCTATTTAACAAACTCCTACAGAGACAAACAGAAGGGGAACAGCAGAAAACCCAGAAGGGCGGTCCCAGGAAGCCTCGGGAATCTATCCAAGAGCAATGGACGATGAAGTGTGAAAGGGCTTTTGAATGACTCAAGGGGAACCTTGTTGAAGCACCGGTGCTGGCCTATTCTGATCCATCTAAACCTTATGAATTGCATGTGGATGCCAGCAGATTGTGTCTTAAATATAGTTCTTAAATATAAAGAAATCCAGGACTACTCCTTACTACCATCAAGGGGAGCACAACCTGATCGTTTCAACTAGACCCTGCTGAATATGTTGGGAACCCTTCCCTTGGAGAAGAAATAGCACTGGGGAGACCACACAGCTGCAGGGGTTCATGCTTATAATAGTACCTCAAATAATTCTACTGGATATTCCCCCTATAGATTAATGTTCGGAAGAGGGGCTCAATTACCAGTGGACCTGGCCTTTGGAGCATCATTAGATCACACTTCTCAGCCTTCCTATCGGGGGTATGTTGACAGATTTTGGAAGAATCTCAAAGTGCCCTGTGAGAAAGCCAAGGAAGCCTCTACAGTCAGAGAACAAAGGAACGACGAAAACTTTGTTCAGGATCTACAATCTGGAGATTGAGTGTTGTTGCCCAATCTAGGGGTGCCTGGGAAACATGGCTGACCGATGGCGCTCCCAACTCTACATTGTCTGTAAGCAATTACCTGGGCTTCCTGTGTATCAGAATCAGCCTGAAGGGAAGACTGGCCCTTTGCAGACTTGGCATAGAAACCATTTGCTGCCTATATTCGAGGCTGTACCCTCACCCTCTTGCTCAGAGACATTTCAGTCCCCTACACTGAGGCCTAGGGTCCCCTATGCTGAGGCCTATGGCTGGAAAAACTTGTCTACCCATACCACCTGAGGAGGAAAGTGATGATGAGGATTTAACCCTTGACAGTTGTGGGCAGGGCTTTTTTCCTCAGAAAATAGGTGCACAAACTCACTCTCCCGGCCCAAATCCCAGGCCACAGCCACGCCCAAACCCCACCCCCAGACACACCTTCCTTAGAGGAGAGAAGTACAGTGGCGTCAAATAATTGTAATAAGGGAGGCCTTAGAACTTTGTATCACACATGGATCAGGAATGTGTAACACACAAAGTACAGGACTCAGGACTTTATAACACACAGGGCTCAGGAGTGTGTATTGTGCAATTGTGAGCAGTGCATATCACACAGGGTGCAGAGAAAAAAAAATAGCAAATAGGATAGTACATACATTCAATGCGAAGCGTCCCTTGTTCTCACAAATATGGAGCATAAAGCCCTGTGTACAGAGTGCAGGGGTCAAGAATATGTAACATAGAGCCCAGCACACAGCGAGCAGTGGTAAAGCTTTGTAATATGCAGTCCATCATACAAAGTGTGGGGCTCAGGGGTATGTAATGCAAAACCCATTGTACAGCATTCATGAGTACCATACAGAGGCCTTTAACATGTAACATACAGCACAGCACACAGAGTATAGCGGTTCTAAGTATGTAATGTACAAGGTGTTACAAAATTCACACCACTGGACCCTGCAGGCTGTGCCATACATTACGTACTATTGGTCACTAACTCTGTATGCTTTAAATCCCTTTTACACTGAGGCGCTGTAAAGGCGGTTTTGCGCTAAAAATAGCGTCTGTAAACTGCCTCTTCTGCAGCCCCAGTGTGAAAGCCAGAGTGCTTTCACACTAAAGTGGTGCGCTTGCAAGACAGGAAAAAAAAGTCCTGCAAGCAGCATCTTTGGGGAGGTGGGGGAGCAGCCTCCACCGCCCCTGTCCATGAAATGAATGGGTACCCCTTTCAAAGCGCCTTAAAAGTGTTTTGAAAGCAGCGCTAAGCGGTCGAATTCTCACTTCTGCTTATCTCTTTGCTTACCTCTGTGTGCCCCACCCACACCTAACCTCTGCAACCCTCATCCACAGCTCACCTCTTCTTTCCCATGTCCACAGCTCCACTCTGCACTCCCATGAATATATCACCTCTGCATCCCTCTAACTTCAGCTTACACCCCCACTCTGCCAGGGCAGGATTAACATAAGGGCCATTGGAGCTGCAGCACCAGGCCCCTACCATCAAATAGGCCCCGCCTGGCCAGATTCACCGTCACCACTATTTTCTTTAGCTTCTGTGCTAAAAGTGACAGCACGCTGCTATAGCCCTGAGTGGGGCCCCAAAAAGCCCTGGGTTTCAGTGTTTATAATAGTAATTATTAGCCCAGAGACCCAAGGCCTGGGTTTGGCCAAGAATTCTGGGCTGTTGGCCGCCTGCCACCGGGCTGCCTCTGAAGGGAAGGGGGGTGGTGAGCACCACCAGTTAACAGAGCAGGGATCTCCATCTTCCGCTTACCCAGCACAGCCTAGTGACACACGAGGTCCGATCTCCTGGACAGGCTGAGCCATCCATCATAGGAGCCGACACGGTCCAGGAGGCAGGACTTAATGTGACACTGAACTTGCTGGGTAAATGGAATATCCCTGGGGCCCACTCTGTGTAAACTGGCTGTGGTGACTCTCCTCTCCAGATGCCTGGGCACAGCCAGGTAAGGCTGAGCTGATGGGATTGGGCTGGACACTGATGGACACTGATCATGAGGCTGCATTAATGGACACTGATGGCTGGGTATTCTTGAGGCTGCATTGATGGATACATTTGGCTGGGCACTGCTAAGGCTGAATTGATGGGCACTGATGGCTGGGCACTGATGAGGCTGTATTGATGGGCCAGGTGAGGTTGCATTGATGGACATTGCCAATGCCCTTATGCTCTCCTGAACCCAGCACTCAGTGTATTTCTATGTCCTCAACCCAGCACTCAGTGTATTATTCTCTCCAGAACCCAGCGCTCTGTGTATTACGGTCTCCAGAACCCAGCGCTCTATGTGTTACACTCTCCCCAAAAATAACAGGCCACTCACAAAAAGCAATTGGCCGACAGGCAGAGATCTCCCCTGACCTTACCATTCCTGCATTCCGTATGCGCCACCTGCGCTTGGTGGAGGGATTAATAACGAGCACCACGGGCAGTCCTAATGAAAGCCAGGTATTCAGCTTCTGTAGTGTTATGTTAGGTCTGTACAGCTGTGCCCTTCATCCTCCCCTCAGGGCGAGCCACGCACGCTGATGCAGGGCTCTTATGGAAGCCTGGGACTTCCATAGCATTGGGCCCGTGCCGCTGCACCCTTTCACTTTCACCTCAGGTTTCACGTTGATGCACGGCCCTTAAGGACCACCAAAATCCTCAGCACCAGGCCCATAATGCTCTTAATCCGGCCCTGACCCCTGCACCTCCATTTATATTATCTCTGCTCACCTTCTGGACCCCCATCTAACGTTCACTCCAATCCACAGCTCTCACCTTTGCCACTCACCTCTGCACTCCCAGTTTTCCCTACAGCTCTCACCTCTACACAACCTCCCCCACCCTCCACAGCTCTCATTTTACACAACCTGCCTTCTGCCCTCTGCAGCTCATTCCTCTATACAAAGCACCCTTCCCAGTTCTCCTCTCTGGACAAATTTCCACCCTCCCCTCCTCGCTACACAATCACCCCCCTCCTTCTTTCACGGTTATCCTCACCATGAACTCAGTCTCTGGAGGGCTCTCTCACCCCTCGTTTTTCATTCAGAACTCCCTCACCTCTTCCACTGCTGATCCAGTGCTCCAGTCCATGTGTTATGCCTCAGAGGATTGAGAACTGTAGCTGGGGCAGAGTTTCAGGGCTCCACTCCATGCTACAATGTGAGAAGAGGCAGGAACGGTAACTGCCAGGCAGCAGTATGTTGGTGTGCAGGGACTCAAAGTTCTCAAAAGGTAGCAGCCCTGTGTGCACAGAGCTAGCGTGAGATACATGACAGGTCCTAGTAGAGTGGGGTGCCTGTCATAGGTGCCGGAACTGCGTTCCACCGAGTTCTGGCAGGAAAAAAAGCCCTGGTTGTGGGTTCCCCCTCTTGAAGACAATCCCATCATTCCTGGGACCAGTGGGGAAGATAGTTAGAGGACACGTCCCCCACTGCAGGAAGTTGAAGTACCAGATCTTCACCGACTAAGGGGAGATGAGGAAATCAAGGTGGAATCCAGTGAAATATCTGGTGTAATAGGAACTCACACTTCCTCTATTAATGAAACAGTTTAATTAGTGAACCAGAGCCTGAACCCGATCCTGAGCTAGAGCTTGACTCAGAGCCTGAACCTGGATCCAGATGTAGTTTCTGGCGAACAGATCAAGGAGGACCCGAGCCGTTGGAGAATATCTACTCCAGATTGAGACAGATAATATGCCCCCCCAAAAAGACTGACATATGATACCTTTGGGGAGAGCTCTGATGAACCTATTCCTACCGTTTAACTTTCTAGTAAAGCACTCACCTCCTTTATTAAACCTTTAGTAAAGGATGACCTTGATCCACCCCTTGACACTACTGGGTGGGCTACTACTGACTTGTCACTGGCCTGTCACAAGATTAATATGACTTTGCCTGACAATGTATATAATTTACTGTTAGAAGATCCTTCTTTGGGTCAGCCATTGGCTGTTACAACTTCTGATTTGTCATGCAATTAACCATTCATTTCCTATGATACAGTAAAGGTGATCCCACAGGTTGTGCTCTGTCTTCAGGGACCAAAGAATTTCAAGTGGGGGTAGGATTTAGCAATGTGGACTACAATTGCAAAGCATGGCGATTCCCTGTCATTTCTATGTACTGTATTGTCCCTCTAGTGCCCAGCATCACTAACTGACCTCGTATCTGTGAGTTGAGACAAAGGGATTGTGGGATTAGTAGTTCCTTAGAATGGCAATTGCTCTATATGACTATGCACCTGGACTTCATATCCCAGGGATCTTTGCTATCATCAGAAAGAATGCTGGGAAGAGAATAACAGAGATCAGAGATGCGCACTAAGGTCTCTTCCTCCTGGGCTTGGCATGTGACGGACCTCTCTGTTCTGAGCCTGATAATCTGACAACCACTTTGTGCTGTCCATCGGATCGCGAGTGGAACCACTACAAGGACCCCTCTTCAGGAATTGCTGATCAAAAGGCATTAAATCAGTCTGGTCATTGATGCCCACGTTTACAAACCATATTTTGCTGCTTCACTGGGACACTGTGCACAGACAGCTTTACCCTGGGGAAACAATTTGCTGCATCTCTATTTTACATTGTACATTTACACCTGTTGCATCAACCCTTACAAAAAATACCATTGTCTTGTTACTGCACCTTATTGGATATAGTTAACGAGCTCCAACTACTAGTGAAGACCATCAGGCCTGCAACAGGGATGTTACTGTCATTACTACTTAAAGGGCATACTGTTCTTGTTCAATTCATCTCTCATTAGGATTAAAGTTGAATAGGTCGCCCTGGGTTTCCCCTTAAGAAGTCTTGCCAGAATGAATGTCTTAATGCTTGCTTATCCTTTCAGGTCATGTTCAAGCGATACTCCATTGTACATTCGTGTACATAAGACATTGTTATCTCCAGATCGTTATAACTTGTATTATTGTGGGGGAAATCTTCTATTGAACTTAAACTGTTATCCGAAGTTCAGTGGATCTATTGCCTCTTTGTGCAACAAATTCTTCTTTGAGTTGTTCAGTAAACGCTAATAGAATATAAACTCATTGCAAAGGTGTTGTTGCAAAGATGTCTGAACCCAGAGTGTCAGGTGGGTTGGAATGTTCCCAGGGTCATGAAGGTGCAGATGAGCCGGTAAATCCAAGCAGTCCTCAAGAGGGCAGTGCTACAGCATAATATTTGGGCAAAAAACAAACGAGAAAATAGAGGACTGTGCAACTGTAATATATAATGTGGAGAACAGATCTATATCATATATACAGAGCTGCTTCCTCTTCCACAGATGGCTGCACCTCTAGAGCACTATAAACATCTTTAACCAATCAAACTTGTTCCTAACCCATGTAAGTCTCTGAACTGAACTCTCCAGGGTCCAAGTTACCCCTAACCACTGGATTTTATTATCCTAATCACCTTTATCTATAGTTTTGTTTCCCACACATCTTTCTCTCTCCAAGCGCTACTATAACCCCCCCCCCCCCCCCTTCTTGTTTTTTGTTTGGGTTTAACAAATTCATTGTAAATTACATTTTACAAAAATACAGTACTGTGCAAACATTTTAGGCAGGTGTGAAGAAATGCTTAAAGTAAGAATGCTTTCAAAAGTGACATACGACGGGACTAGAAAAATGAAGTTTAATAGCCAGTAGCCAATAGCCGCTCTTCCGTCGTTTTTGGTCTGTCGAAACAGCATACAGACAAGTAGTTTTCTCAATAGGAACTGATTCCGGCGGAAAGGCGGAAAGATTTGAAACGTTCTATTTCTAGGTCCATCAGAATTTTAGAAAGAAAGTCCGATGAAGCCCACACATGATCGGAATGTCTGACAGAATGATTCCATCTGACCTTTTCTGCCGGAAAGTCTGGTTTGCGTACAGGGCATTAGACTTGCACACTTTGTACGCTTGCACAAAGTCAGGGATTTTGTAGGATTAGTCAGGTGTATGATTAACCAATTATACCAAGCAGGCATGGGCGTCTGCAGAACTTTTTCCAGGGGGGGGGGGGGGGGGCATCATTTTAAGGCCGCTCATGCTCCGCCCCTTTTCGACAATCTCATGAAAATCTTTCCACTGGTAATACATATGTGTTATATAACAGATAATTCATCTTCACTTTGTATTGGAAGTTACTCTGGTGGCTGTGTTCCATGCCCATATAGCCTAGAGAATGTACATCTTTTTACATTGCAATACATCTGTTGTGGCCATATTTTGATCTCATACTGTCACTGTATAGGCTGTTTTCATAAAGATAAAAATATGGCAACAACAGATGTATTGCAATGTAAAAAGATGTACATTCTCTAGGCTATATGGGCATGGTATGCAGCCACCTGAGTAACCTTGCGGACGCCCATGCTTTAAAAAAAAACAGCCCTGGAAAAAATTTCATACCAGCCTCACAGCATTATTATACCAGCCCAACAGCATAACGTTATTATTTTCTTGTTCATGAAAGGGAAAACCATACATTTTACCAGTTAATAGTGGTAAGTGATCAATCATCAAGGGGGACCCCAGGAACTCAGAACGTGGGGGGGGGGCACCTTCTGCAGAAAGAATACTCGATGGTAAGGGGGGTGGGTTACTAATATAAGGAGGAAACCCTTTATATCAGTGCCCCTTACATTATCGTATTCACTCCCCCCTTACATCAGTGACCCCCCCCCCCCAACTGGCCTGGCGGTGCTTTCACTGACCTCCTCTCAGGTGCACTGTGCAGGGCTCAGTCATTCGGCTCCAGCTTGGTGGCTTTGGTTTTATCCTATAGTCTCCTGTCCACAGTCCACACAAGTCTGACTTCTCCCATGACCCCCATCCTGGTGGTGCTCCCACTCTTGACTCCTCTCCAGACTCCGTCAGAGACTGCAAACTTGATTCAAGAGCTCAATGCAGCCTCACCAGTGCCCATCAAATGCAGCCTCACTGTGCCCACCAATGCAGCCTCACTGTGCCCACCAATGCAGCCTCACTGTGGCCATCAAATGCAGCCTCACTGTGTCCATCAAATTCAGCTTTACTGTGCCGTGAATGCAGCCTCACTGTGTCCATCATTCCAGCCCCTCCTGTGCCCCATGTCCCAGTCTGCAGTCCCTGTCTGTGGGAAGGTGTGTTGTTGATGCTTGGTACGGTACCTTTCATGCCAGCAGGATATCCATGACGGCCAGCAGCAGGCAGGGTCTGTTCTCATTTTGGATGGGGACGGTGCTCTTTCCAGAGGATCTGTCTGCTGTGAGATGGAGTGGTTCCTGGACACCTGCACCTTCAGCCGTCCTCATTTTCCAGCCCCAGTCAGCCTGTCCTCTGGTCCTTGGGAAGTGGAGAGCACTGGGTGGGAGTTGGAGGGAAGGGGGAGTAAAGAGTACTGGCGGGTTTGGAGAACACATGGGTGGGGGCAAAGAGCGAGGGGGAGTGGAGATCACAGGGGTGGGGAGCAGAGAGCGCTGGGGCGGGTTTGGAGAACACATGGGTGGGGGCAAAGAGCGAGGGGGAGTGGAGATCACAGGGGTGGGGAGCAGAGAGCGCTGAGGGGAACTTGAGAGCACTGGGGGGGGCAATAAGAACAGGGGTAGAGAGCATGGTAGGCTGAGAGCACTGGGGGGGCTAAGAGTGGGGGGTGGTGAAGAGCACTGGGGGGGCAGAAAAACAGGGGTGGAGAGCAGGGGGGCTGGAGAGTACTGGGGGGGGGTACAAAGAGCAGGGGGGAGTGGAGAGCAATGGGGCGGAGCTTGAGAGCACCAGTGGGGGCCAGAAAGAACAGGGGTGGAAAGCACGGGGGGATTGGAGAGCACTATGGGGGGTGGAGAACACTGGTAGGGTTGGAGAGCACATGGGTGGGGGCAAAATGCAGGGGGAGTGGAGAGTGCTGGGGGGAGCCAAAAAGAACAGGGGTGGAGAGCATGAAGGGTAGAGAGCACTGGGGGGGGCTGGAGAGCACCAGGGGGGCAGAAAGAACAGGGGTGGGGGAATGGGGTTCTGGAGAGCACTGGGGTGGGGGCTGGAGAGTGATGGGGAGAGCTGAAGAGCACAGGGGGAGAAATAACAGGGGGGAGGGCACTGGGGGGAGTGGAGAGCACTGGGGGGGAGAGCACTGGGGGGGAAGAACAGGGGAGAGCACTGGGGGGGAGGAGAGCACTGGGGGAGAGCACTGGGGGGAGTGGAGGGCACTGGGGGGAGAACAGGGGGGAGAGCACTGGAGGGAGTGGAGAGCACTGGGAGGGGGAAGAACAGGGGGGGAGCACTGGGGAGGAGAACAGGGGGAGAGCACGGAGTGGAGAGCACTGTGGGGGGGGGGGACGGGGGAGCACTGGGCGGAGTGGAGAACACTGGGGGGAACAGGGGGGGAGAGCACTGGGATGGTGGCTAGAGAAAGATGGGGAGAGCTGGAGAACAGGGGGGGCAGCAAGAACAGGGGAAGAGAAAACTGTGGGGGGGGGGGCAGGAGAGTGTGGTGGAGGAGAGCACTGGGGGGGACAAGGGGGAAGTGGAGAGCACTGGGGGAGAACAGGGGGGAAAGCACTGGGGGGTGAACGGGGGGAGTGGAGAGCACTGGGATGGTGGCTAGAGAAGGATGGGGAGAGCAGGGGGGAAGCAAGAACAGGGGAGGAGAGAACTGTGGGGGGGGGGCAGGAGAGTGTGGTGGTGGAGCAGAGCACTGGGGGGGCAGAAGAGTGTGGTGGTGGGAAGCACTGGGGGGGCAGGAGAGTGTGGTGGTGCAGGAGAGCACTGGGGGGGCAGGAGAGTGTGGTGGTGGAGGAGAGCACTGAGGGGGGCAGGAGAGTGTGGTGGTGGAGGAGAGCACTGGGGGGGCAGGAGAGTGTGGTGGTGGAGGAAAGAACTGGGGGGGCAGGAGATTGTGGTGGTGGAGAAGAGCACTGGGGGGGGGGCAGGAGAGTGTGATGGTGGAGGAGAGCACTGGGGGGGCAGGAGAGTGTGGTTCTGGAGGAGAGCACTGAGGGGGGGCAGGAGAGTGTGGTGGTGGAGGAGAGCACTGGGGGGGGGGCAGGAGAGTGTGGTGGTGGAGGAGAGCACTGAGGGGGGGAAGGAGAGTGTGGTGGTGGAGGAGAGCACTGGGGGGGCAAGAGAGTGTGGTGGTGGAGGAGAGCACTGGGGGGGGCAGGAGATTGTGGTGGTGGAGGAGAGCACTGGGGGGGGGGCAGGAGAGTGTGGTGGTGGAGGAGAGCACTAGGGGGGGCAGCAGGGGCGTACCTAGAGCATTTGGCACCCGGGGCGGATCCTATATCTGGCACCCCCCCACCATAAAATGTAAAAACACCCACCGTGTCCCCTGCATACCTCTGCATCCTTCAATATCTTTTTGTCACTACTGTGTACCCCCCCTCTCCACCACTGCACCTCTGGACCCCTTTAAATTACACAGCACCCTGCACCTCTGGACCCCTTTACATTACACAAGACCTTGCACTAAGGACCTCTTTACATTACACAGCAGCCTACACCTCTGGACCCCTTTACATTACACAGCAGCCTACACCTCTGGACCCCTTTACATTACACAGCAGCCTGCACCTCTGGACCCCTTTACATTACACAGCAGCCTGCACCTCTGGACACCTTTACATTACACAGCAGCCTGCACCTCTGGACCCCTTTACATTACACAGCTCTTGTACCTCTGGACCCTTTTACATAACATAGCACCCTGAACCTCCTGACCCCTTTACATTACACAGCGCCCTGCACCTCTGGACCCATTTACATTACACAGCACCCTGTACCTCTGGACCCCTTTACATTACACAGCACCCTGTACCTCTGGACCCCTTTACATTACACAGGACCTTGCACCTAAGGACCTCTTTACATTACACAGCAGCCTGCACCTCTGGACCCCTTTACATTACACAGCTCTTGTACCTCTGGACCTCTTTACATAAGATAGCACCCTGAACCTCCTGACCCCTTTACATTACACAGCCCTTGTACCTATGGATCCCTTTACATTACACAGCACCCTGAACCTCCTGACCCCTTTACATTACACAGCCCTTGTACCTATGGATCCCTTTACATTACACAGCAGCCTGCACCTCTGCACCCCTTTACATTACACAGCCCCTCACAGCTCTGGACCCTCTGCATGTTACACAGATCCCCTACAGTGCAGACCCCCCTCCCTACCATACAGACCCCCATCTACAGTGTAGACCCCCCTACAGTACAGAATCCTCCCCTACAGTGCAGACCCTCCTACAGTACAGACCCCTCCACCCTATAGCGCAGACCCCCCCCCCCACAGTGCAGACCCTCCTACAGTACAGACCCCTCCCCCTACAGCGCAGACCCCCCTACAGTACAGACTCCCCTACAGTACAGAATCCTCACCTACAGTACAGACCCCCCTACAGTCCTGAATCTTCCCCTACAGTACAGACCCCCCCTACAGTGCAGGACCCCTTCTACAATGCAGGACCCCTTCTACAGTGCAGGACCCCCCTACAGTGCAGAATCCCCCTACAGTGCAGGACCCCTTCTACAGTGCAGGACCCCCCTACAGTGCAGGACCCCCCCTACAGTGCAGACCCCCTACAGTGCAGGACCCCCCTACAGTGCAGACCCCCCTACAGTGCAGGACCCACCACAGTAAAGAACCCCCCTACAGTGCACAGCCTCCCCTAAGGACCCATAGTGTACCTCGAGCCCAAGGCAGCGGCATTGCAGGGGGGAGGTGTGGGCAGCACCCGAGTGGAGTGTCACCTGTCGGCTCAGTGATCCGGGACCCGGCGCAATAATCCCCTATTCTCTGTGATCACGTGACTCACGTCGCGCCGTTCTGATCAGTCTCGGGCAGCGGCTGTCACTCACAGCCGAGCAGAGTGAAGCCGCCTCCCCCTCCTTGTCTACACAGTGCTGTGCATGGAGGAGGGGGAGGCGGCTTCACTCTGCTCGGCTGTGAGTGACAGCCGCTGCCCGAGACTGGCACCCGGGGCGCCCCCCCCACTTAGTACGCCCCTGGGGGGCAGGAGGGTGTGGTGGAGGAGAGCACTGGGGGGGGCAGGGAGCACAAGGTGAACTGGGGACAGTAAAATAAGTTGGATAGGAAAATTGGCAGGGGGGCCCCCTGCAGCCCCCACGATCCTCCTATCCAGGCACTGTGGCACACAGGGCGGGCTGTACCTGCAGCATTTCCTCCTATGGATAAAAGCGCTGGTTGGCTCTGTGTACGGGGGCCGCTCTGTAACATGAGCCGGTCCCCGCAGACCGGCTCGTGTGATAGGCGGAACGTTGATTCTCTCTACTATCACACGAGCAGGTCTGGGGGGCGGGGCTATGTTACAGAGCGGCCACCGAACACAGAGGCAGCCAGCGCTGTGATCCAGAGGAGGGAGCGGAGGATGCAGCCGCCAACGGACTCAGTAAAAAAAATGCAGCATGGTGGGGATTCCAGGGGGGGGGACTTGACTCCCCTTGCCCCCTGCTGCGGATGCCCATGCAAGCAGGTGCTAATAATCATCAATTTCATAAGTAGGTGGAAACAGTCATTAACTGAAACAAACAGCTGTGTCGGAGGCTTAAAACTGCGTGAGGTACAGCCAACTCTGCTACTTAGGTGAGGTTGTGGAATAGCGTTTTGTGTCACAGGTCCTACACCATGACAAGACTGAGCACAGCAGCAAAACACAAGGTATTTATATTGCATCAGCAAGGTCTCTCCCAGGCAAAGATTTTAAAGCAGACCAGGGTTTCAAGATGTCGTGTTGAAGATCTTTAGAAGAAGCGCAAAGAAACGGGCAAAGGACCGTAGACACAGTGGTCAGTCAAGGAAACTTAATGCAGCAGATGAAAGACACACCATGTTTATTTCCCTTAAACATCTGAAGATGTCTAACGGTGCCATCAGCAAACTGGCAGACACCAGTGGGACTCAGGTACCCAGGTGAAACTTTTTCACAGTACTGTATGTCTGTAATTTCTTAGATTAACTCAAATGACTATATATATGTACTATATAAAAGTCCCCTTTCTCCCCTTGCGCTGGCCTTTATGCAAATTAAGAGGTCCTCCTTGTGTTATTCTGCTTATAGTATGTTGGGATGTGGTGTCTATGTTAATATATAGGGGATACAGCTTTACCTTTACCTATGTATTACACATGTCAACATGCAGTGTACCTGAGACTGTCAGTGAATATCATATTGCTCCACAAAACCAAATACACTTGAAAGGCATCTCCCAAGCATGTAATTGAAAGGATTAGTTGTTTTCCAATGTCACGCTCAATATTACATAAAAATGGAGGGTCTTCACCCTCCTTAATGGTACTTAATAACCCCCTCCCATCTGGCCTATTGTAATATGACGGCCAAGCTAGAGCCTTGTTATTTTCGGAGGATATCATATGATGTGCTTCCAGGATTGTGCCTCATGGCGGCATAATCTGTCACCCGCTGTGTCCACTGGACACAGCCAATGACTTTGGGGGAAGGTACATGCACTTCCAAATGAATTCCATCAGGTCCAATGGTTTTCATTCAAATGGAATGACATACTGAGATTACTAGGTATTACAATCTCTCCATAGGCTGTAATTGCTAGACTGTAAATAGTCGTGAATAAATTATAAGCCCACAGTTATGTGTTTCGGATGTGATGCAGATAGACATTCTAGAGGGAGTAGTCCTTAGCTAATGTGAAGCTTGGTGTTATTCGCTTTTTGTTTTTCCTTTGATTATAATGTAAACTCTTTTTGTTTTTGTTATAGACTGTATGCATTTCATGATATGGAAATTGTGTATTGTTTGAAATCTTTTTTGCCAATTCTTTACTCTTTGTGAAAATCTTCAATAAAAATATTAAATTGAAAAATTGTGAAAAAAACACTTTTTTAATTTCGTAATTTTCCAAAAAATTCTGACAAAAAAAATTACAACTTCAAAAAACCCCTTACTAAATACTTTGGGCTGTCTACTGTCCAAAAAGGGGTCATTTGGGAGATATTTGTACTGTTCTGGCATTTCCGGGCCTCAAGAAACAAGATAGGCCGTCAGTAGTAGTACATCAGGATTGATCATCAGGATTGATCAATTTTCAGATATTGTATATACCATAGTTTGTGGACTCTATTCCAACAGACTAAATAATATACACTAATTTGGGTTATTTTCACCAAAGAAATGTACAATAACACATTTTGGCCTACGTTTATGAAGAAAGTTTATTTATTTGCAAAACGTTATAACAGAAACAAAGAAACAGGTTTTTATTTTTATTAATTTTCTGTATTTTTTAGCTTATTTAGCAAAAAATTAAAAGCTTTATTTGTGTGAAAAATGTATAAAAATTTCATATGGGTACAGTGTTGCATGACCGCGCAATTGTTATTAAAGTGTGGCAGCACTGAAATCTGAAAATTGGCCTGATATATATTATATTAAATGTTTCAGCGATTCAAAAGCCCCTACAGTGTGTACTCACAAAATGCAACTGACAAAAGGCCATAAACACAGTGCATGGACATGCACAGAACACCGGGCACAACTAACGCGTTTTGGGGGCACACTCCCTGCCTCAGAGCTAGACTCAATGAAGGGGGTGCGCCCCCTGAAACACATTAGCTGTGCCTCGTGTTCTATGCATGTCCATGCACTGTGTTTATGACTTTTTGTCAGTTGCATTTTGTGAGTACCCACTTTTATACAAAAAAAAAATGTATTATTAAATTATCTTTGTGAATGCACTAGGTGTGCGGTCCTTCCATTTCTGTTTTTCTTGTAAGACCTAAAACAGTATTCGATACCTTATTTCCATTGACCATACAGGCATACTGGAACCATACAGTATATATGCATATGTTTTTTTAGAACTGTTGGCTTCAACAGGCTTTTTAACCAGAGACTTCATTGGTTCAAGTTCTTCATACTTCATTCTTCATAGAGGTGTGCAACTCACACGGACATGCACCGTGTGTTTTTGATATTTATCTAAATACCATTTAACTAATAAAGTACATTTTACAAATATCCCATCAATTCCAGTTTTCTGCTCTATTTACTGCTTGGTTGTCCACTGGGGAAGGTATACTTCCACTATGGAGTGACCAACCTTTCTTTTTTGCCTGTTCTGAGTAGAACCTGTCCTGTTAAACCACTGCATGGTCTTGGTCACCTTGCTGCAGCTCAGTTTCAGGGTCTTGGCAATCTTTTTATAGCCTAGGCTATCTTGATATAGAGCAACAATTCTTTTTTTCAGATCCTCAGAGAGTTCTTTGCCATGAGGTGCCATGTTGAACTTCCAGTGAAAGACTAAGCCCTTGTACACACGGTCGGACATTCAGGAAAATGTCCGATCGGACCGTGTTGTCAGATAATCCGACCGTGTGTGGGCTCCATCGGACTGTTTCCATCGGAATATCCGACCGACAAAGTTTTAGAGCTGTGCTATAAAATTTTCCAACAACATTATCCGATCTGACTTTGTCCGATTGTTTGTAGAGAATTCCGATCGGACAAAGTGCCACGCATGCTCAGATCAAATTCCTAGACCAAAGCTATTGGCTACTAGCCTGAACGTAGTCCCGTTGTAACTAAATTACGTCATCACGTTACGAACTATCGGATTTTCCGCCAACTTTGTCCGACCGTGTGTATGCAACACCAGTTTCGGACAAAATCCAACGGATGTGTACAAGGGCTAAGAGTGATAATACCAAATTTAAAACACCTGCTCCCCATTCACACCTGAGACCTTGTAACACTAACGAGTCACATGACACCGGAGAGGGAAAATGGTTAATTGGGTCCAATTTGGAAATTTTCACTTAGGGGTGTACTCACTTTTGTTGCCAGCAGTTTAGACATTAATGGCTGTGTGTTGAATTATTTTGAGGGGCAGCAAATTTACACTGTTATACAAGCTGTACACTCACTACTTTACATTGTAGTAAAGTATAATTTCTTCAGTGTTGTCACATAAAAAGATATAATGAAATATTTACAAAAATGTGAGGGGTGCACTCGCTTTTGTGAGATACTGTTTATATTGTTTCCACAAAGAAGCACACACAAAAAATAAATAAATAATATGAATGACAAAGCCTGTTAATCTATGACAATATAAGAAGGATCACATTAAAAATAGAGTATTCAAATTGTTTTTTAAATATAGAATTTAAAGCTGATGGCCTCATTGAGGTCAGGTACTGTAGTAGCCTGTAACAAATAAATCCATTTAGTTTCCCATTGAAGTCTCCTCCTCTGGGGTCAGGGAGGATTCATTCCAAAGTGGAAAATTTAATGACACTAGTGTGCCATTTATGGGACAGTGCAATGTGTCTCCCAAAGGGGGTAGAAAGTTTGTTAATGGTACCATAGTATGTGTGATCCACCAAAATTGACTTTTATACTTTCCTATGTAGAATGCCCCATAAACACAGAACATTATATACATGATTCCTATTGTTTGGCAATTTACATGGCGGGATACAGTATGGAGGTTCCCAGTGGGAAGGTACATTGTTTGATTCTCATATATCCAGGGCCAGAACTCGCAAGACCCACAATTCCACGTGCCTCTAATTTCCTGTCCAATGTTGGATTAGGGTTGTCACTAAAATGACTCTAAGTCACTTTGTCTTTTATTGAGCGAACTTTGCGGTAGGTAATTTCTGGATTGTCTCTCACATATTTCCTAAGAATAGGATCATTCTTGAGTAGATATTTTTTTTTTTAAAAAAGGTGAACTTATCCTTTAAGTGATTAGTCTTTTTTTACTTGAAATGTAGCCAATATCTACCTGTAATAAATAAATAAATGGCTACATAGCAAAAAACTTTGGCACACACCGATTAGGCTTATTATCCCTGATTAAAACTCCTCTGCTTCTGGTCATTTTTTCACTGCTTTGTCCTGTACAGTATCTTATGATGGTTCTAAAGCCTAAACATTTTTTACCTATTGCATTCCTTGCATTAACCACTTTCCACCCAAGCTATAGCCAAAAGACGGTTACAGCGTGGGCTTCCAGTGCCAGGATTGTGTCAATAGACATCCTCCTGTGATCACGCTGCTCACGTTCCCCCTGCGGCACGTGGGTGGTGTGCTCTGTGATCATCGAGTCCTTCAGACTTGGCTGATAACAGAACAGGGTAAAGGGCCACTCTCATCGGTCCATTACCACCTGATCAGCTGTCAGTCAATGACAGTTGATTGCAGAAGTAAACAGAAGCTGGCTATTTTTCCTTGTTTTCTGCTCACACTATCAGCATGATGGTCTGGGCTTCTTTGCAGGAAGAAAGTTGGTAACTGGCTTCTATAACAGGGACATTAGTCCCGCACAGTGCCCATCAGTGCTGATAATCAGTGCCCACCAGTGCTGATAATCAGTGTCCACTACTACCGCTAATCAGTGCCCACCGGTACTGCCAATCAATGCCCACCAGTTACACCTATCAGTGCTGCCTATCAGTGCCACCTACCAGTGCCTGTTAGTGCTGCCTATCAGTGCTGCCTATCAGTGCCGCCTATCAGAGCCCATTAGCGTCACATATCAGTGCCACCTCATCAGTATAGCCTCATCAGTGCCCATCATTGCCACCTAATCAGTGCAGATTATTAGTTCAGCCTATCAGTGGCCATTAGTGCAGCCTCATCAGCGCACATCAGTGTAGGAGAGAAATTACCTGTTTGCAAAATTTTATAACAAACTATGAAAAAAAAATTGTTTTTCAAAATTTGTGAGTGCAGTATTGCATGACCGCGCAATTGTCATTCAAAATATGACAGCACTGAAAGCTGAAAATTGGCCTTGGCAGGAAGGGGATATAAGTGCCCAGTAAGCAAATTAATGTAAAAAATGTTTAGGCATTGATTTTGGCCCCACACCCCTCCCTATTCCTATACTTATCTGAGTCCTCATTCGATCTAGAGCTGTCACATCTGCAGCTCTTCTCTCCGCTCACTTCCGTGTCTCACTGGCTTTGCTGGGGCACTAGGAGCCACTTGCTCCCAGTTCTGTCAATCATAGCCAGTGACGAGGGAACAGGGCCGAAACCCACTTTCTGTGTAGTGGACACAACAGCGGGGCTCTGGAGCGGGAACACATGAGTGCCTGGACTGAGAGGAGGAACCAAGAGCACCAGAGGGGAATCCGAGAAGAGAAGGTTCGGGCCGCTCTGTGCAAATTTATTCCTGAAGCTGTCCAATCAGGATGAGGTATGGTCTATGTGTTGACTGAAATTTTTAGTGATGCCCTATCCTTCTGTTGAAGCACACACTGGTTTACACAGTCTATGCTGACTTTACTCACAAGCTACCACTGCACTTTTGTACTTTTTTTCAAAACAATCTTTATTTTGTTTGAAGGTCTAATACAATGTTTTAAAGCAACTTAAAACGAGACACAGAGCTTTATCAAAGCTATAGCTCAAAGTTTCAGAGGCACAACTTTATTAAATTGCCTTGTAAAGGCAAATTACTACTTACCATCCTTTCTTCCCCCAAACAAAAGACCAAAGTATTAATGGTGTTTAACAAAGTTAAATTTCTTTAATGTTTTATAAACATTGAACAGAATTTCTGTTTGAAATAGGAATAATAAAAATAAAAATAATAGCAGCACATTGGGCAGCTAATGCAGTCGTACGATGACATGTAATCATGAATTTAGTGACGTAGCAAGTCATAAAGAGTGACGCATTCAACTGTTGATATAAAATTTGGCATGTTTTGCTTCTGCCAGGAAATGAGCACAAAACCCGCTCAGTTCCAAAGAGAACCCGAACACCAGACAAAAAGATGTGACCAACACAAAATACCATGAGTACCCGGGCCTACAGGTGACAAGACAGTCGCCCAGATTTTGAAATTCATAGAGATGTCAAGTCCAGCTCACTGTGTAATACAGAGGTGCCTTTATATGAGAGATCTTCTAGAAACATTCACAAATATAAATGTAAACATTTTAGACATGAGTTGGAACTGGAGATATCGGCTGTAGCATACAAAAACCACTCCACGCAACATGCTTCAAGCTAAGTGATCTCTGAAAACAGGTGCAAGCCATCTATTTAAACCATTAGCATTGTCTCTGTTCCACAAATTATTTTTGTACTTTTTTTTATATGCCTGATATGTTTGGCAATCAATTATAAGATGAATTATGCATACCATTAAGCACATACCTCATGGCTGGAAACTGTTCACCTCCCCTTTACGTTTACTATTGGTCAGAAAAGTGGTGTTATGGCCGTGCCTCAGGGTTCGCCTTCTCAGCTCCCGGAAGTAGCGTTTTCTATAATGTTTTTTACCGTTTGATGCCATCATCGACAATTATACCCATATACTACAGATAGATACCCCAAAATCCTGCATCTGCTCCTGACGAGTGGTATAGTAACCACGAAACGCGTAGAGCTTTTTCTTTATGATGCGTTGTCACAGTATTCACGTATACATATCAGGACTATATCATACTGTAATGAACCAATCCACCATCTTTGTTAATGTTTTATCGCTACTATTATATATACCTTGGTCTACATACTAAGAGCTATTATTATTGAATTGATTGTGCATTAATATGAAATGGTTAGATCTTAATTATTGATATTTATGAATTCTTTAAAACAATGTTTCTATATTGAACTAATCATGTAATACCATGTTATATCTATATTTATACATTGAGATCCATTATCTTACTGTTACATCAATCTATTATTCATGGTGGTATATATATGCATGACCTTTTGATAATAAACAATGTGTATATTGATTGGCTCATTTGGTCTAGTGAAGTGCTTCATATAAAGTCCCACTTTTTCTTTATTTTTTATTTTTTCAAGATATTGGGGATGGAGGTGTATGTATTTAGTTCATATGGCCTCATCTAAAGTCCCATTTTTTAGCTTTGGCTCAGTATTTCTGTATGTGTATTTATTTATTTTTTTCAAATGTAAACCTGGCCTTTAAGGCATAGTATCAAGATACAACACTCGTAGACAATATGGTTTGATGCTAAGTTTGGGTTTTGTGGACATTTAAGTATATGTAAACCCTCACTTTGTAAAACAACCCATTTAGTTTAAAATACTTTTTTATGTCATTTAACACTTTTTTTTTACCTTTTTCATATCTGATCACATTCCCTCTGTTCTCAGCTGCATAAGAGCTGGGGGGAGGAAAAACAGCAGTACACTGAACTTCCCAGTGAAAGGCTGTGCAGAGGGAGGGGTGTCAGGACAGGTCTGATAATTGTAGGAAATTTTAGGATAATATGGCTCAGATCAAACAAATTTTATTATTACACAAAGATAACCTGAGTAAATACAAAATGCAGTTTTTAAATGATGGCTTCATGTATTAAGGCAAAAAGCTGTGCTAACCTGCCTGGCTTTATGTGAAAAAGTAATTGCCCCCTAAACCTAAAAACTGGTTGTGCCGCCCTTGGCAGCAACAACTGCAATCAAGCGTTTGCAATAACTGGCAATGAGTCTTTAACATTGCTGTGGAGCAATTTTGGCCTACTCCTCTTTGCAGAATTGCTTTAATTCATCCATATTGGTGGGTTTTCCAGCATGAATGGCCTGTGTAAGGTCATGATACAGCATCTCAATTGGAATTAAGTCCGGGCTTTGACTAGGTCACTCCAAAAACTAAATTTTGCTTTGTTTGAACCATTTGGAGGTGGACTTGCTGTTGTGTTTTGGATCATTGTCCTGCTGCATAACCGAAGTGCACTTGAGCTTGAGGTCACAAACTTTCTGGTAGAGCTCAGAATTCATGGTTCTATCAATTATGGTAAGTTGTCCAGGTCCTGAAGCTGCAAAGCAGCCCCAGACCATCACACTACCACCACCATGTCTGACTGTTGGTGTGATGTTCTTGTTATGAAATGCTGTATTAATTTTATGCCAGATGTAACACCTTCCAAAAGGTAGCATTTTTGTCTCATCAGTCAACAGAATATTTGCCTAAAAGTCTTGAGGATAATCAAGATTTTTTTTTGGTAAATGTGAGATGAGCCTTTGTGTTCTTTTTGGTCAGCAGTGGTTTTGGCCTTAGAACTCTCCCATGGATGCCATTTTCTTATTGTTGAATCATGAAAACTGATCTTACCTTAGGCAAGTGAGGCCTGCAGTTCTTTAGATGTTGTTCTGGGTTTTTTTATGGCCTCCTGGATGAGTCGTCCTTGTGCTCTTGGAGTCATTTTGGTTGGCCGGCCACTCCTGTTACGGTTCACCGCTGTTCCAAGTTTTTTCCATTTGTGGATAATGGCAATCACTGTGGTTCGCTGGCCTCCCAAAGCCTTAGAAATGGCTTTGTAGTCCTTTCCAGATTGATACATGTCAATGACTTTGTTTCTCATCTGTTCTTGTATTTCTTTAGATCATGGCATGATGTGTTGCTTTTTGAGATCTTTTAGCGTGCTTCACTTTGTCAGACAACTTCAGTTTAAGTGATTTTGATTCAACAGGTCTGGCAGTAATCAGGCCTCAGTGTGCCATGTGAAATTTAATTCTGATTTCCAAAAACTGTGGTTAATCAAAGTTCATTCATGATTCAGCATGGGAGGGGCAATTACTTTTTCACATAGGGCCGTGGCAGGTTTGAACATCTTTTTTCCCTTAATAAAGTAAATAATTATTTAAAAACTGCATCTTGGATTTACTTGGGTTATCTTTGTGTAACATTAAAATTAGTGTGAGAAATATGCAAAAAAATTTAAAAAATCAGGAAAGGGGCAAATACTTTTTCACAGCACTGTACCTAAAGAACTGACCACTGGTGTTTTCTCCTGTTTAGTGTGTTGAGTTTTTGATAAGAAAGCAGAGGAACTGGAAGGAACGCCAGGGATTTTGCAAAATGGGAGCAATACAAAGAGAACAGACTACTTTTTCATACTAATACATGGTATAGCAGGCACATTTCAAGAATATTAAATGTTGCGTTTACATACTCTCTAAGCAGGATTTGATAAAACCCATGCAGTTTAACTCATTCCTATCCTCCAAATATGGAAACACCAGCCCATATGCCTGTTGTACTGGGATGATATAATTCAGGGGAAAGCCATAAGCAGTTCTGAGTTTTTTGTTTTTAAAATAAAGAAAAAGACTAAAAATGTGGCACTATTCAATAGCACAGATAAGACTGGATCTAGTCTGAGATTTACATTCTAATCCCTACCATACTGTATGTCACTTGGCCCAATCAAATTCCAATATCGAAGTTTACAGATTTATTAGCCAATCCCTGGACGACATTGACACTTTTCTTTTCAGACACATCTGCACTCAAAACTGTTCAAGTAATCATACCACCACTACAGCAACACGACATAATAAGCAGCACTAAAAATAAATATATGTATACTGTATATATTTCACTTCCAGCTGTGAGGTCCAACTGGCGATTAAAGGCAATTAAGTTACACAGTTACTCTGCCAGGATGACAAGTACATACACATTCCAGAAAAATCAGGAAAAGAGCTATTAGTAATTATAAGTCCAACAATTTGCCTAACTGTACACACAAATTGAAATCCCTAATGGCAGAGGCCATAATTGTACCTAAAAGACTTGCAGCAAATGTTCCCACACAGGGCTTTACTATTACAGGGTAACCTCTGTATTGACCACATACTTGATTACAGTCAAGATGAAGGATGTATGTGTGTCTTTATTTATGTTAACAGCATAGAGCTAGCTTGGATTCCTAGCAAAAAATAATTTGTAAGGTGTACATTTAATTGTGGTCTTAGGAATTAAAGTAAATATTCTAAAGAATGTTAATGTGCATTACATGCAAGCCCTTTAAGGTCTGCGCAAAATTAGATGATTGATCAATTTCGGACATATCAAGTGATGATCGCCATATCTATGGGCATCAGCAGACAGCAACAGAAACCTCTGCAATTTGTCTTGGGTAGAAATATTTTGGCACAACTAATAATTTGCAGTATGGAGACACTAAAGGCAGAGTGTGGAACTGAGTTATTCTCATACATATCTTTCTTCAATATCATTAGTCTTGCCAACTAACAGCTAATATTGATTTTGTATAGATAAAAAAAATGAAGCGCTGTTCCTAAATTAAATATTTTGACTTAATTTAAATGAAGTGTAATAAATAAATAAAATTACTAGTGCATACATGAGATACGGTGCTAAGTGAAATAAACCTGAAATAAATAAATGTATCAACCACAAAGGTTGCTACAAATGTGAAACAATGTCTGAATAAGTGCTGTGATATCATTCAACATACAAAAAAAAAAAAAATTGGTGTTAATATAATAGCAACAAATTATTGTATAAACCACAAGTGAAACAAAGGGGTTTATTTACGAAAGGCAAATCCACTTTGCACTGCAAGTGCACTTAAAAGTGCAGTCGCTCTAAATCGAAAGGGGTAGATCTGAAATGAGGGGAAGCTCTGCTGATTTTATCATCCAATCATGTGTAAGCTAAAATTCTGTTTTTTATTTGCCTTGCCTGTCCCCCCCCCGGATCTACAGCGACTTTACTTCCACGTGCACTTGCAGTGCAAAGTGGATTTTCCTTTAGTAAATAACCCCCCGAGTCTGAATACGTGCCTGGGTACTGTCATTCAACATACACAAAAAATTTACTGTTAGTGCTCATATGATTGCAGAAAATTTAATTAAATTAATTAAATGAAATCTAAGCAAAAAATCCCATACACTGCTCTCATTGCAGAGATCAATGATAAAATGTTGAAAGAAGTATTATATATATCACAATGGAGTTGATTTACTAAAGGCAAATCCACTTTGCTCTACAAGTGCACTTGACAGTGCAGTTGGTGTAGCTCTGATGAGAAGCTCTGAAATGAGGGGAAGCTCTGTTGATTTTATCGCCCAATCATGTGCAAGCTAAAATGCTGTTTTTTTTCTTTTCTTTGTATGCCCCCCTCAGATCTACAGGGACTGCACGTTTAAGTGCACTTGCAGTGCAAAGTGGATTTGCTTTAGTAAATAACCCCTAATGTCCCATATAAGAAGATTGGTCTCTCACTGGATAGGATGGATCCCTGTTACAGAGTTCAAACTTGCTTTGTAGATATGACCACTAACATGTAAATGATTCATCTGATTATCCAAGATCCAATGCTCCAGAACTCAGGTGTTACAAGAACCAAAGGGTAGGATTACTCCCATGAGCATGCAGTTTGTTTGTATCACGGTAATTGCCGGCTTGGGTGTCTCAGGTGTATGAATGAAACACTACATCTTCTGTATGTTTGAAATGGGACTCCAATGTTGGAAAATCATTTAGATAGGAAAGAAAAAAGCCTTGTAGTGTAAAACCACACAAAAATGTATTAAAAACTGATAAAAGTTACACTCACAAGTCTGGAAACTTTAAGCATGAAACATATATCTGGCGGCAATATCACTTGTCTAGCCAGTTAGGTGGAATTGCAAGGGTTCTCCGATCTAACATGTTTCCACACAAATGTCATCTACTGGGAATGGAGGATCTTCCTATGAGAGCAGTTGTTAGGTACCCAGTAGTAGAGCCCGACTTGTAGGAGGAGACCTCCCTTACAACACTGGTTGCTAGTTCAGTCGGTATAACAGGCAGAGGTC
This sequence comes from Lithobates pipiens, assembly GCF_037356315.1. Classification (NCBI taxonomy): domain Eukaryota; kingdom Metazoa; phylum Chordata; class Amphibia; order Anura; family Ranidae; genus Lithobates; species Lithobates pipiens. The sequence continues at coordinate 337,575,861 of NW_027507764.1, read as the reverse complement.
GGCAACGGATCACAGGCAGAAGTTCAGGCAGAGTCAAGCAGGCCAGATTGGAGAGAGCAGAGAGGTCAGACAGAGCCGGGTCAGTATAGTACATTAGCAATCAGATATGGGTAACAAGGCACAGAGCTAAAGACAAAACAGTGGCGCACAAGTGCAGCTGTAAGGCTTTAAAAAGTTCTGTGGTGCCAAACGGCATTGACACGCACGCGCGCCTGCCATGCAAGCACGCGCAACCGCTGCGCACACGCACTTGCTGCGCACATGCACGTGACTCAGGGGAACACTGGAGCATACCAGAAGGCAGACGCTGTTGCTCAATTCGGGAAGGGGCGCGAGGGCGGATGCGCGCACGCATGTGCCCCTGTTCAGTGCTGACAGCAGTATATGGGACTTTTTGCTTGGATTTCACTTTGATTCACTTTTCTTCAATCATATGAGCACTAACAATTTTTTTTGTGTATGTTGAATGAGAATGCCCAGGCATGTATTCAGACATTGGGGGTTATTTACTAAAGGAAAATCCACTTTGCACTGCAAGTGCACTTAGAAAAAAAGTCGCTGTAGATCCAAGGGGGGCATGCAAGAAAAATAAAAAACAGCATTTTAGCGTGCACATTATTGGATGATAAAATCAGCAGAGCTTCCACTGCCTTTCATAAATAACCCCCATTGTTTCACTTTTGTAGTAATCTTTGTGATTGATACAATAATTTGTTGCTATTATATGAGCACCAATTTTTTTGTATCTTAGGCTGCGTACACACGCGGGGACTGTCTGCCGAAACTAAGTTCGTCAAACAGTCCGCTCAAACTTTTGAATGAACGAACACGCCCACACACGGCACTTTTTGAGCGGACAAATACGGCAAACTTTGTTCGTCGTACTAAGTCCGCGCAACTTTTGAAATGAACGGACTCGCCCACACACGAGGCAACAGTCCGCTCATTTCGAGCGCGTGTGCAGGTAGGCGGGGCCCGCGACGGAGACGTCGTGGGCTCCGCCGCCTGGAATGTACTTAAAGGGGAACCCCAACGCCGAAAAAAATCGGCGTGGGGGTCCCCCCAAAGTCCACAACAGACCCTTGTCCGAACACGCTACCCGGCCGGCCAGGAAAGGGGGGCGAGCGAGCGCGCCCCCCCTCCGAGCCGTACCAGGCCACGTGCCCTCAACATGGGGGGTGCCTTGGGGAAGGGGGGGCCGCGTGGCCCCCCCACCCCAAAGCACCTTGTCCCCATGTTGATGAGGACAAGGGCCTCTTCCCGACAACCCTGGACGTTGGTTGTCGGGGTCTGCGGGCGGGGGGCTTATCGTAATCCGGGAGCCCCCTTTAATAAGGGGGCCCCGGATACCGGCCCCCCACCCTATGTGAATGAGTATGGGGTACAATGTACCCCTACCCATTCACCTGTGAAAAAAAAGTACAAAAAAAAACACAACACAGGGTTAAAATATTTTATTGCACAGCTCCGGGGGTCTTCCGTCTTCGGGGGTCTTCTCGCCGGACTCCTCCGCTATCTTCTTGTAGCTCTTTTGCTAGCGGAGGAGTCCGGCTTTCTTCCTCCCCGCCGCCGGCCTCTTCTCCCGACTTCGGGGGTCTTGTCCCCCTCTTCGGTTCTTCTGCCGGGCCACCGCGCCTTCTTATAGCTCTTTTACAGGCGGTGGCCCGGTCTTCTGTCGCCGCTGTCGCCTTCCGGTCGCCTTCCGGTCGCCTTCCGTTCTTCTTGTTGTTGTTCTTCTTCTTCTTCTCCAGGAGATGTTGACACGTCGCTCTCTCTGGCCGGAATGCCAGAGCCGCGCTGTGCGGCCACTTATATAGTGACAATGGGGCGGTGTCACATGGTATATGTCACATGGGTTGGTCACATGGTGACCCCGCCCCCTTACGATGTCATAGTCCCCATGTGACATCAACCCATGTGACCAACCCATGTGACATATACCATGTGACACCGCCCCATTGTCACTATATAAGTGGCCGCACAGCGCGGCTCTGGCATTCCGGCCGGAGAGAGCGACGTGTCAACATCTCCTGGAGAAGAAGAAGAACAACAACAACAAGAAGAACGGAAGGCGACCGGAAGGCGACCGGAAGGCGACAGCGGCGACAGAAGACCGGGCCACCGCCTGTAAAAGAGCTATAAGAAGGCGCGGTGGCCCGGCAGAAGAACCGAAGAGGGGGACAAGACCCCCGAAGTCGGGGAGAAGAGGCCGGCGGCGGGGAGGAAGAAAGCCGGACTCCTCCGCTAGCAAAAGAGCTACAAGAAGATAGCGGAGGAGTCCGGCGAGAAGACCCCCGAAGACGGAAGACCCCCGGAGCTGTGCAATAAAATATTTTATCTCGTGTGTTGTGTTTTTTTTTTTGGGTACTTTTATTTTACAGGTGAATGGGTAGGGGTACATTGTACCCCATACTCATTCACATAGGGTGGGGGGCCGGTATCCGGGGGCCCCCTTATTAAAGGGGGCTCCCGGATTCCGATAAGCCCCCCGCCCGCAGACCCCGACAACCAACGGCCAGGGTTGTCGGGAAGAGGCCCTTGTCCTCATCAACATGGGGACAAGGTGCTTTGGGGTGGGGGGGCCGCGCGGCCCCCCCTTCCCCAAGGCACCCCCCATGTTGAGGGCACGCGGCCTGGTACGGCTCGGGAGGGGGGGCGCGCTCGCTCGCCCCCCCTTTCCTGGCCGGCCGGGTAGCGTGCTCGGACAAGGGTCTGTTGTGGACTTTGGGGGGACCCCCACGCCGATTTTTTCCGGCGTTGGGGTTCCCCTTTAAGTCCATACCAGGCGGCGGGGCCCGCGACGTCTCCTTCGCGGGCCCCGCCTACCTGGAGACGCGCTCGAAATGAGCAGACTTTCCTCCGAGCGGGAACAGTTTGCTCATTTCGAAAGTGGCCTACACACGGGCGGACTGTCCGCTCAAACCAAGTTTCAGCGGACAGTTTTTCGGAATTTCCGAAAAACTTTGTTCGTCAAACTGTCCGCTGAAACTGTCCGCTGAAACACTGTTCAGCGGACAAAGTTGAGCGAACAGTCCGCCCGTGTGTACGCGGCCTTAGATGATATCACACCAGCACTCATTCAGACACTGCAGGTTATTTAGTAAAAAAAAATACACTTTGCACTACAAGTGCACTTGGAAGTGCAGTCGCTGTAGATCCAAGGGGGACATGCAAGAAGTATAAAAAAACAGCATTTTAGCTTGCACATGATTGGATGATAAAATCAGCAGAGCTTTCCCTCATTTCAGATCTAGTCCTCAGATTTACAGCAACTGCACTTCCAAGCACTTGCAGTGCACTTATAGTGCAAAGTGGATTTGCCTTTCGTAAATAACCCCCCGTGTTTCACATTTGCAGCAACCTTTGTGGTTGATACATTTATTTATTTCAGGTTTATTTCACCTAGCACCATATCTCATGTTTGCACTAGTCACTTTATTTATTACACTTCATTAAATTAAGTCACAATATTTAATTTAGGAACAACGCTCCAATTTTTCATATATATATATATATATATTTATTTTTTGGCTCCATTCCTGATTTTGAGTAGCAGCTGTTTGTAAATTTAACCAGCGCAGAGATCATCTTTTTTAACACAATATTGATTTTGTGTAGTAAGAAGCCTTTAAAAGGATGATTCTAGGATATAGGAAATAGAAAACTACATGTATATGGTGAAATTGTGAGCTCACAAAAAAATACATTAAGTTCAATTTACCACCACCTGGTCACATTATCTACTATCATAAATACTTTTTACAAATTAAATTTGAAAAGTAAGAGTTGCACAGAAAAATAATGTACAGGCCAGTCTATGATCATACAATAGCGTAAAATCCACCATAGTCTGCTGTACTTTCATATAGTTCAGCGCTCCTATAAATGTGCAGTAGAAAGTCCAGCACCAAAATATAATTTAATATTTTTTTCATGTTGCACACCAACACCAAGAGAAAACAAAGCCACGCTAAGTAAATTTACTTCACATATAGCATTTGAAACTTTTTGGGACTGGAATGCGCTATACTAATATAAGCAGGCCTGTCGTGCACCTTTGCAGCTGGTTGTTAAGCCAGTTCCAGCACACTGAGGCCCTCAAATTTTCAGTGACAGTGGGTGTGAGAATTCCAACAACCATCCCTCTGTTTCACTAAATTCCACAGGTTCCTCACCAAAGTCAACCTTAGGACCATGTCGAGATTCACATGTCACACACTAACGAGACTACGAGAGGGTTCTCTGTCTCCAGGTCACCAGACATGTGCACCCAAGGTAACCTTCATTTCAGTGTGAGGCAGGTAGACCCTCCTGCTCTAGGCCACCATTCACTCCTAAACTGGCTGGTATATTTATTTATATATTTATACACTTTCCACCATCACCCCCCGTAGTCATAAAAAAAAGAGAAAAAAAAGGCCCTTTAAGAAAAAAAAATGGAAAAAAATGTCCTTTAACTAAGTGCACTGTGCACTATGGGAAGCGCCACGTCAAAGCAAGCATGAGATTGCAGACGTGGCGCTTCATTTGCAGGCTTTTGACCTGCTTTGAAACCGGAAGTGATGTCAGCAGCTCCGTGCTTCACATTGCCCGAGCTGAGCTGTAAGGTAAGTAAGGAGAGAATCGCTCAGCACGTAGCATATGGTTTAAATTTTGTAGAATTTTCCTTTGCACTGCAGACAGTTACCAAATATCTCTCAATGCAATGTGAATGCAGCACCACTAATAAGTAATAAATTATTATTTTGTCAGACTCAGTGCTTGGGGCTCATTCACTGCATGTTACTGGGTTCATAACACATTTGAACTCATATTTTGGTATTACTATGCAATATGTCAAAAAATTGAAACTTTAATGCAACTCAATGCATTGCAGTGTGGTGGCGCATGCTGTAATTTTTGTACACTGAGTTTCTGGACCATTTTTAGTGCTGTGAGTTTTGGATTTATATAAACGTTAAAAATCACACAAAATGACCAATCGGAGTGGAATATTGCAGAATGTTCTGTAAGGCATAACCTTGTACAGGAAGTTTTGCAATGTGTTGCAGAATGTTCTGTGATAAAGATTATTTTGCAGGCCTTCTATCCCAACAGAAAAGTTTTTTGTGCAATATTCTGCAGAATCTTCTTTATTCAAACTGCAGGACTTCTCGACCAATCAGAAAGCTCAGAGTCATTCCAAAGCCCTACAAACAATTCTAGATGTGATGTTCTGCAGATGTGTCTCCTTGTAGTAATTACAAGTCTACATGCGATGTTCTGCAGATATGTAGTACTTACAGACAACTCTGTGTGCCAAATACTCTCTTCAGTAGTATGCAAATGGTTTTAATGAGCAATACTCTGCAGATTCCCTAAGCATTGATACCAGTCTCCAAGATCCATTTGTGTGCAATACTCTGCACAGTTCTCCAAACAGTGCTACCAGCCCCTTTATAAAGTTATCTGTTCACTGATACCAGCCCCACATAGCCAGTCCTGTGCAATACTCTGCAGAGTTCTCTGATCACTGATTGCAGCCCACATAGCCAGCCCTGTGCAATACTCTGCAGAGTTCAATGATCAGGGATACCAGCCTCTTAAGAAAGCTCTGTGCAATACTCTGCAGAGTTCACTGAGCAATGATGCCTGCCTCCTAAAGAAAGTTATGTGTGTAATACTCTCCAGAATTTCGTAATACCATCCCCCTAATCCCTATTAAGTCCTGTGCAATACTCTGTAGGTTCTGCAATTAATGGTACCAACACCCAAAAGACAGTCCTGTAATACTCTCCAGAGTTCTCAGATCATTATGCAATAGTCTGCAGGATTCTTTAATCTATTTTTAATACTCTGCACTGCCTGGTATATGATGTACAGAGCCCTGTGTATAATATAGAGCCTGGTATATGATGTACAGAGCCCTGTGTATAATGTACAGCCTGGTATATGATGTACAGAGCCCAGTATATAAAGTAGAGCTGGGTATATGATGTACAGAGCCCAGTATATAAAGTAGAGCCTGGTATATGATGTACAGAGCCTGGTATATAATGTAGAGTCTGTTATATGATGTACAGAGCCCAGTATATAATGTAGAGCCTGGTATATGATGTACAGAGACCTGTGTATAATGTACAGCCTGGTATGTGAGGTGCAGAGCCCTGTGTATAATGCAGAGCCTAATATATGATGTACTACAGGGGATGGAGTGGGTGGCTTCTTTAAGAGGTGGGGCTTATGAGAAGTGTGAGGGATCAAAAATGAAGGGCGGGTCTGGCACCCCCTTCCCATCTTAAAACTTCACCAGTCACCACTGCTCCCCAGGTATTGGCTGTATGTACATTTTACTAGGGAGATTTTTCCAGCACTTGTTACTTAGCTTGCCTGTTCTGCTAGTCTTCACGGAAGCATTATTGACTTAAAGTGATTGTAAAGGCTGAAGGTTTATGTGCTGCCCCCCCCATACTCACCTGAGCCCCCCTTTCAATCCAATGATATGCATGGGAGCCTCGGCTGTCCCGGGTCTCTCTCTCTCTCGGTGGTGTATCCAAGTTATGGAAGATATGTCGAGTGCCATGGGCGCCATATGAATGGGGTGCTTGTGAGTGGCTGGGCAGCACTTCTTCCCTCCAGCGTCCTGGTGACTAACCGGGACTGGGACGAGGGGGCGGCCCGGGGCTCCATTGCCGACATGCTGCATTAGGACTCTGGGGGCTGCAGATAGATCGGGGTGAATTTCCTCCCCCTCCCCTAAAAATAACTTTCATTAGCCATCATCCTGTGGTGGAGGTCACCATCTGATACAACATCCCCTAGGTACTAGGAGCTTGTCTCTTCCTTACTGCCTATGGCTATGTGAGTGGATGCCTGGGTGGGGATGGGGATGCAGTCGTCCTGTAATATGCAGGCTCCAACGACGTGGTGATGTCAGTGGGAGATTGGGCCAGTCAGAGTCTGTGTACCAGGCCTATGGTATTTTAAATCTCCTTCCATGCTTGGCATATGACAGCAGTATAATGGCCAGAGTCCCCGCACAGTTCCCTCACTGGGAGGGATCTGAATGAAAGAAGGGCTCTGATGGTAAAGGGTGCTCTGAATCTAAAGGGGGCTCTGATGGTAATGGGGGCTCTGATGGTAAAGGGGGGCTTTGATAATAATGGGGGCTATGAATGTAAAGGGGGGCTCTGATGATAATGTGGGCTCTGAAGGCAATGGGGGCTCTGATGGTAAAGAAGGGCTCTGAATGTAAAGGTGGCTTTGATGATAATGGGGCTATGATGGTAATGAGGGTTCTGATGGTAATGGGGGCTCCGATGGTAAAGCGGTTTTGACAGGGACGCACTTTCAGTGCTTGCCATAGGCGCCATTTTCACTAGATACGGCTCTGATCTCTCTCCCTCCTCATTGGCTGAGACATCAATCACAATCAGTGAGCCAATAAGGAGAGAGTAGGTGCCAGGCCCGAGCCGCAGCTCTATGTGTCTTATGGACACATAGAGCGGGGCTTGGAGGTCAGCAAACACCAGTGTCCCCTTAGGAAGCAGCTTGCTATTGGGGACACTGTTCAAGGGGGAGGAGCCAAGAGCGCCACTGGGGGACCCGAGTACAAGCGGATCTGGGCTGTTCTGTGCAAAACTATTGAACAGAGCGGGTAAGTATGACATGTTTGTTATTACAAGAAAAACAATCCCTTAATGTCACTTTAAAAAAGTTACTAATTTATTGTGCATTATTACCATGATAATTAACATTAGAGGACATCAGTATTTATTTAAAAATATATTGGAAAGTATAAAGTGCATATTAAACTTGTGCATATATTGTCCCATTGTTGGGTGTCACAGAAGGGGAACTGCGATACTCACAGTTGTATCCTAGTCTCACATGTTAGTAGTTCTCCACTATACCCCCATATAAATGCCTGATGAACTAAATTTTCCTAGAATGAGAAAATGTAAGTTGGGTGCCTTGGGTTCCACATTCTGCCTTCCTTGGGCCTACTACTCTCCCATCAACCCTTACCATGCCTCCCTTAAATACCCCGCTCCTACCTGACCTTAGTGACAAGTGCTACAGCACTAAAATTGGAAAAGCTAGTTAATGGGGGATTCCACCATCCAACAGGCCAATAACAGCAATAAAGCAATTAGGGAGGACTGGGTTTGAAGGCAGGTAGGCATTTGCCCCATAGGTCAGTACTAATAAGATATGTTAGCCTAGTAGCCCAAATGGCCATGTACCTTTCACACAGAGTGCACTCATCAATGCCTGGGACCAAGCAGAGATAAAATAATAATTAGAAGCCTTCAAAACTCCATTCAAAATAGTCTGTTCTTTTCTGTCATAGCAAGCATATGAACACTCCACCCATCCAGCATACAGTACATGCAGTGGCGGCCCATCAAGGGGGCACTCGAGCACCTCACTCCTGCCCACCCCAAAGCTGGACATGAATATAAAAGTGGTCCTTTAAGAGCGTCTGGTCACTGGACACTGAGCTGTCCACTAGAAGCTTGACTGCTGCAATCAGGTGATTGCAGCTGAAAAGCTTTATTGGGCGGTGATTGGAGTGTAAACAAGGAGCAGGCTTTGCGTTCTGAACACTCCCAGTGAGTCCCACTCTCTACATCCCTTCATTCATTCCACCCTGTTGCACCTAATTGGTGGATCCAGGGGATGGTGGGCGGGGCCTATCACAGAACCGTCACGTCTGGTTTCCCCACCTGTCGGAGAGCCCTTCCTGAAGGAACGGACGGATAAGCTAAGTTACTTAGCTAAGAACCACCGACCGTCCTTCTCAGTGCCACCCGCAGGCCTCAGCTGGACATGGATGATGGATTGACAATATTGTTAAATGTTGAATAATGTTGATGATTTTCCTAGCACTAACAGCTGTCGCTCCACATAGGAGTACCCTACAGCAAACATTACACAGTCACTTCCCCACTTCTTTCCCCACCAGAGCAGCGATTGCAGACTGGGCCCAAAGCAGAGAGATGGAGAGAGAGAACATACAGATAGTGATGCTTCCTGTCCTCTAGTCAAAAAACTGTATACAGCTATATACACCCACATCTTCCTTCCTGACTGTATATGGAGATCTTGCGACATGCAGATATGTATATAGCTGTATACAGGACAGATGATTTATACCGGCAGTTAGTGATGATGGAGGAAGTTCTCTATATACAGGAAGGATGATGGTGGGTGTATATATAGCTGTATACACCCCCTTCCTTCCTGTATATAGAGACCTTCCTCCATCATCACTGACTGCAGGTATACTTCATCTGTCCCTCCATACTCTACAGGCTGCTGCATATGATTGACACGGGTGAGGCTTCACATTATGGGCACAGTGAGGCCACATATGATGGGCATAGTGAGGCCGCATATGATGGGCATAGTGAGGCCGCATATGATTGGCACAGTAAAGCTGCATATTACCGGCACAGTGAGGCCACATATTATGGGCACAGTGAGTTCACATATTACGGGCACAGTAAGACAACCTGCGGGCTGATGTTAAATCTCTGGCCCGCCAGTGCCCATGATTAATTCACGGGCACCCGTCCCCCGGGCAAGTGGGTCTCGGTTTAATAATGTCATCTGTAAAAGTGTCTATGTTATAAAATAAAAATACAGCTATTAGGGCTGGGGAAAAAATCAATTTTTTAGATTTTTTTTTCAGAGTTTCCGTAGCAGGGGGTGTGTCCGCGGGCCCGTCGTGACAGGACAGGCAAAACAAGCGGCTTTGCAGAGTGCACAGAGGACATGGGAGGCTGTATTCCCGACCTAGCCAGCAGTGAGGAGGCGGGGCCCGGGAGCTCCACTGACCTGCTGACTCCGCCCCATGTGGCCTGTATGCTCAGAAAAGAATGGCTGTAATTAGAGCAGTGATCGGATTGGGCACATCATTGGAGCTCCCGGCCCTGCCACCACCCCCTCTATACTGGCTGGGAAATACAGAGGTCTGGGGGTGGGGCCATAAACTCCACTGACGCGCCCACTCCGATCATTGCTCTAACTACAGCCGCTCTGTTCCGCGTGGAGCTCCCGGCCCCGCCCCCTCTCTGCTAGCTAGCACGCAAATACAGCCTCCTGTGTCCTCTGTGCAGTGCACTCTGCAAAGCTGTCATCGGGGCCCCCAATTCACAGGTAATCTCATTCAGTATATCCACAGTCTCTGATAATCTCATGCAGTATAACCACAGTCTCTGATAATCTCGTGCAGTATATCCGCAGTCTCTGATAATCTCGTGCAGTATGTCCGCAGTCTCTGGTAATCTCATGCAGTATATCCAGTGTCTCTGGTATTCTCATGTAGTATGTCTGCAGTCGCTGGTAATCTTGTGCAGTATATCCGCAGTCTCTGATAATCTCACCCCAGGGAGAAGTCATTTTTGACGAAACGACGTAGGGTGAGCGGCGTGCTGACGTTACCGCCATTCCCCGTTGACCAGGAAGGGCGGGCAGTGTAAATAGGAGAGAGCCGGCCGGCTCGAGATTATACACACGCTTGTATTCAGCTGGAAATCTGTGAGTTTGTTACTTTATTTTATTACGTTCGGATTCAATTTTATATGGAGTTACGCTATGGGAGCCTTTCTCTTTTTTCTTACTAAATGATTATGGTGGAATGGGAGACGCTCTGAGAAAGTGGTACAGGAGTTGGAGACGCCAGCAGAGCCTATTAAAGGGACCAGAGGCGATCGTTTTGTTTGCAAGCTTGTATGATCTCCCTAAAAAGAGATCTTGTCAGCTGGTAAGCCTTACTGAATCTGGTGGTGGATGAACCTCTCTCTCTGGGCGCACCTGCTATATACCTGAAGGGTGTTTTATGGAGTCACTTTAATGGACTGAAATTCATCTCCTTGTGTCTCTCTCCCTCCTTTTTTTGGACTGTTTATGTGTTTTAATTTTGAGTAATTTTTGCACTATTTGTAGTCACATACATTTTTAGTATTTAAAAACAGGATATATTATGTCACAGGATTAGCGCAGCTTTATTTTTGGATTTCTATGTATTGTGGGTATCTCACATTGTGTTGCGGCAAGAATTTATTATTAGTAGTATTACTATTATTATCTTAAATCTCGTCTCATTGGCACAGGTTTTTTTGATTATTTGAGTAATTTTTGGACAGCGCTGTTTTCCAACGATTTTTTCTGATAATCCACAGTCTCTGGTAATCTCATGCAGTATATCCAGTGTCTCCGGTAATCTCATGTAGTATGTCCGCAGTCTCTGGTTATATTTTGCAGTATGTCCGCAGTCTCTGGTAATTTCATGCAGTATATCCAGTGTCTCTGGTAATCTCATGTAGTATGTCCGCAGTCTCTGGTAATCGTGTGCAGTATATCCGCAGTCTCTGATAATCTCATGCAGAATATCCGCATTCTCTGATAATCTCATGCAGTATATCCGCAGTCTCTGACTGCGCTCATGCAGTATGTCCGCAGTCTCTGGTAATCTTGTGCAGTAGGTCCGCAGTCTCTGGTAATCTCATGCAGTATGTCCGCAGTCTCTGGTAATCTCATGTAGTATGTCCGCAGTCTCTGGTAATCTTGTGCAGTATGTCCGCAGTCTGGTAATCTTGTGCAGTATGTCCAGTTTGTTGATGCACTTTAATTAATATAATAAAAAAATTAATCGATTTGAATCGTAAATCGAGTTTTTTATAAAAAAAATCGCAGATTTTTTTTTTGGGGGGGGGGGGGGGGGAATCGCCCAGCCCTAGCAGCTATATACCAGCGCTGCTCGGCTCTCAGTTGACTCGTCGCCTCAAGAAGAGAGAGGTGGTGAGTCACGTGAGTGCCGAGTGGTGCTCTTAATGAGGTATATAGCTGAATTTTTATTATATAACACAGGCACTTTTGCAGATGACATTATTAAATGCTGGGCAAGCATTTTCTTATATCCCTTATCCACAATCACCACTGTACCCTCCCTGTCCACAACCACTGCTGTACCCATCCCATCCATAGCCACATCTGTATACCCCCATCCACAGCCACCACTGTATCCCTCCCTGTCCTCAGCCAGCACTGTATCCCCTCCCCCCGTCCACAGCCACCTAAGTACCCCCCTGTCCACAACCACATCTGTACCCCCCTGTCCACAGCCACCTCTGTATCCCCCCTGTCCACAGCCACCTCTGTATCCCCCACAGCCACCTCTGTATCCCTCCCTATCCACAGCCACCCTTGTATCCCCCTGTCCACAGCCACCACTGTACGCCCCCCACCCACAGCCACCTCTCTATCCCCCCTGTACCCCACCGTCTTTATTTATTAGAAGGTGAATGCGGCCCTCGATGTATTCAGATACATTGAATCCGGTCTTTAAGAGGAAAAAGGTTGCTGACCCCTGGTCTAGAGATGGGCTAGGCCACTCCATGACCTTAATATGCTTCTACTTGAGTCACTCCTTTGTAGGGATGTTGTTCTTAGGGTCATGGTCAGCATTTTTTCTTTCTCCAAACACAGAGAGTCCCCCTCCTCAAGAAGGCACATGTATAGACATACTAATGAATATCTAAATGATTCAGAGAAGGATTGGGAGAAAGTCTGTGGTCAGATGAGACCGAAATTAAGCTCTTTGGCATTTACTTGACTTACCGTGTTTGGAGGAGGAAAAATGCTGACTATGACCCTAAGAAAGGCCATCCCTTCAGTCAAGCACTGATACCAATATTGTTTGAAGACTCTCTGCCTTCTAAAGTCCCACAGGGGAAAAATCTCCCATTGTGTCACACACATAGAAAATGCTTTGGGACTGTTTCTCTGCTAAAGATACAGGCCGACTTTGGCACATGGAGGGGTCAATGGATGGGACCATGTATTGTAAAATCTTGGATGAGAAGCTTCTTCCCTCAGCCAGAATACTGAAAAGGGGTTGTAGACAGGTCCTCCTGAGATGTGTGCAGACCTGGTAACCAACTACAAGAAACATCTTACCTCTGTTTCTCCACCAAGTACTAAGTCACGTTTTTGCCTGGGAATCAAATACTTATTCTACTCACTGAACTGCAACCTCATTTATAGCATTTGCTTTGTGTTTCTGGATTTGTGGTTGATATTCTGTCTCTATCATTTAAAATACGCCTATGATAAAAAAAAATTATAGACCCTTCACTTCTTTGTCCATGGGCAAACTTACAAAGTCTGTAAGGAGTCAAATAATTATTTTCCCCACTGTATTACAATGATGGTCCGATAACACCTGTATTTACAGTATTAGCCCCTTTTCCCTTTTGATCACATTCCAGAATGTTCACCAGCTTTTTTTGTGTTATGATTTCTGGGCACTGCCCCTAGCAACAACCCTGATCATCAACATAGAAAAATATGCTGCCAGACATGACAAATCAGGCCTGTTACCTGGCTTCTGCCTTATCAGAACAGTTCTTACGATGAAAAAAACAGCACTGGTTCAAAGACGAGTATTCCTTATCACAATCTTTATGTGAGGAAACAAAAAAAGTGTGTTTATATGTATGTGTGAAAGCATGCATGCATGTGTATTGCATCAAGCATCTTTTGTCTGTCTTGAGAAATGTGAGCTACAGCTCAACAAGATGTTGGTATTAATAAAACCATGTTGGAAATTACTCCCGTTCTGAGTCCTGGTGAGAATACTTGCTATCTGCTTCTTATTCTACATACCTCCTTAATGGATCGTACCCAGGCCAATATCCCTATAAGTGTATGCAATGGCTCCCATCTACCCTATATATGCTATAGGTTGTACATTCCACATAATGCCAAAGTCCCCAGTAATATCTTTATTTGTTTATATTAATGATACAACTTATACAAACGACTTTGTTTATATCAAAGTTACTTTATAAAACAACTATAGAAAATAGAATATTTTTATATATGTTGTAAACTTGGGCAAGATTCACACTATACTGCACAGTAAAACTCTGTGATTTACCATGCAAGCTATTGTCAAGGATGGCTCCGGTTAGGAGTGGTGCAATGCACGTTTTTTTTAACTGTATTTAAAGTGTCACATAGCGATATTTTATTCTTGTCACTGCACAGCAGCGTGGTTCATTGTGCTGCCACTTACATTTATCACCTACAGTTTTAGAGTCTTGCACAAAATCACTGAACTAAAATCTTGTATTGAACAGTACACACTGCATGCAGTATCACAATCGGTCACAAGATGGCAGCAAACTCATATGATTGGCAATCTTATATTATTTGCAAATTCTGATGCATAAGTCACAAAATATACCAAATGAGATGATTTTATTTATGATTTTGTTAACTGCATAAGTGTTCTTCAAACTGAAAAAAAAATACAAACGGCTGTGTTTGCTTCTGTCAAATTCTCAAACATTGTTCTCCAAAGAAGGTTGTTTACCCTGTCCACCTTTAGGAGATCCCTAAAAACTCATTTATTCAGGGAAGCCTATCCCACACCCACCTAACAACTGTCCCTGAGCCACCCCCATCAAATCATTCTCTGCAGCTATTACCTTTTGTACCACCACCCCCTCCCTTTAGCATGTAAGCTCTATGAGCAGGGCCCTCCTGTACCTTTTGTTTTGAACTGTACTGTAACTGTGTTGTTGTCCCCCCCCCCCCCCCCCAATACACTGTAAAGCGCTGCATAAACTGTTGGAGCTATATAAATCGTGTATAATAATAATAATAGTAATTAAAGTAGCTCTTTTTGGTAATCACAGATTTTTTTTATACATTTAAAACCAGTGATATTCATGGGATAAGACTTTTCGCAGCTTATCACAGTGATAAGTGCCTAGTGTGATGTTTAATAAATAATAAGGTGTCAGTTTACGAAGCAGTGATCAGCACTGATCCCCAGGATCGCCGCTGATCACATTTCATAAACAGTTTATGAAACAGAGATATTCGGGGGAGAAGTGTTCTCCCACCGATGATCTCCGCACATGGAGAATCCACATTGACTGACACAGTAACGGCCAGTTTATGAAGCTGCGATCTCAGCGCTTCAATGTCGATCTGAGTCAGAATTCACACTTCCTGATTCACCAGCTCAGAGGTGTTGAATCAGGGAGTGAAGAGGGAATGTGGGGGGATCTGAGGAGGAAAGAGGAAGATTTTTAACTTCCTTCTACCTCGTTCAGACCCCCCAACACTGTAACCATATCCCCTTGTCATATTTATGTGTATACATATATGTATACATATACATATATAATGTGTATGTGTGTGTGTGTGTGTATACATATATATATATATATATATATATATATATATATATACAGGCATACCCCAGTACGCAATGGGGTTTATTTACTAAAGCTGGAAAGTGCAAAGTCAGGCTCACTTCTGCATAGAAACCAATGAGCTTCCAGGTTTTATTATCAAAGCTTAACCTCCCTGGCGGTATGATTAGTTCTGGTTTTAGGTGCTGAAAGCGGTATAATTATTTTGCATGAAAATTTGGCGTTTTTTTTTTTTTTTTTTTACACAAATTTTATTGGCGTTTTATATTGTAGTCCTGTAATTCTTAGGAATAACTCTCTTAAATCTGTTCAAACCAGAGTCTAGCAGACATCCCGGGTATGATAAAGTTTATAATATAATAAATAATAATAAAAATTATTCAATAATTGTCGCTGTCATTAGATTTAGTGTTTGATGATGAATTTCCCCACAAATCGCTATCGCTCAATTCTGCAAGTAATTATAATTTATTATCGCTGTTTTCTAGTTGGTCTAAAATCACATTTGACATAAAGGGACACTTTTTGGTTGTTATGGACAATCTCCAAATTCCAGGCAGAAAAAAACAGTATTTATAATATAAAAGTGCATGGAGGGCACTACACAGACCACTAGCGACAAAGGGGGTGTGTAATTTTTTTATACAGTACTGTAATCTGTAAGATTACAGTACTGTGTGTGTTTTGTGTGTTTTTACTTTTTTGAATTTGGCGCCAATCTCCGCTCCCGTGCGCCATAACATCGCAGGGAACGGAGCTTGGTGGCACTCGGGCACTGTGTGAATCGAGCGGAGGACAGCTCGATCACACAGCGTGGAGGACATCGCTGGATCCAGGGGACAAGGTAAGTAACTTCTCACTGTGTCCTCCCTGTATCCAGTGATTTGATCCCGAGTCTGGCTCGGGGTTACCGCTTATGGTACTGAAATCCCAACCCGAACCAGACTCGGGATTACCGCTAGGGAGGTTAATTGAACAAGCTGGGGTTAGAGGCTCATTGGTTTCTATGCAGAAGTGAGCCTGATTTTGCACCTTCCAGCTTTAGTAAATAAACCCCATTGTGTACTTAAAGTGGGGTATGCCTGTAATGTAGAGGGACTCTTTATTTTATTAGCATTAACCACGCCGTCTGTCAGTGTACTGAGCGGTGATAATTTATCACTGCTTAATAAACTGACATCTCTGTGTTTCTGTGAATTTCTGGTGCTGTAATCTCATAGTGATAAGTCAGGTAGGAACTAAACATCAAGGGCTTTTTTATTCCTTCTTTTCACCAAGAAATCTCAGTGATAAGTACACGGGCACAGGGGGTGCAATTTACTAAAACTGGTGCACGCATAATCTGGTGCAGCTGTGCAATAATAACCAATTAGTTTGTTCAGCTTGTTCAATGAAGCTTTGACAAAAAAACCTGAAAGCTGATTGTTTTTTATGCACAACTGCACGAAATTCTGTGTACACCAGTTTTAGTAAATCTCCCCCAGAAAGTAATAGGAAATGTTTTTTCAATGTAATAAGTTCCCCTAGCTTTATCACTAGGTCAGGCTTGGAGATGAAGGTCTTTTTGGGTGAAAAAGAGAAAGGAAGTGAAGATTGTACCATGAATCAGGCAAAACTACAGGATTGTTCATACCGTAAAGCTACTGATTGTGCACTTTGTAGCATGTCGTTTCTCGTTCCTCCTCCCTTGACCCTCATTATCATCTATGGGACCATTTTTTAGCTCACAGATGTATCAGAAAAGGCGCACAACACATCCAGCAACATTTTTTTTTTTTGCTGTTTGCAACTGCTGCAGCAAATGCATTTAGAGCCTGTTTACGCCAGTATGTTCACTTTATGGCATGCGCTTGTGTGCATTGTGCACCTGCGTTGCAAGACATTGTAATAATGCAGGTAGGGAGGACCCTCACCATTCCAACATCCAAAATATATATTCAAGGATTGATTAAGTCAAAAAATTAATGGCCGTTGAGGGCACATAATGAGAGAGAGAATCAGTAAAAAAAATATCAATTTTATTACAACATAGTTAAAAAACATATAAACATATAAACAACATCCTGTATGGACACACTTACCAGTTACTCAATAATGTAGTTATAGAGGACTGGACCTAAGGTACAAAGATTCATTTAATACTGTATCAAAGTGAAAGAAAAATTTCTGGTCCAGTAATGCCTCCAAAAACTCGTCTTTGCATTTCACTAAAATATTAGCTTCCTCCGGACAGATACTGGGTAGGTGCTGGTAAATTTGTGGCTCAAGGTGTGGGAGAACTTGACCAAACTGACAAACAACCAAAAATCTAAATCGCATATGTGTGTTTATAGTAGTGTGATACACATATATCATGTAGTCTATAGTAGATACCACTCGTATATAGTAGTCATGTATAGGTATTTGAATATAAATCGCACACAGCGGTAAGTGGTCACAAATTCCCACTATAAGCATATTCAATACAATATCAATAGTACCAAGAGATGGCCCATGGATACCGCACCAAATTATTAAATGGGTAAGTGTACAATCCCCTTAAGTATAGAGAGAAATGGAATATCTGAATGTATAAACATTGCGCTTATCACATAGGGGGAGACCTTTTGTTAGGGTTCAAGTTGGTATTGCCGCATGTATAGGGAAGAGTTATGCCCCTTTTGGTACTACAACCCTGTGTATGGCTTTCCTTGCTGTGTGTGGAAAGCAAGGAAAGCCATACAGACCCCCCTCGATCAGGATGGACCTCCCTCAGTGCAGACTTACCCCCAATCAGCATAGACCCCCCTCAGTGCACCCCCCCCCCATCAGCTTAAACACCCACCCAATACAGACCCCCCTCCATCAGCATAGACCCCCTCCATGCTGACTCCCCCACCAGCATAGACCCCTCTTCAACGCAGACCCCCCTCCATCAGCATAGACCCCCCTCAGTGCAGACCCCCCCAATCAGCATAGACCTCCCTCAGTGCAGAACCCACCATCATCATAGACACCCCCCTCAGCCAAGACCCCCCATCAGTGCAAACTCCCCCCCTCCATCAGCATAGACACCCCCTCAGTGCAGACCCCCATCAGCATAGACCCCTCCCAGTTCAGACCCCCCATCAGCATAGACACCCCCTCAGTGCAGACCCACCCCATCAGCATAGACACCCCCCAGTGCAGACCCCCCATCAGTATAGTCTCCCCTCCATCAGCATAGACACCCCCAGTGCAGACCCCCATCAGCATAGACCCCCCCCCCACTGTTCAGACCCCCTCATCAGCATAGACACCCCCCTCACCACTTGTGCTAGTAGTCCCCCTCTCTCCCCTCCCATGGCGCCCTCAGCACATGTCCATCTACAGATACAATACACTGTTCAGACCTCAGAACAGCATGGGATATGCACAGCAGTGTGTCCCTCCTCGGACTTCCTCCTCTTATGTACATGTAAACAGAGAGGAGGCAGGAGGAAGCTCTGGTCCGCTCCACTGGGAAAGACGAAGATCAGTGTAGGGGTGTGCGGACTATGCAATGATATTGCCCACAGGTATAACCCCTCTGGCGGGTGTCATCCAGGTGCGTCCTGCACCCCCCCTAGCGACGTTACTGTATACTAGCACATTATGTGACACTTACCTGCAAACAAAGCCCGCACCATCCCAAAAGCATGCCACATCCATGTTTGCCTCTCTTCCTCCCGGGCCGCAGACTCCGGCTCTGTGCCTGCCCGGAGCCATCTGACATCACTCCTGCACGCAGGAGCCGCCGGTCAAGGCACTCGCTCGTGAAGAAACAGCATGAGGGTGTTTCTTCACAGCTCATGTGCCAATTACATCATTGTGCACACTTCAAGGTAAATATCTCTTAAACTGCGCACTTTTAGGAGATATTTGCAGTACCTATAGGTAAGCCTTATTCTAGGCTTACCTATAGGTACAACTTGCAAAGGGGGGTTTACAACCTCTTTAACATCAAGGGGTTAACTGTGCGCTTAACAATGTGTAATGTGTGTAATATGTGCTGCTTTTACTAATCGTTTTGGCAGATTTTTCTCTGTGCTTTGCTTACTTGCCTTTCTCTTCACTCTCGAGGCTTATCTCTGCACATAACAAATGATACTTCATTGCTACTTATCATAGCTTATCACCCTGATAATTAAGCCACCTAAACAAGCTAACATTTTCTCTAGCAGTAATAAAATAGACAGACCATGATAATGCAGGCAATATCATGGTTTAATAAACAGACATCAGATTCAGTGGTTAGAATAATAAAGCAATAATTTTTACGAAGATTGTGCTCCATCTAAAGCCTGATACACAACATCAGTTTTTTTCACTGGGTTGAAAGACAAAAAAAACTGTCAGCTCTGGTCAGAGCCGCTTTTCTAACCGGAATTTCGGACAGAAGACCGGGCCACCGCCTGTAAAAGAGCTATAAGAAGGCGCGGTGGCCCGGCAGAAGAACCGAAGAGGGGGACAAGACCCCCGAAGTCGGGAGAAGAGGCCGGCGGCGAGGAAGAAAGCCGGACTCCTCCGCTAGCAAAAGAGCTACAAGAAGATAGCGGAGGAGTCCGGCGAGAAGACCCCCGAAGACGGAAGACCCCCGGAGCGGTGCAATAAAATATTTTATCTCGTGTGTTGTGGTTTTTTTTGTACTTTTATTTTACAGGTGAATGGGTAGGGGTACATTGTACCCCATACTCATTCACATAGGGTGGGGGGTCGGTATCCGGGGGCCCCCTTATTAAAGGGGGCTCCCGGATGCCGATAAGCCCCCCGCCCGCAGACCCCGACAACCAACGGCCAGGGTTGTCGGGAAGAGGCCCTTGTCCTCATCAACATGGGGACAAGGTGCTTTGGGGTGGGGGGGCCACGCGGCCCCCCCTTCCCCAAGGCACCCCCCCATGTTGAGGGCACGCGGCCTGGTACGGCTCAGGAGGGGGGCGCTCGCTCGCCCCCCTTTCCTGGCCGGCCGGGTAGCGTGCTCGGACAAGGGTCTGTTGTGGACTTGGGGGGGACCCCCACGCCGATTTTTTTCGGCGTTGGGGTTCCCCTTTAAGTCCATACCAGGCGGCGGGGCCAGCGACGTCTCCTTCGCGGGCCCCACCTACCTGGATACCCGCTCGAAATGAGCGGACTTTTCTCCGGGCGGGAAAAGTCCGCTCATTTCAAAAGTACGGCGGGCTGGCATACACACGGGCGGATTGTCCGCCGACGGACAGTATTACGGAAATTCCGAAATACTTAGTCCGCCAGACTGCACGCTGAAAAAGTCCGCTGAAGCCCACACACGAGCGGACTGTCCGCTGAAATGTGTTTCGGCGGACTAAGTTGGCCAGACAGTCCGCCCGTGTGTACGCGGCTTTACTCATTCCTGGTCCTTTTATATATATAGTCCTGCATTCTCTGCAATATGCACTTCTGAGCCCTGTACTCTCTACGTTACCCACTCCTAATTCTTGCACTCTGTGTGAAAGCAAGTTCTGGTCCCTATATTCTGAGCCTTATACTCTGTACATTACACATTCCTGAGCCCTTCATTCTGTGTGTTAACCACTTCTGACCCTTTCACTCTGTGCATTATGCAATTTTGACCCCTGCATCCTGTGTGTTATGCACATGTAAGCCCTGCAATATCTTCATTGTGCACTCCTGACCCCTGCACTCTCTGTGTTACACACTCCTGGCCCCAAACTCTCTGCGTTACATACTCCTGGCCCCCGAACTCTCTGCGTTATGCATTCCAGGCCTCTGCATTCTGTGTGATATGCACGCCCGAGCCCCTGCAGTCACTGAATCATGTACTCCGAAGCCCTGCACTCTGTGCATTATTCACTCCTCAGCCCTGTGCTCTATGTGCTACACAGTCCTAGTGTCTACATTGTTTGATATGCAATCCTGAACCCTGCAGATATACACTCCCGAGCCCTGTATTCTGTACATTACACACTCTTGTCTTCTGAAACCTGTGTTTTACATGTTCCTAACCCAATATACACTATACACGATAGACACTTTATCACACATTTAAAAAAACTGAACCACTGCACCCTCTATGCTAGACTTTATACGACATTATACGACATAATCCTGTCCACTGACCTCAATGTACAATATACTCCTGATCCCTATCCCTGTATGCTCTGTTCTACATTATATTCCTGTCCCCTGCATTGCATATACTATGTTGTACATTATATTCCCAACCCCTGCACTGCTTTCACAATGTTGTCACGTATCTGGCCAGAGGCCGAAAGGACAAGAGGGCTTCCCATGTGGTTATGGTACAGGCACTCATAGAGATGAAGACAGGGAGTGCAAGGCTCAAAGAAGCACAGGTGCTAAGGTTTGCAGATGGCTGCTTCAGGAAGGAACCACCTGGAATGTTCTCAGGCAGGTGGACAAAAACGCCAGCAGAAACTCGAGATACCCTGCTTTCAGCAGTGGACAATGTAATCACACCCATTGAGAAAGAGGCAGTAATAACATGGTCAGGAACTGTAGCTAAGGTTATACACGATAGATTATGAGGAGGGAGACAGCAGAATGGTTGGGAGCCATACACAGTAGATCAAAGAAGGATGGTGTTAGCAGAATAGTCAGGAGCCAGTCCAGGGTCATACATGATAGACTGAGCAAATCAGAGCCCTTAAGCAAGCCAGGGTCACATCTAGAAGTCAAGTAGAAGGGATATCCAGAGGCAAGCTGAGTCAGTCGCAGGGAATGAGGATAATGCAGGATACACAGGAACAAGGAGCACACAGGAATCTTTCAATCTTCTCTGGCTGCTTTTTTTCTTAAATAGGGTGTTTGGTGCCAGTCTTGGCATTGGATGCATGCACACATGTGCATCTGCGTGCATTTCCACATTAATGAATATGCCCATGCAAGATAGTGGTGGAAGGGTCTGACCTGTGAATTGGCATATGCTCGCCTCTTCTGGATATATACTTTGAACTCTGCGCTATATACACTATGTTGTGCATTATACTCCTGAACCCTGCACTGAATATTGCACATAATATTAAGCTTAGACAGACAGATTCCTAATTAGTTTTATTACACAGAAATTACACAGAATTTTTGCCACCTAAAAAAGCCTTCAGCCCATTAAGAGCTACAACAGGTATTGCAGCCAGGGCCGCTGATGGGGTGGAGACCAGCAGACCTCTTTTAAGGGGCCCGAACACACAGGGGGGCCCACACAGAGAGGGGTATTAGTGATGGACGACTGTTGGAAGGCAACATGATTTAATATCATATTTATGGTATTTCATTCCATGGCTGATACAGGCAGATGGCCCCAAGTTGGAATGTAACCAGGTACACATCAGAGCTTGTAGCATATCAGAATCTGCATCTGAAAGCTAGCAAGGCTTGTAACAAGTTGTTTCCGGACCGTCTGCTATGCAAGCAATCTTCAAAGAGAGCCATGGCTGCCAGGATGATTGATGACAGTGGGCGTCAAAAATCAAAGGATCAACAGGCACCCAGAGTTAATACATGGACATTTCTGCCCCTAGAGGCCAATACAGCAGGACTATGAGATATTAACCTCCCTAGTGGTGATCCCAAGTCTGGCTCAGGTTGGGATTTTAGTTCCACGAGTGGTAACCCCGAGCCAGACTCGGGATCGCATCGCTGGATACAGGGAGGACACAGGGAGAAGTTACTTACCTTGTCCCCTGGATCCAGCGATGTCCTCCGCGCTGTATGATCGAGCTGTCCTCCGCTCGATTCACATAGTGCCCGAGTGCCGCCGAGCTCCGTTCCCTGCGACG
This sequence comes from Lithobates pipiens, assembly GCF_037356315.1. Lineage (NCBI taxonomy): Eukaryota > Metazoa > Chordata > Amphibia > Anura > Ranidae > Lithobates > Lithobates pipiens. The sequence goes on along the minus strand of NW_027507764.1, from coordinate 337,552,874 downwards.
TTACGCACGGGAGCGGAGATCGGCGCCAAATTCAAAAAAGTAAAAACACACAAAACACACACAGTACTGTAATCATACAGATTACAGTACTGTATAAAAAAATGACACACCACCCTTGGTCCCTAGTGGTCTGTGCAGTGCCCTGCATGCACTTTTATATTATAAATACAGTTTTTTCTGCCTGAAATTTGGAGATTGTCCATAGCAACCAGAAAGTGTCCCTTTTTCAGTGTTTAAGGATTTGATTACATTATTGAATAATTTTTATTATTATTTATTATATGATAAACTTTATCATACCCGGATGTCTGCTAGACTCTGGTTTGAACAGATTTAAGAGAGTTATTCCTAAGAATTACAGGACTTACAATAGAATTACAATATAAAACGCCAAATTTCCATGTAAAATAATTGTACCACTTTCAGCACCTAAAACCAGAACTAATCATACCGCCAGGGAGGTTAAAAGGACTACCTCTTGCAAATATCTCATTGGACAGGAGCATAGTGGGGGGGTTACAAATGGGTCTGGATGTTTCAAGCCGGGTGGCTGCCTGAGACACATGGCTATCTCTCTTTACCATCTGAGCCTAACCCGATGATACAAAGCCTCATGGAGAGCCTTGTGATAAGTATCTTTGATATTCTTGTATTATATGTTCTGGCTATATCATTTGTAATATTGTAATCTCATGTTAGCGTTTTCCTATTTTCTTTGGAAATAAATAAGACTTTGTTTTATTAAGCTGTGTGCTTGGTTTCATGGCTAACCTTGTATTATTGTGATATCAATAGTAGCGATCTGAGTTTTGTGATCAGAGTTTTAATAGACTAGCTAACTAGGGGGATAGACAAGTTAATACATAGGTGCAATAAATAGAGGGAGTCCGTAGCCACCCCCGAATAATATTTATTTGCACCAATTACTTCATTTGGCACCCCAGAAGGCGCGTTGAATTTATTTCTGCACAGAATCCAAACTCTAATGTATTTTTTGTCTTGAGTCCCTATAAGCTAAGGAATCAACCAAACCTAGAACTGAAAGCCTTCTCTACGGTGGACAAGATTTGTGCCGGTTCGTGAATTCTGAAGCCCTGCTTGAATGGTCCTGAAAGTTCTATGAAATATTTCAACAGTGAGTGGACGTGCAAAATCTGGTGAGATTTTTGGCTGGTATATGTATATGCGTTAAACGTTTATTGTACTGTTAATGTGGATGCCATGGATGGTAAGAATTATGTGGTCAATCTTTCTTTACTATGAATAAGGTTTAGCTATGAGTTTTGGAATATTATAGAAGACCTTAATATATTTTTAGTATTTTCAAGGATAAGCCTCTGAATTAATATATATTTTTTTGTATTTTTTTTTTGTTATTTGTTTATTCATTTATTTTATTTTTATTTTGTTAAGGTGGAAAATTGTTAGGCGTAGTCCACCTGAAAGGGGGTAATGAGCTATGTCCTCAATTAGCAGCTGAATAGATGGTCAATGGATATGTCCTCAATTAGCAGCTAAATACATTTTGTTTAAAACAAGAGTTGGTAGGAAACCATTTTAGCCATTGGAGTTATTGTAGTTTTTTCTTTGCTTTTATTTTCATTCAGGTGGAAAAAGTTCCAAAAGGTTTGGGATTTATCCACCTGAAAGGGAAGTTAGTGCATAGGCCTTAAAGTACAGAAGGTGAGAATTTTTGAGAAGCAACATTGATCATACCATGGGGGATTCATTTTAAAATGGTTTCATCCTAAAGAATGGTTGTTTTGATAGTTTGGTCAGACTTGCAGAAGCCAGGAATACTAAGTTCCTGGGTTCCAAGAAAGGAACTATACGTAACTGTAGCAAGCGAGTAGATATTATGGATAAGAATTTGATTCTTCTCTTGTTTTTCACTTCCAGAATCCTGATGGAGCAAGTTTGGAGAGGTTTCTGGAACATGGATGACAGATGTTCATCTGGTTGGCAGTTTGTCTGTGCCATACCACAATGCAAATTGGTTCTGATAAACATTCAGGAGAGAAGGAACAAACAAAAAGATTCAGATTAATACTTATTTTTTTTTCTTATGGACAATTTAGTGCTAATGCTGAATGTGAAAGACTGTGCCTATCAACAACACTTGTGGAACATTTTTGCTGGCGTCTCTCCTGTCATTGATGAATGCAAACATGCTATTAATACATGTGCAATGGGTTGGAGGTTGGGGAAGGAATATAACATATCCAATCTGTCAGAACATGAAATGTAAAAATATAGTTTTTTTTTGTTGGAGGGAGGAATTGAAGGAAGGAGCTTATGTTTTAATGTGTGGCATGTAGTGACATAACTGAATTATTATGATGCAGGTACCCAGGAGTCTGGCACTTTTGCACAATAAGGTGTCTGTTGGCCAGACTAGAGGGTGCCAGGTGACACATCAATGGGGTGAAAATTTCCTTGTAGGGGTGGTACCTCAATCTTAGCAGTCCTGCAGAAAGGTTCTCGATTACTGGACATGTGGGACACAAGAACTGGACATGGGGGGAGATACGCCTGATTGATGTCTCACCTGAGAGGTTGGAACCTTGCACAGATAATGCCGTGAATACACACAGGAACATGCTCCATTAGATAAAGGGAACAAATGCTGGCTACCAGGGTACAGTATGCCTTCACCACATGGCGCTGTAACATCTCACAGTGGTTGATAAAAACCTATTACCCTATATGTGCTGAGTATACACTGTGCGGTCATTATATTAGTGGCTTACTCCCAGAGATGTGCAAACACAGAAGGAGGTTCATGCAGGATGCTTATGTCTGAGGAGTAACCAAAAGAGGAGGGATGTATTCAGCACTATATTGGGAGGAATCAGAGCTGGGATGGGTGTTGTTGGAGTGGACATCGGTATCCTGAGGAACAATGGTGGCATCCTTAATAGCATTCAACAAAGTCGCATAAACACCCAGGTTAAAGTGGGTCTGGATTTTGTCAACCATGTTGAGAGGTTGGTAGAGAGTATGATGGTACAGGACAGAAATCTGTCATGGGCTCATGACCATGACATCCTTTGTATGCCTGGTCAATACATGGGTGTGAAAGAGAAAGGTTGGGAAGATTTCACTCTGGATTCTGGATGGAGAGATCATTGCTGGGAAGGAAGCACCTGGGTATTATTTGGGACATAGACGAGTGTGTTTCTTTGTCCTAAAGGATACCGATGTAATGTTATACATGGAACTAGGGTGTTCCTTGAACCTAATAATAGATAGAAGTGCATGGTATATCCTGGGCATGGTCTCTGGAATCCAGGCTCAGGGATGTAATTCTGTGGTTTGTCATCGTTTTAGATTTATATGTGTTAGACTCCATATTTATATAGAAGGGTCTCCCATTTATCTATGCAAGTTGAGGGACGAATTGACAGTAAGGTCTTTTTGTACAAGTTAGAGGCTCTGCTGTCAATTCAGAGCCCTGAAATACCACTGACTTGCCAAAATTGCGGTAGGAAATGTCATTGTGAACAAGCCTGCCTAATCCTGACCCTTATTTACAGTAAAGGGTTATAGGAGGTTGGGAGCGGGATGCGTAATTGGATGAGTCACATATATATGTATATATTATGGTAATGGTTTCGATTTATGTTATGGTATAATGTGACATATGTGTATTTTAGGTTAGTAAGTATGGGTGAGTAAGGCCCTCCTCGAGACTCTATATCTGAAAGCTGGTTAATATGTTGCTTTGAATGGTGAGTGAATGGACACCCCTTGCCTGTATTGCATCCTGTCGTGAAGATATCAGAAAGGAGAAGATACAGAATAGTGACATGGAAGCTGTCACGGAAGAATGATGGTGGTGTGTCACTAAGTGGCAAAGTGGCACATGTTGGGAAGCACAACCCATTAAGACCATTATGCACTGTTCCATAGGAGCTGTTTCTTAAGGACCTGTTGGAAAACCTAACGCGTTAAGACAGTTATGAACTGTTTGATAGGAACCATGTCTGAAGAAGGGTGGTATGTGCCTTTTAGGCACAAAGTGGTTTATGTTGGAAGGCAACATGATTTAATATCATAGTTATGGTATTTAATTCCCTGGCTGATACAGACAGATGGAATGTAACCAGTTACACATCAGAGCTTGTAGCATATCAGAATCTGCATCTGAAAGCTAGCAAGACTTGTAACAAGATGGCTCCGGACAATCTGCTATTCAAGCAATCTTCAAAGAGAGCCATGGCTGCCAGGATGATTGATGATGGTGGGTGACAAAGGTCAAAGGATCAATAGGCATTCAGAGATGATACATGGACAATGCTGCCCCTAGAGGCCAATACAGCAGGAATATAAGATATTAAAAGGACTACGAAAAGGGAATTCATGCTTTTTCGCTGTTGGTTCAAGCCGGGTGGCTGCCTGAGCCACATTGCCAACTCTGTTTACCATCTGAGCCTAACCTGATGATAAAAAGCCTCACGGAGAGCCTTGTGATAAATGTTTGTTGATATTCTTATATTATATGTTCTGGCTATATCATTTGTAATATTGTAATCTCATGTTAGCGTTTTCCTATTTTCTTTGGAAATAAATAAGACTTTGTTTTATTAAGCCGTGTGCTTGGTTTCATAGCTAACCTTGTATTATTGTGATATCAACAGTAGAATGTGATCAGAGTTTTAATAGACTAGCTAACTAGGGGAATAGACACGTTAAAGCGGGAGTCCGCCGGGACTCCGCGTTTTTTTTTTTTTTTAAAGCCAGCAGCTACAAATACTGCAGCTGCTGACTTTTAAAATAGTGACACTTGCCTGTCCAGCGCGCCCGCGATGTCGGCACCCGAAGCCGATCTGTTGATCGTTTCTCGGGTGCTGCCGCCGCCATCTTGGGTATGGGAATCAGGAAATGGAGCCTTTCGGCTTCATTTCTCGGTTCCCTACTGCGCATGCGCGAGCCGCGCTGAGCAATAAGGACGGTCCCTGCTGCCTCTGGGATCTGTGCGTTTTCCCAGCAGGCAGCGGGGCACTTGCGGAAAGGGGCGGGCACTTGCGGAAAGGGGCGTAATCTACGCCCCTTTCCGCAGAGAGCTATCCCAGGAGTGGGTGCATTTACCTGGATTATCCAGGTAACTGCACCCCCCTCCCCCCTGAAAGGTGCAGATTAGAGGCATATTGTGGCGCCGGAGGGGGGGAGGATTCCGATGAGCGGAAGGTCCATTTTAGGGTGGACCTCCGCTTTAATACATAGGTGTCATAAATAGAGGGAGTCCGTAACCACCCCCGAATAATATTTATTTGCACCAATTACTTCAACGACTATTGTGTCTCTCTTCCTACAGTAGCTGAAAACTGGTCTCTTCCCCTCTCCCCGCTGCCAGCCTTTATCTGCTGAGAAAGAGACAGTCGCACCTCAGTAATCCCCCGCCCTGTGCTGCCCCCTTTTCCCTCTCAGCACTGGCTCTAATTTTAGCTGTGCACCTGAGTTTGATATCTTTGTAAGGCCCCTTTCACGTGGGGCTGTCCGTATTTAGCCATCCGCTTGCTCAGCGGGGAAATCTCCATTGATCCCACTGAGCCGGCGGATGACAAATCCGTCTCTGCACTCTGTGCAGGGATGGACCTGTCAGAGAGTCCACTCTTTTTTTCCCTGCCTCTAACGTTGAGTTCAAAATATGCCTCTAATCGTCCTAATGTACATGGACACATAGGATAACATTGATCTGCTTCTACAGGCAGAAGACAAAACTCCTGTAGAAGCAACGTTTTTATGCCAATGTGCATGGAGCCTAAGGCCGCGTACACACGCGGGGACTGTTCGCTGAAACTTTGTTCGTCAAACAGTTGCCGCAACAGTCCGCTCAAAATTTGCATGAGCGGACTTGCCCACACACGGCACTTTTTGAGCGGACTGTTTCAGCGAACTGTTTGCCAAACAGTTCGCTCAACTTTTGAAATGAACGGACTCGCCCACGTAAGGCGGAGGCAAGTCCGCCCATTTTGAGCGCGTGTACAGGTAGGCGGGGCCCGCGAAGGAGACGTCTCCTTCGCGGGCACCGCCGCCTGGAATGGACTTAAAGGGACACCCAACGCCGAAAAAAATCGGCGTGGGGGTTCCCCCAAAGTCCACAACAGACCCTTGTCCGAGCACGCTACCCGGCCGGCCAGGAAAGGGGGGCGAGCGAGCGCGCCCCCCCCCCTGAGCCGTACCAGGCCGTGTGCCCTCAACATGGGGGGTGCCTTTGGGGAAGGGGGGGCCGCGCGGCCCCCCCACCCCAAAGCACCTTGTCCCCATGTTGATGAGGACAAGGGCCTCTTCCCGACAACCCTGGCCGTTGGTTGTCGGGGTCTGCGGGCGGGGGGCTTATCGGAATCCGGGAGCCCCCTTTAAGAAGGGGGCCCCCGGATACCGGCCCCCCACCCTATGTGAATGAGTATGGGGTACAATGTACCCCTACCCATTCACCTGTGAAAAAAAGTACAAAAAAAACACAACACAGGGTTAAAATATTTTATTGCACAGCTCCGGGGGTCTTCCGTCTTCGGGGGTCTTCTCCGGACTCCTCCGCTATCTTCTTGTAGCTCTTTTGCTAGCGGAGGAGTCCGGCTTTCTTCCTCCCCGCCGCCGGCCTCTTCTTCCGACTTCGGGGGTCTTGTCCCCCTCTTCGGTTCTTCTGCCGGGCCACCGCGCCTTCTTCTAGCTCTTTTAGAGGCGGTGGCCCGGTCTTCTGTCGCCGCCTTCCGTTCTTCTTCTTCTTCTTCTTCTTCTTCTTCTCCAGGAGATGTTGACACGTCGCTCTCTCCGGCCGGAATGCCAGAGCCGCGTTGTGCTGCCACTTATATAGTGCCAATGGGGCGGTGTCACATGGTATATGTCACATGGGTTGGTCACATGGGTTGATGTCACATGGGGACTATGACATCGTAAGGGGGCGGGGTCACCATGTGACATCAACCCATGTGACCAACCCATGTGACATATACCATGTGACACCGCCCCATTGTCACTATATAAGTGGCAGCGCAGGGCGGCTCTGGCATTCCGGCCGGAGAGAGCGCCGTGTCAACATCTCCTGGAGAAGAAGAAGAAGAACAAGAAGAAGAAGAAGAACGGAAGGCGGCGACGGCGACAGCGGCGACAGAAGACCGGGCCACCACCTGCAAAAGAGCTACAAGAAGGCGCGGTGGCCCGGCAGAAGAACCGAAGAGGGGGACAAGACCCCCGAAGTCGGGAGAAGAGGCCGGCGGCGGGGAGGAAGAAAGCCGGACTCCTCCGCTAGCAAAAGAGCTACACGAAGATAGCGGAGGAGTCCGGCGAGAAGACCCTCGAAGACGGAAGACCCCCGGAGCTGTGCAATAAAATATTTTTTCTCGTGTGTTGTTTTTTTTTTGGGTACTTTTATTTTACAGGTGAATGGGTAGGGGTACATTGTACCCCATACTCATTCACATAGGGTGGGGGGCCGGTATCCGGGGGCCCCCTTATTAAAGGGGGCTCCGGATTCCGATAAGCCCCCCGCCCGCAGACCCCGACAACCAACGGCCAGGGTTGTCGGGAAGAGGCCCTTGTCCTCATCAACATGGGGACAAGGTGCTTTGGGGTGGGGGGGCCGCGCGGCCCCCCCTTCCCCAAGGCACCCCCCATGTTGAGGGCACGCGGCCTGGTACGGCTCAGGAGGGGGGGCGCGCTCGCTCGCCCCCCTTTCCTGGCCGGCCGGGTAGCGTGCTCGGACAAGGGTCTGTTGTGGACTTTGGGGGGAACCCCACGCCGATTTTTTTCGGCGTTGGGGTTCCCCTTTAAGTCCATTCCAGGCGGCGGAGCCCGCGACGTCTCCTTCGCGGGCCCCGCCTACCTTCACACGCGCTCGAAATGAGCAGACTTTCCTCCGAGCGGGAACAGTTTGCTCATTTCGAAAGTAGCCTACACACGGGCGGACTGTTCGCTCAAACAAAGTTTCAGCGGACAGTTTTTCGGAATTTCCGAAAGACTTTGTCCGTCAAACTGTCCGCTGAAACTGTCTGCTGAAAGCCCACACACGGGCGGACTGTCCGCTGAAACACTGTTCAGCGGACAAAGTTGAGCGAACAGTCCGCCCGTGTGTACGCGGCCTAAGGGAAAAAAAAACCTTATGGTTTGCGTTTCTGATTGGAGCTTACTGGCAAAAAAACATAAAACTATCTTAAACTCGTCTAAACTTTGTACAAAAAAAGTTGTTGTTTTTTTGTTTTGTTTTTTTCTGGCAAGCCAACTGGAGTTTTTTTAAGCCCAGTCTGCATGGAGACTAACTTTTTTTCTCTCCCTCTGCCTCTGATATTTTTTCATCTCATCTTAATTTTTAGATTTAGCAGGAATTCTGTGAGTTATGTTGTATTTGTGTCTGCTAATTATTTCATTGTATTTTTAGCAAAATATAGCTTTAATATTTTCTTGGGGGGGGGGGGGCGGCTGTCGGGCAGTCTGTACAGGGCCCCGCAATTTCTATCAGCAGCCCTGGTTGCAGTACCCAGCAGAAAGGCACATATTGAATTATGTTTTCTAAATATTTTATGCCAAATGTGTTTGCGGTGTATGTGGGGTTTATCACTGTAGTAATAGTTGTAGGTAGTTGTAGCTACCTAAACAAATTGAACAATATCTCCTTATTATGGCATTCTTACCAAAGCTGCTGAAAGTATATCTTTAAGCAGCACCTATATAATCACACTCACTTTGCTGGCCAAACCCACTTTTCACCACAGCGTAGTGCACCACATTCCGCCCCTTTTTCAACTGTCTCTCTCTTTGTCAAGTTTGAAAGTCTGTGGATACCTTGGGGCTGATTTACTAATTGCAAATAGGCTGTTTACTTTGCAAGGGAATACTTCCTTAGTTTAGTGTATGTGCTGAAGCTTCACTGACTTCCATCATTCAATTACCATATTTATCGACGTATAACACGTGCCGGCGTACAACACGCACCCCAAGTTTAGAAGGGAATTTAAAAGAAAAAAACGTTTAGGAGGGAATTTTAAGGAAAAAACTTACATTTAAATGCCCATCAATGCAGCCTTATCAGTGTCATTTGCAGCCTTCCATTGCAGCCTTGTCAGTCACTTGCAGCCTTGCATTTAGCCTTGTCAGTCACTTGCAGCCTTGCATTTGGCCTTGTCAGTAATTTGCAGTCTTGCATTTAGCCTTGTCAGTCATTTGCAGCCTTGCATTTAGCCTTGTCAGTCACTTGCAGCCTTGCATTTAGCCTTGTCAGTCACTTGCAGCATTGCATTTGGCCTTGTCAGTCATTTGCAGTCTTGTCTGTGGCTTTGCCATTTAAAAATGGCACTGTCGAGATACAGAGCGGATGTCCTGTGTATCTCATCGGCGCTCGGTAGTTCTCGGCCGCTCTTGGCGGCTTTCGGCTATTTCCAGCCGTTCTCGGCTATTTTCGGCCGTTCTCGGCTATTTCGGCCACACTCGGCTGTTCTCGGCAGCTTTCGGCTTTCCGAAAGCCGCCGAGAATGGCTGAAAATAGCCGAGAACGGCCAAAGATAGCCGAGAACGGCCGAGTGCGGCCAAAAATACCCCAAAGCCGCAGAGAGCGGCAGAAAGGGTTAAAAATAGTGGGGGGGTCGGCGTATAACACACACCCCCAATTTCCCCCTGATTTTAGGGGGAAAAAAGTGTGTGTTATACGCTGATAAATACGGTATGTGTTTTTTTTTTTTTTATATATACACAAATATTTTGCCTTTCATTTCCATTTTAAACTGAATAGGTTGTTTTACAAGGTGAGGGTTTACAATCACTAGAAACTGATTGGTTTCTATGCAGGGCTGCACCAAATTTTGCACACTTCCGTTTTAGTAAATCCCCCCCGTTTATAATAATATAGCTTCCTTACCTGTGGTAATATGGATACACTTTCTGTGGTAATGGCTTTCTTAAAGTAGAACTATAGGCAAAACTTTTTTTTCTATTTTGGATAGAGTAAGAGAGGGTTATAACCCCTGTCGGATTTTTTTTTGCCATCTATCTCCCATTGCATAGATTTCGCTTTACTTACTGTCCCATAGCCAAAGAAATTAGAAAAAATCCCTGAAAATTAAGGGAATTCTTAGGGACCCCCAGGTCACAAGAACTAGTGTCCCCAATGGAAGATTTCCCCTCTATTACTTTTCTGGGGACAACCCAAAATTTGGGATTTTCTTTTACTTTCACTTTCTTTGATAACAGGGTAAATAGAGGGCGTGAATCTCTTTAATGGGGGGTACAGACAGCAATACAAACTGAAAGATATTCTAATCCATCTCCACTCTATTCAAAACTTAAAAAAAAAAGTTTTGCCTTTAGTTATACTTTCAGTCTAGTAATACCAGCACTAGACCAGATAAACATTTTTGGTGCACCAAATATTACACATGAACCATGTTTTTTTTTTTTTTTGGATGTGCCAAATTATAGTTTAACCACTTTAAGACCGGACCATTTTGCTGGTAAATGACCAGAGGTCTTTTTACACTTTGGCACTGCGCTGCTTTAACTGGTAATTGCGCGGTCATGCAATGTTGTACCCAAACAAAATTTGCGTCCTTTTCTTCCCACAAATAGAGCTTTCTTTTGATGGTATTTGATTGCCTCTGCGATTTTTATTTTTTGCGATATAAACGTAAAAAGACCGCAAATTTTGAAAAAAAATGATATTTTCTACTTTTTGTTATTAGAAAAATCCAATAAACTCAATTTTAGTCATACATTTAGGCCAAAATGTATTCAGCCACATGTCTTTGGTAAAAAAAAAGTCAATAATTGTATATTTATTGGTTTGCGCAAAAGTTGTCACATCTACAAACTAAGGTACGTTTTCTGGAATTTACGCAGCTTTTAGTTTACGACTGCCTATCTCATTTCTTGAGGTGCTAAAATGGCAGGGCAGTACAAAACCCCCCCAAATGACCCCATTTTGGAAAGTAGACCCCCTAAGGAAATTGATAAGAGGCATGTTGAGCCCATTGAATATTTTATTTTTTTGCCTCAAGCGATTGAATAATGACAAAAAAAAAATTTTTTTTTTTTTTTTTACACAAAGTTGTCACTAAATGATATATTGCTCACACATGCTATGGGCGTATGTGAAATGACACCCCAAAATAAATTCTGCTGCTTCTCCTGAGTACGGGGATACCACATATGTGGGACTTTTTGGGAGCCTAGCCGCGTACGGGGCCCCGAAAACCAAGCACCGCCTTCAGGCTTTCTAAGGGCGTAAATTTTTGAGTTCACTTCTCACTACCTATTACAGTTTTGAAGGCCATAAAATGCCAAGATGGCACAAAACCCCCACAAATGACCCCATTTTAGAAAGTAGACACCCCAAGCTATTTGCTGAGAGGCATGTTGAGTTCATGGAATATTTTATATTTTGCCACAAGTTGCGGGAAAATTACAAACTTTTTTTTTTTTTTTTTTTTTTTCACAAAGTTGTCACTAAATGATATATTGCTCACACATGCCATGGGCATATGTGAAATGACACCCCAAAATAAATTCTGCTGCTTCTCCTGAGTACGGGGATACCACATATGTGGGACTTTTTGGGAGCCTAGCCGCGTACGGGGCCCCGAAAACCAAGCACCGCCTTCAGGCTTTCTAAGGGCGTAAATATTTGACTTCACTCCTCACTACCTATTACAGTTTTGAAGGCCATAAAATGCCAAGATGGCACAAAACCCCCACAAATGACCCCATTTTAGAAAGTAGACACCCCAAGCTATTTGCTGAGAGGCATGTTGAGTCCATGGAATATTTTATATTTTGCCACAAGTTGCGGGAAAATTACAAACTTTTTTTTTTTTTTTTTTTTTTTCACAAAGTTGTCACTAAATGATATATTGCTCACGCATGCCATGGGCATATGTGAAATGACACCCCAAAATAAATTCTGCTGCTTCTCCTGAGTACGGGGATACCACATATGTGGGACTTTTTGGGAGCCTAGCCGCGTACGGGGCCCCGAAAACCAAGCACCGCCTTCAGGCTTTCTAAGGGCGTTACAGTTTTGAAGGCCATAAAATGCCAAGATGGCACAAACCCCCCCCAAATGACCCCATTTTGGAAAGTAGACACCCCTAAATTTAGGGGTACACTAGTGAGACTAGGTAATAAATGGCGGGTGCCCTGAAACTATAAAAAAATAACTAACCAACCAGCGTCACCTGTAACAGTTATATGGTGATCACTGGTGAAAGGGTTAACTAGGGGGCAATCAGGGGGCTTTATGCGGTAGTATATGGGGGTCCCTGGCGCTATAAAAAGCTGCGGCGAACCTAAATACCTACTTGCCTAACTAGCGTCACCTGTGACACTAATACAGCGATCAGAAAAACGATCGCTTATTAGGCTGGGTTCACACTGGAGCGATGCGGGAACGCCACGAATGCGCGGCGGGTTCCCGCATCGCATGCCTCCCGGCGGCAGTTCACACTGCCCTATGCGAACTGCTGGGAGTGTCAGTGAAATGTTACTGACACCCCCAGATCAGTTCGCATATCGCAGTGCGATCTGAAAACTCGGATCGCATGGTGTGAACACCCATGCGATCCGATTCTGCTGCGGGCCAAAAAAAGGGTCCCGTGCGAATTTGCGGCGGGTGCGGCGGGTGTGGCGGGTGCGGCGAATGGCTGAACTCGAATCGCACAGAGATCGGATGTGATTTGCACTGCAGTGCGGTGCGAATCACATCCGTTCTCAAACCGCTGCAATCTGAACCCAGCCTTAGTGACACTGGCGACGGGGGGTGATCACGGGGTTAAACCTTTATTGGGGGGGTTAGGGGGGTACCTTAGAACTAAAGGGGGCTAACCCTAACTGCCCTAACAGTTATTAGTCACAAATGACACCCGCCGGGTGATCAGGGGGTTAAACCTTTATTAGGTAATAAATGGCGGGTGCCCTGAAACTATAAAAAAATAACTAACCAACCAGCGTCACCTGTAACAGTTATATGGTGATCACTGGTGAAAGGGTTAACTAGGGGGCAATCAGGGGGCTTTATGCGGTAGTATATGGGGGTCCCTGGCGCTATAAAAAGCTGCGGCGAACCTAAATACCTACCTGCCTAACTAGCGTCACCTGTGACACTAATACGGCGATCAGAAAAATGATCGCTTATTAGGCTGGGTTCACACTGGAGCGATGCGGAAACGCCGCGAATCCGCGGCGGGTTCCCGCATCGCATGCCTCCCGGCGGCAGTTCACACTGCCCTATGCGAACTGCTGGGAGTGTCAGTGAAATGTTACTGACACCCCCAGATCAGTTCGCATATCGCAGTGCGATCTGCAAACTCGGATCGCATGGTGTGAACACCCATGCGATCCGATTCTGCTGCGGGCCAAAAAAAGGGTCCCGTGCGAATTTGCGGCGGGTGCGGCGGGTGTGGCGGGTGCGGCGGGTGCGGTGAATGGCTGAACTCGAATCGCACAGAGATCGGATGTGATTTGCACTGCAGTGCGGTGCGAATCACATTCGTTCTCATAAACCGCTGCAATGTGAACCCAGCCTTAGTGACACTGGCGACGGGGGGTGATCACGGGGTTAAACCTTTATTGGGGGGGTTAGGGGGGTACATTAGAACTAAAGGGGGCTAACTCTAACTGCCCTAACAGTTATTACAGTCACAAATGACACCAATGCAAAAAAAAAAAAAAAAAAAAAAAAAATGACATTGGTGTCACTGTGACTGGGGGGCAGGGGTAATTGGGGGGGTGATCGGGGGGTAAAGGGGGGGTGTGAGTGTGCCTGGCATGTTCTACTGTGTGTGTAGAGTGTTGGTGCAACTCACCGATCCGCTCTCCTCCGTGTCGGAACGGAAAATACCGACACGGAGGAGAGAATACATCACTTCCTCTCCTGTGTTTACATTACAGGAGAGGAAGTGATGTCACGGGGGATTTCCATTCGTCGAGAGCGATCGCGAGGGGGTGGCCATGAATGAATGGCCGTCCCCTCATCCCTGATCTCTCCCGAACGAATGCCGACCGCCGCAGGCACCGGGGGGGGGCCCGATCGGGCCCCCCACCCGCGGGCAGGCATGGACTTATATATACGCCAATATGCCTGCCCGTGCCATTCTGCCGACGTATATCGTCGTGCGGCGGTCGGCAAGTGGTTAAAGTGTTACTAAACCTAGGACCCTGTATTTGCTGTATTTGGTCTTTCGCAGTACACAGAATATGCAAATGCAATTATTTTAGTAAATCTAAACTGCTAAATACCTTTTCTCATCAGCAGTATATAGCAGTCTTGTGGCTTCCATCAGTTCCTGGTAAAGTTTGTAGGAGGAATTTTCATACTACACTGAGCTGTCCTATCAAGATCCAGGACCCCTGACCCTCTGTCTGGATAGTGCTGATAACATGCACTCTCCCAAGAAAAAAAACCTCTATAGCAATAAACACCAAACTAGGCATGTGCAGCCTGACTCCAAAGGCTCTGTATTATCCGGACATGTTGTGGAGTCAGTGGAAGAAGAGGATCTGTGCATACAGGATCAAACAGCCTTTTTACACAATGCAACAGGTTGCAGAGTGTAACATACATGCTTTATTGCATATACAGGCTGATTTTACTGTTGTGGGTTTAGTATCATTTTAATTTTAAAGGTCTGAAATGAAAGAAACATGCCATGACAATCTTCCACTATCCTGGTGATGTCAGAAGCAACACAGGAACTCTCTCTTTTTCCTTCTTCATCTCCAATAATCCCAGGTGATTCAGAGCAGTCCTCCCAGGCTGCACAACAGCCAATCACAGTGCCCTCTGTAACAAGAGGCAGTGGGAGAGCTGGCCTTTTGCTCTGTGTGACTGCAAACAGCCTTAAAAGCATTCTGTGTCTTTTATCTTATGTTCACTGGATGCCAATGAGAGGGAGAAATGCTTGTAGTTGTACTGGTGGCAGTAGGGGCAAGGACAGACTCCGTCACAGCTAGGTCCATGCAACACTATCTGTGGTAATATATCTTCACTGAATATAGTACTAATAACAATGCCAATGTGGTAATATATTCTCACTGACTATAGTAATAAGATAACATTGCCTGTGGTAATATATTCTCACTGACTATAGTAATAAGATAACAATGTCTGTGGTAATATATTCTTACTGACTATAGTAATAAGATAACAATGTCTGTGGTAATATATTCTTACTGACTATAGTAATAAGATAACAATGTCTGTGGTAATATATTCTTACTGACTATAGTAATAAGATAACAATGTCTGTGGTAATATATTCTCACTGAGTATAGTTATAAGATAGCAATGCCAATGTGGTAATATATTCTCACTGACTAGTAATAAGATAACAATGTCTGTGGTAATATATTCTCACTGACTATAGTAATAAGATAACACTGCCTGTGGTAATATATTCTCACTGACTAGTAATAAGATAACAATGTCTGTGGTAATATATTCTTACTGACTATAGTAATAAGATAACACTGCCTGTGGTAATATATTCTTACTGACTATAGTAATAAGATAACACTGCCTGTGGTAATATATTCTCACTGACTAGTAATAAGATAACAATGTCTGTGGTAATATATTCTTACTGACTATAGTAATAAGATAACAATGTCTGTGGTAATATATTCTCACTGACTAGTAATAAGATAACAATGTCTGTGGTATTATATCTTCACTGACTATAGTAATAAGATAACAATGTCTTTGGTAATATATTCTCACTGACTGTAGTAATAAGATAATGTCTGTGGTAATATATTCTCATTGATTATAGTAATAAAATAACAACGTCTGTGGCAATATATTCTCACTGACTATATTAATAAGATAACACTGCCTGTGGTAATATATTCTCACTGACTAGTAATAAGATAACAATGTCTGTGGTAATATATTCTTACTGACTATAGTAATAAGATAACAATGTCTGTGGTAATATATTCTTACTGACTATAGTAATAAGATAACAATGTCTGTGGTAATATATTCTCACTGACTATAGTTATAAGATAGCAATGCCAATGTGGTAATATATTCTCACTGACTAGTAATAAGATAACAATGTCTGTGGTAATATATTCTCACTGACTATAGTAATAAGATAACACTGCCTGTGGTAATATATTCTCACTGACTAGTAATAAGATAACAATGTTTGTGGTAATATATTCTTACTGACTATAGTAATAAGATAACAATGTCTGTGGTAATATATTCTCACTGACTAGTAATAAGATAACAATGTCTGTGGTATTATATCTTCACTGACTATAGTAATAAGATAACAATGTCTTTGGTAATATATTCTCACTGACTGTAGTAATAAGATAATGTCTGTGGTAATATATTCTCATTGATTATAGTAATAAAATAACAACGTCTGTGGCAATATATTCTCAATGACTATATTAATAAGATAACACTGCCTGTGGTAATATATTCTCACTGACTAGTAATAAGATAACAATGTCTGTGGTAATATATTCTTACTGACTATAGTAATAAGATAACAATGTCTCTGGTAATATATTCTCACTGACTATAGTAAAAAGATAACAATGCCAATGTGGTAATATAGTCTCACTGACTAGTAATAAGATAACAATGTCTGTGGTAATATATCTTCACTGACTATAGTAATAAGATAACAATGTCTGTGGCAGTGGCGGCCCATGCATTGCGGGTACACGGGCGCCGCCCCCCCAGCACCTCCTCTGCCCTCCCTATTCATGTGTGCGCTCCCTTTCAGGACACCGGACACATGAAATACTATTGTAGGGATCGGCGGGGGGTGTGTATCTTGAAGCATGTGATTAGAGCCAGAGGCTCTAATCGGCTTCAAAACAGGGTGGGATCGGGAAGCAGAGCACTGCATCCCAATCCCACCCTGTTGTGTGATATAGCAAATACATTTTCACTATTTTCACACTAACATTCCTCCCTGACAATCAGGAGGCAGGTCAGTGAGACCTGTCCCCTGATTGGCCAAAGCATTAGGCAATCCTATTGGATGCCTAATGCTTTGGTGGAAGAGGAGGAGAGGTGGCAGAGAAAGCCTGAGGAGCCGAGCAGACACCGGAGCCACCGCTTCCTGCCACTGCTGCACCGATCATCCCTGTCTGTGAACCAGGGGACAATACAGGATCAGCCCTGCAGCCGGGATATTGGGCAACACTTGCGGGTATCCGGGAGCCTTAGCCAACCTGTGCATGAGTTGGTGGGAGCGGGCCCGCATCTTTAATGGAGGACCTAAAGGGGTTCTCCACTCCAAACTATTCTTTAGGCTTATAGATGACTTGATATTCATTGTGGAGGATGGGACATCCAATTTGACTCCATTCTTGGAATATCTTAATTGTAATAATAAGAATTTTACTTTTACTGGTGAGGCAAATGATAGAGATATCCACTTTTTGGATGTTTGAACAGAGGGTTAATACCACCTGTAGTGCTTGGTTGCTACTAGTAAC
The DNA here is from genome assembly GCF_037356315.1 of Lithobates pipiens. Classification (NCBI taxonomy): domain Eukaryota; kingdom Metazoa; phylum Chordata; class Amphibia; order Anura; family Ranidae; genus Lithobates; species Lithobates pipiens. The sequence continues at coordinate 337,535,423 of NW_027507764.1, read as the reverse complement.
TAACATACACCATGTCACCCTGCTGCCAGACCTCCATCTGTCCCTTCTGAGACAATGAACAGTAATTTTGCGTTGTTTTTTTTTTTTGTTTTGTTTATTGGGGGATATAACTTGGTTGGGAGAAAGGAAATATGGAATGCCCATGGAACAATTTCTTTGCCATCATATTTAAGGATTAGAACAAAAGATTGAGCTGTTACGTACTGATGTACACTCACCGACCTTCTCCTGCCCCGAGTCCATGATGGAGATTTTTAACTGGACATACATTCTGGCAGCTTCTTCAGCCCTTCTGTTCCAGAACACTTCAGTTATAACCGTGTGAAGATGAAGCTCCCTCCCAGTTCTCCCAGGCTCCTCTGCTAGGCCTTGCACTCCCCCCAGATGGGGATGGGGCCACTGCTGCTCCTAATACTCTATTCTCCACGTCTCCAAGCTGAAAACTCCCTCCTAGTGGGCTGTTACCCCAGCTTATATGGGAGGCCTGCCCCCTGCCAATTCCAGTTGGGGAATTGTCAGAGCTCTTCACATGAGCTGCCTGCCATTCCAGTCCCAGGCCCCGTCCCTTTTCCAGATCCATCTTTCCTGAAAGCAGGGGAGGCACCTCAGAACTAAAGCACAGGTGGTCACACCCACGGCTGCACTAACTACTCCCTGCTCCCCAGATCAAAACAAGCAGGTCTAGCCTGAAGCATAGGCCTGCCCAAATGTACTGTACTGACAGTTTCCCTTACAAAATCCTCACTCTAGCACCATCTATGGTAGAGGGTGCTACACACCCTATACAGAAAACCATTATCTGGTAATTCCCTCCTGTTGGCATAGTCAGGACATCCAAGGCATAGCATCAAAGGCATACCCGTGGGACAGTTCCTACGGGTAAGACGAATATGTAGAGATGATTTCGACTTCGAGCATGAGGCAGCTGCTCTATATAGTTGTTTCTACAGAGAGGGTATCCAAGGTGGAAGATTAACAGAGCCTTGGCAATTGCACGAAGCAAAGACAGGAAAACTCATGTAGATAGAAGCGTACAGGACAAAGGTAGTCCTCCTCAAAATAAAATGACACTACTAACTCCATTTAGTACTGAATTTGGAGACATCAAATACATCATAAACAGACATCTCCCTGTTTTGTTTGCGGACGATGTCTGTGCAAATACATTGCAGGGAGGTATCAATATAGTATCTTGGAGGGCACCCACATTAGGTCGCACTCTCTCTCTCCTAGTTTCTTTGCTAGTAAACCCATGGAATCAACTACATGGCTACACCATCAGGGCAACTTTAAGTGTGGAGCTACAAGATGATTATGCTGTGGTCACATTAAGGGTGGCAACAAATTCTGCTCATCAGCTACACAGAAGGAATACGACATTGATTCCTTCCATAATTGCAATGCCAATTATGTTGTGTACCTACTCACTTGTGACATATGCCATATTCAATATGTAGGTAGGACAACAAGATGCTTTCGGGATCATTTTAATGAGCATATATATATATATATATATATATAGCGTGGCTAAAAACCCATCAACAAATGTGGCTAAACATTTACATTTTTGCCACAATGGGAATGCTTTAGCCATGCATGCACAGGTCATTGAAAAAGTGAAAGCCCCTGATAGGGTGGTGATGTGTTTCGTTTGCTCTGCCAAAGGGAGGTTTTCTGGATTTTCAAGATTCAGACTCTCATCCCGTAGGGGTTAACCACTTCAATACAGGGCATTTATACACCCTTCCTTCCCAGACCAATTTTTAGCTTTTAGTGCTCTCACACTTTGAATGCCAATTACTCAGTCATGCAACACTGTACCCAAACAAAATTGTTATCATTTTTTTCATACAAATAGAGCTTTTGGTGGTATTTAATCACCACTGGGTTTTTTATTTTTTGCGACATAAGTGAAAAAAGAGCGAAAATTTTGAAAAAAAAAACACTTTTTTTTAGTTTCTATGATAACATTTTGTAAATAAGTCATTTTTGTTCATAAATTTGGGCCAAAATTTATACTGCTACATCTCTTTGGTAAAAATAACCCAAATTAGTGGATATTATTTAGTCTCTTTGAAAGTTATAGAGTCTACAAGCTATGGTGTAAATCATTGAAAATTGATCACATCTGATCACACCTGATGCACTATTTCTTGAGGCTCTGAAATGTCAGGAAAGTACAAATACCCCCCCCCCCCCAAATGACCCCTTTTTGAAAAGTAGACAGTCCAAGGTATTTAGTAAGAGGCATGGTGAGTTTTTTGAAGTTGTAATTTTTTCCCCAAATTCTTGTGAAAAAGAAGAATGTTTTTTTTTTTTGTTTTTTTTTTTGTTTTTTTTACCAAATTGTCAAAATAACAAGTTATTTCTCATACACAGCATATGCATACTTCCAATTACACCCCAAAATACATTCTGCAACTCTTCCCGAGTATGGTGATACCACATGTGTGGGACTTTTACACAGGCTGGCCACACATAGAGGTCCAACATGCAGGGAGCACCGTAAGGGGTTCTAGGAGCATAAAGGACACCTCTAATTTCCTAACGACCTATTACATTTGTGAAGGCCCTAGACCAGGACAGTAGAATTACCCACAAAATGACCCCATTTTGGAAAGCAAACACCCCAACGTATATTCTATGAGGCATACTGAATCTTTTGAACAGTTATTTTTTTTTACACAAGTCTTCGGAAAACGTTGAAAGAAAATGAAAACATATTTTTTTTTACACAAAGTGGTCAGTTTATAAGATATTTCTAACTCAAAGCATGTACAAAAATTATACCCCAAAATACATTCTGCTACTCATCCTGAGTATGGCGATACCACATGTGTGTGACTTTTACACAGCGTGTCCACATATACAGGCCCAACATGCAGGGAGCGCCGTCAGGTGTTCTAGGAGCATAAATGACACCTCTAAATTCCTAACGACCTATTACATTTGTGAAGGCCCTGGAGCACCAGGACAATTGAATTACCCACGAAATGACCCCATTTTGGAAAAGAAACACCCCAAAGTATATTCTATGAAGCATTATGAGTCTTTTGAACAGTTAATTTTTTTTACACAAGTCTTCAGAAAACGTGGAAAGAAAATGAAAATCTTTTTTTTTTACACAAAGTTGTCCATTTATAAGATATTTCTAACACATAGCATGTATATAGCAAAAAGTACACCCCAAAACACATTCTGCTACTCCTCCTGAGTGTTGCGATACCACATGTGAGACTTTTACACAGCTTGGCCATATACAGACCAACATGGAAGTAGTACCTTCAGGTGTTCTAGGAGCATAAATTACACATCTCATTTCGTTCCTACCTATCACACTTTTGAAGGTCCTGGAGCACCAGGACAATGGAATTAAGCAACAAAATTACCCCATTTTGGAAAGCAAATACCCCAACATGTATTCTATGAGGCATGGCCTTCAAATAGGTACTCGGGTACTCTGACGGCTGGTGACAGGTACTCCCTTACTCCGCCAGGCTGGTGACAAGTACTCCGTTACTCCGACGGGCTGGTGACAGGTACTCGGGTACTCCGACGGGCTAGTGACAGGTATTCGGGTACTCAGATGAACTGTGACAGGTACTCAGATAGACTGTGACAGGTACTCAGGTACTCAGATAAACTATGACAGGTACTCAGATGGGCTGTGACAGGTACTCGGGTACTCAGATGGACTGTGACAGGTACTCAGATGGACTGTGACAGGTAGTCAGGTACTCAGATGGGCTGTGCAAGGTACTCAGGTACTCGGGTACTCAGATGGGTTGTAACAGGTACTCGGGTACTCAGATGGGCTGTGAAAGGACCTCAGATAGACTGTGACATGTACTCAGGTACTCAGATGAACAATGACAGGTACTCAGGTACTCAGATGGGCTGTGACAGGTACTCATGTACTCGGATACTCAGATGGACTGTGACAGGTACTCAGGTACTCAGATGGGCTTTGCAAGGTACTCAGGTACTCGGGTACTCAGATGGGTTGTGACAGGTACTCAGATGGGCCGTGACAGGTACTCAGGTACTCGGGTACTCAGATGGGCTGGGACAGGTACTCAGGTACTCGGGTACTCAGATGGGCTGACAGGTGCTCAGGTACTTGGATACTCAGATGGACTGTGACAAGTACTCAGGAACTCAGATGGGCTGTGACAGGTACTCAGGTACTCAGATGGGTTGTGACAGGTACTCGGGTACTCAGATGGGCTGTGACAGGTACTCGGGTACTCAGATGACCTGGGACAGGTACTCGGGTACTCAGATGGGCTGGGACAGGTGCTCAGGTACTCGGATACTCAGATGGACTGTGACAGGTACTCAGGTACTCAGATGGGCTGTGACAGGTACTCAGGTACTCAGATGGGCTGACAGGTACTCGGGTACTCAGATGGGCTGACAGGTACTCAGGTACTCGGGTACTCAGATGGGCTGACAGGTACTCAGGTACTCGGGTACTCAGATGGGCTGACTGGTACTCGGGTACTCAGATGGGCTATGACAGGTACTCAGGTACTCGGGTACTCGGATGGGCTGGGACAGGTACTTGGGTACTCATATGGGCTGGGACAGGTACTCGGGTACTCAGATGGGCTGACACGTACTCAGATACTCGAGTACTCAGATGGGCTGTGACAGGTACTCAGGTACTCAGATACTCAGATGGGCTGTGATGGGTGCAGACAGGTACTTTGATGGGTGCAGACAGGTACTTTGATGGGTGATGACAGGTCCTCTTTATTGGGGGGGTAATCAGTGTGTGTTGGTGTGTACACTAGGTGGTAATGAGATGTTACCGCAACCTGCTGATCGTGTGTGAGGAGGAGAACCCGGTAACATCTTGTTACCATGGTTTGTTTACATTCTACCGGCTGTGATTGGACACAGGCAGTCACGTGGTAAAGAGCCAATTTCATTGGCTCTTTACTGCGATCAGGGTTGGGCTGTGTCAGGGTGACAAGCCGCATCCCCGATCGCCGCTCTGCACACACCCTAGGCATGTGCACGAGAGCTGTGAATGCACAGTACATGTGACCGGCTGTGATTGGACACATACGGTCACGTGTATGGGGGGTGGATGGGGATGAAAATCCCACAGATCGGGGATGGGCTGTGTCCGAGGGACACACCTCATCCTCGATTGCCGCGCTGCGGGCCCCCGGGGGCCCGCATGAGCGGCGAAATACCGAGGACGTCATATGACGCCCACCTAGCATGGGAGATCCCATCTGTGGGCATCATTTGACGATGGCCCGGTAGTGAAGTGGTTAAACTTCGAGTGGGATGTGAGCCCTTTTTATGAGTAGTATAGTGTACTTCCTCCCTCCGACAGCAATCGATACACATTAATATGTGAATTGTCTATTTGTGCATAGGATGGTTAATGATACATTACACACTCATATGTGTATTATTATCATGTTTACCAATATTTTTTATTTATTATGATTGTACTGAATATTGTGATATGTAGCATAACCATCCAATGCTTTTTTGGTATGTGGAAAGGCTGGCCGCATGCCAACCTGTATTTGTAGGAGGAGCCTGAGAGGGCTATTTAAACCAATTCTAACAATTATACTTACGCCCCTAGAGTACGAAGTATGCACTGAATTTACATTTTTGGTTGTAGCATGACAAATTGTGGAAAATTTCCGGGAGTATTAATACTTTTTCAAGACTCTGTATATTCTATTACGTTTTGCACAGTTAAAGCGAAATCCTGGAAAAAATACAAATTCTCCCTTGGAGTAGGACTCCCTTCACCCCACACTGTAAGGATTAAATTCTTGTTTATGCGTATGCTACCAGTAAAATGTACTTTTGCTTTCCTTACCTCTTGCTCCCCTGCCAGCTGGCATTCTCCTCTTTTACCGAATGCTCCAGCCTGTGAGTAGTCCCTGGCATTCTTTTGTACAATATGTACCACTATTATCTTAAAGAAGTGGCTGCAGGAGGCTGGTCACATAGCATGGAGGGAACCTGCTGGAGGGAGGGATTAGATAAGTAAAAGTCCTTTTTACTGGTACCCTAGGCATGAGTGAACATTTCACCCTTGCGGTAGGGGGGGAGCCTCTATTGGAAGGGAGGATTTTCCTTTTCCCTTGAGTTAAACTTTAAATAAACTTATACAGTATATGTATCCAGTCTCCAAGGCACACTAAGAGTATGACATATATTCTGGTACTCTAATATTATGACATATATAGTAGCACCTCATAACATATTTAGTGTCGCCCTAGGGGGCCGACTGTGTCAGATAATCGTAATCTGCCTTCATTAAAACATGCATTTACTTAAACACACATTCCAAACAAAAACATAGGTTTAGCATTTTGTGCAGCATTATAAAACACTAGTTCAGCTTATTCTGACTGGAAACTAAGAAAAATATACAGTTAATTAAAAACACTAGAAAGCTGAAAATAGTTTTTAACATGTACATCTTTACATCTGTTTGATTCATTCACCAGTCCCTGCTGAGTTTCTGTACTATGACTCCTAGTATTTCTCTTTCAGACTTGTACTGAAGAAAACCTTCCATTCATGGCTTCTACAAATAGTTGCCATGCATTCTCTGTTCCAGAGTCTGGAGATGATTCAAACTTATAAAACATATCTTTTAAGTAAAGACATCTGGAATGGGCAGCAAATACGTGGTAACTGCAGAATCTTCCAGCTGCCGTCTAGTTTTCTCCATTTGCAATTCCAAAATTAAGCACAATAAAAAAGAACGCTTTCGCTTTAGGCCCCTATCATTACAAGGAGTGTTCAAGCATAAAAATTCCTCATAACACCACTGAGCCTTTCATACACAAAGATTACCCAGACGTGCAAAAAATGGGTGAATGAACATGTTTAAACTATGCTAAAAGTCTTGGCATTGTATGCAGATTTAATGTATTTTTCATGGCATTTGAAAGACACTTGTACTTTGGAGAAGAGCCATCAAATGAACTTAGTAATGAACAGCCAGGCAGTGGGGTTGACTCTTAACATGCCAAGATGAATCAAGGCATAAATAAACCTTGGATAAAAGGGGATTTCTTGCTGGCATTGACAAGTCCTCTCGTTACAGCAAGTCAGCATTCTTGCAGATCTCGTATGACAAGAGAACATGTAAAAAGAGGGAATATTTATGTGGGACACTTTGTATATAAAGGTTCCAGGGACAAACTTTTAAGGCTCAGAAGCTCTGTTATCTTATTTGATTCCATGGTAAAAATGCTGGAAAATGCAGGCATATGGGATCAGAATTCTGTTTTATGGAAAACAGTTTAGTGAAAACAGATTTCAGCTAGTTCAAGTGACTGCATTTAATATTAATAATGACCAATGCAATCCAGCTTGAGCTAAAGTTATCTGTAACATTTGATTAAACATCATAATTCTAGAAGTATTTGTCCAAAACTGGGAATGGGCTCTGGGCTCTACTTATGGCACTTTCCTGACCTTTGTGTACTGTTTGCTGCAGAGCACTTTTCAGGTTCAGAGCCATGGCACAACCCCTGTGGCCCAGGATGGCAGACATCTTGGCTTGTGTTCTTTGGGCAATGAGATCTGTATTTAGTCCTTTCCACTTTTCATGCACAGAGTTTTACTTAACCGCACCAATCAACCATGAGATTAAAAAGGTGCCACAAAGATCCCCGTCTGGTCATTGTGTACAACATAGATAAAATAGGTTGCCAGCACAACGACAAGCTTGTTTCAAAATGCAAAGCTCTTTATTCTTGTATGATCCTATAGAAAACCAATATTTCTGGACCACTCAGGAACCCTCAGACAACACACAGTGCAAAAATATAAATAAATCATCCAGCATTAGGAAAGAGGACCTCCCAGTATCTCTGACCTCATGTTCCCTCTAAAATGGTAAAAAATTGTAAGTTTTCATAACTACAAACAAATATCTTTTAAATATTATATCATATACGTTTGATTCAATGGAACTTCTCTCCATCCTCTCATGGCGGTGACTTTCCTTTGTAAAACCATGTCTCAGTGGAGTACATCCTTTGAAAAAGAATCTGCTAGCAGAGAGCAAGACACTCAAGCTTCAGAACATCTTCAGAAAATGTCTGAAGTTCTCCTTTTCAGTTATGGTGGCCTCTTAGAAGCATCCAAGTTTGTGCCTTTCATGACAGCATTGTGTAGCACCCTCTAGTACTAGAATAGGTGTAGAAAAATCTTCCTGAATAATGGTAGTTGCATGAGTCTGTTAATTGGATCAGGGTTCAGATTCAGGTCAGGCTGGAAGGCTCTGAAGACCAGTCCTCTATCGCCTACCCTGATGGAGCGATCACTTGTAAACAAACCGGTGTCATGTTATGACACCGGTCCATCCCTCCCCTCTCTGTACCAATCGGTAGAGCGGAGGGGGAAAGATCAGTGTCAGCAGCGCTGTGGGCTGGATCTGCAGTGCCCACAGTGCTGCTTACCGACAACCGACACAGTGCTGCTTAACCCCTCAATTCCCTGCCAATACTCTGCAATACCCAGCAATGCCCTGCGAATACTCTGCAATACCCTGCCAATACTCTGCAATACCCAGCAATGCCCTGCCAATACTCTGCAATACCCAGCAATAATCTGCAATACTCTGCAATAGCCTGCAATACCCTGCCAATACTCTGCAATACCCTTCCAATACTCTGCCATAAATTGCCATACTCGGAGATACCCTGCAATACTGAGCCATACTCTGCAATACCCTGCCATACTCTGAAATACCCAGCCATACTTGGTGATACCCTGCAATACCCAGCCATAGTCGGTGATACCCTGCAATACCCAGCCATAGTCGGTGATACCCTGCAATACCCAGCCATAGTCAGTGATATCCTGCAATACCCAGCCATAGTCAGTGATATCCTGCAATACCCAGCCATAGTCAGTGATATCCTGCAATACCCAGCCATACTCGGTGATACCCTGCAATACCCAGCCATACTTGGTGATACCCTGCAATACCCAGCCATACTCGGTGATACCCTGCAATACCCAGCCATACTCGGTGATACCCTGCAATACCCAGCCATACTCGGTGATACCCTGCAATACCCAGCCATACTCAGTGATACTCTGCAATACCCAGCCATACTCGGCCATGCTCAGCCATACTCTGATACCCTGCAATACCCAGCCATACTCGGCCATGCTCAGCCATACTCGGTGATACCCTGCAATACTCAGTGATACCCTGCAATACTCGGCCATGCTCGGCCATGCTTGGCTGTACTCAGCCTCTGTATGTGGTCAGGCTGTGGAAGTCTCACACATGTGGTATCACTGTACTCAGGAGGAGTAGGAGAATCTATTTTGGGGTGTCATTTTTGGTATGTACATGCTATGTGTTAGAAATATTGTATAAATGGACAAATTTGTGTTAAAAAAAAATGCATTTCAACCACTTCCCGCCCGCCGGCCATCATATGATGTCCTTGACTTTGTGCGGGGATATCTGAATGATGCCTGTAGCTACAGGCATCATTCAGATATCAGCTTTTTCAGACAGCGATTCCCTACACCATAAGAACAATCATAGCAGCTGTTCCGCTGCTTGATCGTTCTTACAGGAGGCGAGAGGGGACCCCCCCCGCCGCCCTCCGGTGCTTCTACCGACTTGCAAATATGATCAAAGCCAGAATCGTTTTTTTTTTTATTACAGGCTTCCCAGCCTAGAGGTGAGATATGGGGTCTTATTGACACCATATCTCACTGTAAAGAGGACCTGTCATGCCATATTCCTATTACAAGGGATGTTTACATTCCTTGTAATAGGAATAAAAGTGATCAAAAAATTAGTTTTTGGGGGAAAAAGAATGTCAAACTAAAATAAATAAAGTAAAATGAACAATAAAAAAAAAATGTAAAGTGCCCCTGTCCCCATGTGCTCGCATGCAGAAGCGAACGCATACGTAAGTCCCGCCCACATATGAAAACGGTGTTCAAACCACACATGTGAGGTATCGATGCGAACGTTAGAGCGAGAGCAATAATTCTAGCCCTAGACCTCCTCTGTAACTCAAAAAATGTAACCAGTAAAAAAATGTAAACCGTCGCCTATGGGGATTTTTAAGTAGCGACTTTTGGCGCCATTCCACGAGCATGTGCAATTTTGAAGAGTGACATGTTAGGTATCTATTTACTCAGCGTAGCTTCATCTTTCACGTTACGCAAAAAAATTGGGCTAACTTTACTGCTTTGTTTTTTGGGTCATTTGGGGGGTATTTGCACTTTTATGGCATGTTAGGGTCTCAAGAATTGAGATAGGCCGTCAGTCCTTCAGCTGTGATTAATTTTCACATAGTGGCACCATAGCTTGTGGACTCTATAAAGCCCCATACACACTATCAGATTATCTGCTGAGTTTTTCCTTCAGATTTACCAAAACCATGTAGTAGAAGGGCCTGCCTAATGGCATACACATTGAAACTCCTAAGGTTTGTCCTCATATTATATGGTTTTGGTAAATCTGAAGGAAAAACTCAGCATAAAATCTGATATTGTGTATGGGGCTTTACTTTCACAAAGACCAAATAATATCCACCAATTTGTACTTATTTTTACCAAAGATATGTAGTAGTATAACATTTTGGCCAAAATTTATGAAGAAAAATGACTAATCTGCTAGATTTTTATAACAGAAACTAAGAAAAATCATTTATTTTACAGAATTTTCTGTATTTTTTCTTTTATAGCACAAAAAATAAAAAACCCAGCGGTGATTAAATACCACCAAAAGAAAGTTCTATTTGTGTGAAAAAAATGACAAAAATTTCATATGGGTACAGTGTTGCATGACTGAGTAATTGTCATTCACAATGTGAGAGCACCAAAAGCTTAAAATTGGTCTGGTTATTAAGGGTGTTTAAGTGCCCAGTGGTCAAGTGGTTAAATATTTATAAGAATCTGGCCAATCCTGAGGCAGGAGTCCTGGCAGTGGCGGTTTGTTCATAAGGGCGCACAGGCACCGCCTTCTCTCTCAAGCCACCCCCCTATATGTAAAATGGATAGATTCACAAATAGCATGAATCTATCCATGGTTGCTGTAGCCATCCCCTATTCAGGCGTCCAGCCCCTTTTTGGATGCTGTGCACCTGAATTCCAGCAGGATGGTATTTTTGAAGCACCAGATTAGAGCCACAGGCTCTAATAGGCTACAAAAAAGGTGGACTCGTGGCGCAGAGCATTGCGCTACGAGCCCACCCAGGTGTGTTATCAAAGCAAATGAATATTTGCTTTGCTAACACTGAACCGCCTCTCCGCCAATCAGGGAGCGCGGTTCTAATAATCGTCACTTGATTGGCTGAAGGCACAGACATGCCTATTGGACACCTAGCGGGAGCAGAGGAGGAGACACGCAGGAACCATTCAGGATGCAGGAGAAGTCGCCTTCCCGTCTCACAGCTCGCTGCCATCACCCTGATGGGATAAGTGCCGGTCTGAGTTACAGTGGTTGCATATTATGGCCACAGGCTGCAAATGATGGGCACAGAAGCTGCATATGGTGGGCACAGAAGCTGCATATGGTGGACAGATAAACTGCATATGGTGGACACAGAAGCTGTATATGGTGGGCACAGAGGCTGCATATGATTGGCACAGAAGCTGCATATGGTGGGCACAGAAGCTGCATATGATGGGCACAGAGGCTGCCTATGATGGGCACAGAGGCTGCATATGATGGGCACAGAGGCTGCATATGATGGGCACATAGGCTGCATATTATGGGGAACAATGGCTGGATATGATGGGCACAGAGGCTGCATATGATGGGCACAGAAGCTGTATATGATGGACACAGAAACTGCATATGATGGGCACAGAGGCTGCATATGGTGGACACAGAGGCTGCATATGGTGGACACAGAGGCTGCATATTATGGGCACAGAGGCTGCATATTATGGACACAGTGGCTGCATATGATACGCACAGTGAGGCTGCAATTGATGGGTTTTTTTTCAGTGTTACTCAGAATTTTTCAGTTTGTTCGCTGTATCTTGGCCTAGATTGATAAGGCCCAGGTCTAGGGCGCCACTTTGAAGGGGGGCTCCCGCATGGAAAGAGTCCCCATTGGCTTATGGGGCACACTATGCCGGGGGGATGGGTCCAGGAGGCAAATCCTGGTGCCTCGTAACTTCCTCCCAAGGATGCCATGGAGGATGGTAGGCAGAGCATTAGGCAGCCAGTTCCACACTTACTAGTATTGGTGGCCGCCAGTTGTATTAAGTGCGGCCGCCTGTCTGTCCGATCATCAGGCCAGTCACTGGCTTCTGTCAGAATGACATCAGCCCCTCACACAGAGAGCCACCGCTGCCTCATCTGTGCCCACCAGTGCAACCTACCAGTGCAAGATAGACAAAACAGAGGCCCTTCTAAGTGCAATATTAAAAAACTTTTAATACTTCAAAAGGGATTAAGAACACTTACAGGATGGATGATGAGAGGAATGCATCATAAGTATAATGAGGGTGATCCGGCATCATGTGGTCCCAGTCCATAGGGGACGCATGTATGCCCCCCCCCAAGCTATTCACAAAAAAAAAAGGTCACTAAGAGTGACCAGGCATTGGACACACAGCAGTCTACGGGAAGCTGATTTGCCTGTGTTTAGGGAGTGTTCAGGGTTCAAGCGATGCACGCCGAACAATCCCCACTCTACACTCATTGGTCTCTGTCCTCCTTTCCTATCTTATAATTGACTGGGGACAGGAAGACAGTGGTCACTGGGTGGTGCTTTTTGTGGCACAGCACCATCACTTCCGGTTTCTGGGCTCACTGCTGTCCTGTGTGGACTCCTGTTCCATCGCCCTGATCAGTCAGTGTTTTCCCTGGGCTGTGTACCTGTCGTGGAGCACTTGGGCTCCCTTCAACCCTCATCCATCAGGCTTATTGGCATGCTGAGATCGGGAACCTGAGATTGGTGTGTGACAGCCATACATCCCTCCGGGACTGCAGAGGACAATGTGACAATGTGCTGGCCGTGAGTCACTGTGCTTCCTATGTACTTTCCCCTTTGATAATTTGTTCATGTTTATGAATGGATACAGCCAATTTAAGGGGATCCCAAGACAACAGGAAAGGTTTTCTGGTCTGGTTTATGTAGCAGCCGCAAGGAGGGCTCCAGCACAGTGGGTACTCACTTCTGGCACGTGGCTCCAGTGACTGTCTCGTAGTTTGTGAGGGGCGTTCCGGGTCCCACGTGCTGCAATTACTCTGTAAGCCAGCTGCATTTGTCCCTCTCCCCCCCCCCCCCCCATCTCACACTAACACACACGGACTGAAGCCACCTCCTCGGCTCGGGTGTCTTCCTATACACAGACAGGAGGGGGAGGAGAATGGACACAACATAAACAGGACGTGCTGATCTGAGGTTAGGCCTGAATGCAATATACCACATGACACTTGCAGGGTAAATGGGGCAAGTTGTCAAAGAAAGATACTCACAGTGATTTGGGAGGGGGCTGGAAGAGGATGATGTATGTGCTAGGGGCACTTTGGGAGGAGAGAGGATTTGTGCTAGAGGGGGGTATGTGCCCCAAAGCACATACAGCATCCTCTTTAAGCCCCGAAATCACTGCAAGTATCCTTCTTTTATAACTTGCCCCCCTCCCCCCCTTGTTCAAAGAGATGCTGGCTGCTATCAAGGAGACAATTATGGTGTCTGTGATCAGTGAGCACGATGGCTGCATTTTATGGCACAGTGGCTGCAAATGATGGTACAGTGAAGCTGCAATTGATGGGGGTTTTTTTCAGAATTTTTCAGTTTGTTTTCTCTCCAGCCGCGAATATCAAGAATTCCCAGAGAAGTCATGCAGAATGCAGCAGAACATCGTCCCAGCGGGGCCAATAGGAAGACGCCACAGCTCTGGAGGCACCAATGGAGTGGCCACGCTGTCAGAACCAGCGCTGGACATAAATACTGGAAGTGACATCAGCAGAAGGGGACCTACAACCAGCTTGGACCACAAACAGGAAGTGAGGCCATCAAAGAGGGACGCATTTCGGGAACTTCTAAATGGTTCCTTCTTCAAGCCTATAGCTAGAGATTAGGATGACATAGCTATTTATACTCTATGAGCAGGCTGGGGGAAGAACCAAGGAAGGAAGGGGGAAAAGGGACACAACGTTAGCCCAGTAATTATAATGTGCTGTGCAAACATAAAGACACAGAAAGTGATAAAGATTGATATATAAAAGGCTGCACTAGGTGAATACTTAGCACACAGAAGGAAAACAGATAAAATAGGGTAACAGAGAAATACTGAGGGAGCACAGTGCTCAAACTGTCAGTGACACTGGACATGTAAATTGGAACAAAGCCACTGACCTACACAGCAATCCCTCTGTGCACGAACAGTAAACATATCAATAATATATGAAATACATAATAAGGTATATTTAAAAAGGTAGACCATATTTATCGGGGTATAACACTCACTTTTTCCTGATGTACATAGGGGGCAAACCATGGGTGCATGTTATACGCCGATAGCGTACCTCAGAGGGAGAGGAGGGGGACGAGTGCCACTGGAATTCACTAAGCCGTCATCTCCCACCCACCTGGCTCCCACTCGGATCTAACTCGGCTCTCATGTCACACACACAGTCCCACCACCGGCACCGGACCAGTGATCTGTCTATCACAGGAGCTGGTCCAATGCCGATGGCGGAGGTGGGAATGCGTATGCGACTGCTGACTGAACGCAGAGTAAACAGGAGATGATGGCTTGGTGACCTCCCGCACTGCATTGATGAGAGATAGTGAGGCTGCAGATAGGCATTAATCAGGCTGCAGATGGGCGCAGATCAGGCTGCAGATGGGCACAGATCAGTCAGGCTGCATTGAGGCTGCAGATGAGCACTAATCAAGCTGCACTGAGGCTGCAGATGGGCACTAATCAGGCTGCATTGAGGCTGCAGATGGGCACTAATCAGGATGCATTGAGGCTGCAGTTGGGCACTAATCAGGCTGCATTGAGGCTGCAGTTGGGCACTAATCAGGCAGCATTGATGGGCACTGAACATTATTTTGGTTCAAAGTGGTTTATTTAAAAAAAAAAAAATTTTCCTGAAACTTTCCTCTTAAATTGAAGGTGTGTGTTATATATATGCCTGCAAATACTGAATTTAAAAAAGGTTTGGGAAGTTAATATATATATATAGCGCCAGCTCCTGAAACCGAAGTTTTTTTTTTGGGGTTTAATTACACCAAATTATGGTCTCAGTACCAGTCTAGCTGGATTGCACTGTGTTCTGCTTGGCCCAAGGTGGCGCTGTCATCGCTGGCAGGCTTGAGAATGCAGTTCAGCTGGGATCGGGAGTGCCATTTTTCTCTACTCTACTCTACTCTCTACTCTCTACTCTCTACTCAAGAAACCAAACCTGGAAACTCAGGATCCAAACAACCGTAGGCCGATTACAAGCCTCAACACCATTTCTAAGATCATAGAGAAAGCTGTAGTACATCAGCTACAACTTCACCTGGATACTCACAAACTCCTGGACCCGCTGCAATCAGGCTTCCGCCCGGGTCATGGAACAGAAACAGCTCTCCTCAAGATTTGGGATGACGCCCTAGAAGCAGCAGATGACGGAGAGCCGTGTTTCCTCGTACTGCTAGACCTAAGTGCAGCGTTTGATACAGTAGATCACAATACTTCACTCGTCCGCCTCACAGAAGTAGCCGGAGTCCAAGACATAGATCTCCAATGGTTCGCGTCCTTCCTAGGAAATCGGTCACAGACAGTGAAACTAGGAAACTTCCTCTCCGAAACTCGGGCAGTCACCTGCAGAGTCCCTCAAGGCTCTCCGTTGTCACCCGTTCTCTTCAACATTTACATTCGCCCACTCCTTCAAATCATCAGATGCTCAGATCTCTGCTTCCACTCTTACGCTGACGACACGCAACTTTATTTCCGGATCAATGGAAAAAAAGATCACCAACAACAACTTGAAAACTGCCTCAAATCAATAGAGGACTGGATGACCACCAACTCCCTCCAGCTGAACCAATCAAAGACAGAGCTTCTTATCTTACACCCAAATCATAAGCCCGCAACCAAAACCTCCTGGTCTCCACCAACCGTCTTTGGGCAGACTATCTCCCCAAAGACCAAAGCGAAGAGTCTCGGGGTTATTTTAGACGCACAAATGTCAATGGATGCGCAAATAGGATCTGTAGTCAGTCGATCTCACCATCTGCTGCGCATGCTTCGCAGACTCATCCCTTTTATCCCAAAGAATGACAAAGCAGTGGTAGTTGGAACAATCATTAATTCACGACTGGACTACGCAAACTCACTTTACATAGGATTACCACAATATCAAATTGCGCGATTACAACTGATCCAAAACACGGCGGCAAGGCTGATAACAGGAAAAAAACCCTGGGAATCCATTTCTCCTTCACTGAGGAGCTTACATTGGCTAACCGTAAAAAATCGGATCACGTTCAAGACCCTTTGCCTCACCCACAAATGCGTGCATAGAGAAGCTCCGCAATACCTAATGGAGAAAATAAATCATTACACACCAAACTGCAGTCTTCGATCAGCCAACAAAAACCTCCTCCTCGTGCCCAAAGCCCGGTATGAATCCAAGGGTGATCGGAGATTCGCTGTCCAAGGGCCTCGGCTATGGAATGCTCTACCAATCAACATCCGCCTGGAAGAAAATCACCTGGCTTTTAGGAAAAAACTCAAGACCTTCCTCTTTTAGCAGATGATCAAAGCTCGCCACAGCGCCTAGAGGCGATTCAGTTCGCATTGTGCGCTATACAAGTATTTAATTCATTCATTCATTCATTCATTCTCTGAACCAACTCAGTGGGCGTATCATCCTGCTGTGCATTCTGGGAGAGGGTGCTGAGATCGCGTGCTTCTGGGTTCCGGTCCAGAAGGTCGTTCTGTCTGTTTGATCCTGGTCCTCCTGACCAGCCCCCATGGCTCTCATGGCCTGGGGTGCGGATCCATCCAATTCTGAGTCTCGGGGCTGGCTAGCCCGAGGCCAAGTAAATGGAGGGAGGATTCGGAGGTAGTCCAGTGCCGTCTCATCTGTGGAGAGGCCCAGCAACTGAAGAAGCAACCAGGAGAGGACTCTTCGGGAGAAGGCCATGCTGAAGGCTGGCTTCTCAGAAAGAGCCTGAAGGCTTAGTTGAAAGACCACAAGTGAATCTACACTCGTACGGTATCGCCAGGTCAGCTGCAAGATACTGGTACCGTATGAAAGCTCTCTAAATTGGTTTACATCCTTCGGTTACTACAAGTGTTCTACAAGTCTGTGGCAGAGACTTTACTACAAGTGTGGCAGAGGCTTCGTTTTATCTGAACACTCTATCGGCTGCTAGGCCTAGTGAGAGGAGGTCTATCCGATAAGTGTGAGCATCCAGTTGTGAACGGCTATTCTCTGGATTGTTATAGTCAGAGGCTACCTGTTTTGACTAAGTTCCAAGAGTACCTGAACTTTCTACCTGAAACCCTCTAACCCTTATCGAGAGACTGTGTTGTTTATTCCCTTTTTTGCAAATAAAAATCCCTCAAGCGGATCTGGTGTCAGTTTCTGCAATTCTTGGGCCATCAACCTCGGGAAACCCCTAGACATACACGAGGTCAAGAAGGTAACAGTAAGCCCAATAAAATCAGCAGCTCTTTCGGGTTCATGCTACATGTGGGGGCTCGAGTCCGGGATTTGCCGTTATCTCTCGCAACGAAAGAACTGTACACATGGCCACTACAGGGTAGAGGGTTGAATTTTTGGACTGTGCCATTTTTGTGAACAAAATGATTGACATCCACTGTTGGTGCGTAGACTGTGGGTGGAGATGAAAAAAGCCAGAGAGTTGCATGACCAGAGGAGCCAGTGGGAGGAGCCTTGCCTTTCTCTTTGCTCTGTACGAGGCACCGCGTGAGAGTGTCGCAGGAGAGAGAGAAGGGAGATTGTAATTTGTTACAGTAGCAAAAGTGAAAAAGATGTTCGGAGTTCTGGGAACGTTGCCTATCATGAAACCCAGGATTCCGTCTCTGGGGATCTCTGCGTGAGACTTCCAGGAACTGTACTGACCAATACGGGGATTCGCCTGGCACCTCAGGGGCGCTTCCTCCTATATACTTCGGGAGACATCGAGGCCCTCGAGATGCTGTGTGGCAAGTGTGCAGGGCTGGCCACAAATCTCCGGCCATTCTCCTGCTGTCCCAGCTGTGGAGAGTATTTGTTTAAAGTGGAACAGCCCATCGTGTTGCTGAAGGCCTACCGTGTGGACTGGGCCACGGCGTGGTCACTGAGGAGTCTGCCATCTATACTCTTTCAGTGAGGCCTACCACAGCTGCAATGCCTGTTGCTGTTAGCATTCCGGAAGGAGATGTTACTACCACCACTATTACTACTACTACTGCCATTGTCGGAGGAACTACTCCGAAGGTCATGGACACCACATTGTCCACCATAACAGCTACAACCATGCCAGCTTTGGAGAAAGTGGGGCAAACTAGGTCCTCAACCAGATCGGAGGAAGGAGATTGCATCGGAGAGGTCTACCAACACGGATGGTGAGAAATCTGGGGCCATTCTGTTGGGCGGGACTGTGAGAAATTATCTCCCAGCGGAGGAGTTCAGAGATTTGGAGTTGGACTCTCTCTCTGACGCTGATGTTGCCGCAACCTGCAGTATCTCCAGATGGTTGGCTCTAAATTCGGGGAATGTAACGGCATGGGCGGAAACCCCGACCACTATAGATTTAACTCTACCCAAACCCGTGAACTTGCCTGTACTTAAAAAAAAAGAAAAGCTCTGATGCCCTGGTGCGCAAGGTCCGTAACCCTTGTGTACCTCCCGGAGATAGGAATTCCAGAGCTCTGCCAAAACTTGCACGGTCTCAGCGGCTGCTTAATAAGCGGGTAGCAACTGAATATGGGTTAGAGTTCCCCTATGTGCCCAAAGAGATCATGGACGTGATCGAACAGAACCGTGAGGAATGGTACGCATACACGAGGTCAAGAAGGTAACGGTAAGCCCAATAAAATCAGCAGCTCCTTCTGGGGTTCGTGCTACATATATATATATATATATATATATATATATATATATATATATATATATATATATTTTTTTTTTTTTATGGTCAGAGCCCTCCGCTCTAAGAGATATGAAAGAACACATAAACACGTCACAAGACTAACAACATAAAATAGACCTGAATTGTGCCCTTGGTCTGCTGTAAGGTAAGCCCTGGTGAGCTGGGCGGTGAGCCTTGGTCTGCTGGGCGATATGCCAAGAGAAGGCCGCATACCTTAAGAAAGTAAATGGATGTTTCTGTAGAGAAACGTGTTTAAGAGCAGTACTCTGAGAAGGGAAATGGGTGGGTGGGTACCTTGCACTGGAACCGACACAGACCGTTGTGGGTGGTCTGATTAAATACCCTGCAGGCTCCTCCCATAATTACGGGCCACCATACTGGCCCTCTTATTTATGGTCAGAGCCCTCCGCTCTAAGAGATATGAAAGAACACATAAACATGTCACAAGACTAACAACATAAAATAGACCTGAATTGTGCCCTTGGTCTGCTGTAAGGTAAGCCCTCGTGAGCTGGGCGGTGAGCCCTGGTCTGCTGGGCGATATGCCAAGAGAAGGCCGCAAAAGACTTGGTTTAGGAAGGTAATTATTAATTTATGTACAACAAGACACTTCGGGGCAAAGTTGCTGAAGGCTCAGGACATTTCCACTTGTGGATTGGAGATGTATCGAGTAAAGCAGGTGGATTCCCGCCTGCCCATCTTTGATCGCGTGGACTGGGACCCCGTTTCGTGAGGCTGCTGATGCTGCTCCAATGCAAAAGAATGTCCAAGAAAATGACCAAGGTCCTGGCCTAATTTGCTCAAAAGGAACCTGACGTGACTAATGAACTGGTTGCTGCCTGGGGTACTAATCGGGAACGGTAGTAATGGGCTGTCCTGCGAGGGATCAAACATATGGGCCAAAAATTGATCTAGGATGGACACGGGACACCAGGCTTTGAGAGTTTGGAAAGGTTTGATGTCAACCCCTGGACCAAACTATTGTGTTTTGGACACCCTGAGGAGCGAGATAAAGTAAGTCTGATGGCGTGTGAGGTGGCGTCTACGTAACACTTTACAACTGGGATGGTGACAGTATTCACTGGGGCGTAAGAAGCTGTAGAAAGCCAGGTAGATGGCTGCTTGGACGACCAGGCTGAATTTAGCCAAAGGGGAATGTGGCAGGATGAAAGACACGTCTCGGAATATGGCGCTGGTGATGGGTAGCCGTTTGATACTGATTTGGGGTCATTGCCTGTGAATACCACACAACATGGTCTTGACCGTATGGGCGGCAAACAAGACGGTTTGTTAGGATCTCATAAGGGGATGAAATACTGGATGTCAGCTGAGTGGGGTCTAAGGTATTGTGTGACAATGCCAACTGTGTGTGGTGGCATAATATGAAGACCAGGATGTGATGGAGAACTCTTGGTATTGCTCTGGGGTTTGAGGCTAGTAACCGGACATGCAGTAGAACCTCTAGGCTGCACGGTAGGCCTTCAGGGTGTTGTGAGATAATGAAAGATTAATAAGGCAGGTAGCGTCGTGAAAGTGTTTTTTGAAACCGAGGTTAGCTACGACCAGTGTGGGATAAGAGACATGGTCGGGTCGGTTCCAGGTTCCTGCAAAAAATAACGAAGCAAAGTTAACGGGTAGTGCGTCGGCCAGATTATTGCATTTGTCTGGGATGTGGACGCATAGGACGTTAGATTGGTGCTGTGGGGATAGCGGCACCAGCTTGCGCAGGAAGGCCACGATGGCTGGCTACTAGGACCTCCTTTATTCATAATACTGGCTGTGGCTTGGTTGTCTGTGGCGAACGTCACTGTTTGTCCTGCCCAGTTGTTGCACCAGACTTGAGCTGCTGCAACAAAGGGGTAGAGGTCGAACAAAGAGGAGGACTAACTGAACCCAGGAATCAAGAGGATTTCTGACAGCCATGGCCCTATAAACCCAAGTTGGCCAAAAATTGAGGCGAGGACCTGTGGAGGCTGTGGTGACCATGACTACCTGAGATGAAGAGAGAGATGCTGAGGGAATACACATTGGCATGCCATTCCAATTTGTGAGAAATTCGACTCCCATGGGCAGATCTGCTATAGCTGGCACATCTTAATTTAAGGATTTAGTCAGGGTCTTTACCTGGAAGAGAAACACTAAAAGGTGGGAGGTAAAGGATCACCTTGAGTCTGGCTCCTGCCTTGGCTGAAAATGAGCGGTGATAGTCAAAGGATGGGCACCCTGCGTACTTGTGACCTGCTGCATGCAGATACGGGTCCAATTCTACCCTCCTGTTAGGGTTGCTCTGCCTAGCATGTCTCTGACTGTCCCCAAGGCCAGCACAAACTCTGTGACAGTGAGCTTGCGATTAAGTAAAGGGTCTCTGGCCTTCAGGATGACGGAGACATCTCCCCGCGAATATGACTTGTTCTAGGCCAAGTTGTGTACTGCTATGAGGAGGGATGCTAAGTTAACGTCGTTGTCATCCAGATGTCCTCCTAGATGCCCAGCTAGGACAAGGTGTGCAGGGAAGACGATGGTGCAGAAGTTGGGTGTATCTGTAAGTGAAGGTACAGGAATGACGGTGGTGACTGGAACTGGTAGGGGCACGGCTGGGCGTACCTCCAGGGCTGTCACTCTGCTTGGACTTCGGCGACTGCTGTTGACAGTGTGGTTACCCAGGAGTGCAGCTGAGTAGTCGCAAAGAAGATAGACTGAAGTGGTGCCTGGAAGGGCTGCCACTGGCGGTGGAAACAGTAGCCTAAAGGCTTGGTCTCCTGGCTGCGGCAGGGTATGATTTACTCCTGCGACACCATTCTGCTATGAGTTTTTTTTTTTTTTATTGGTCTAAGTTCTTGTGAGACTGTAAACCGCCGCTTGCTGAGCCCGTAAAGGGTGATGGCAGGGCTGAGGCAAAGTCCTCACTGTCTGCCTGCGACATGGTGTCAACTAAAAGCAAGGGGGGGGGTGCGTATGTTTGAGGTAAGTTGCAAAGGTAGGAGGGGATAGTTGCGTTTGGGTAGATAAGATGAAAGGCGGAAGGAAACAAGAAGAATAGGACAAGGAACGACAGCCATAGTGACAGTTGGTTTGCGCTCGAGCGCTGTTGAGTGGGACTTTAGAAAACTCAAAAGAATGCGTGATAACCGAGGTGAGCCAGGAGGTGACTGGCTAGGTAACCGATAGCTTGGGTGTCAGTCTGTGCTTGGCAAAGACTAATGAACCAGAGCGCCCCAGGGCGGACTGGGGTGGGTAGCTGAAGTCTGGTATACTAAGTAGGAATGTTGCGATCTGTAGTTAATTGACGTGGGTTCGGTCTACTAATGCTTTCACTGCCAGCAAGTATGGAGATTAGGCGACCTTGTCTGCGTATTGAAGGCTTGTGCTTCGAAAACAGAGTGAAGTGCACAGAAGTATGTGACAGTTGCTAATGCCTCAGGAGCAGGTCAAATTCTGTATGTGAAGTAAAAATATGTAGTGAAAGAGTGTTTAAGAGAAAGGGGGAATCCCATTGAACTAAACACCTGACTTTATGCCCTAGTTGTGAAGTCGACTGGTTGGGGTCGAGAACTGAGTTGACCGGGAGCCTGTAGTAAGGTGACATGAGAATTTCGTTTTGACAAGGGGGATTGCAAAGAGCTGTTTGGGGCAAAGCTGGTCCCCTGGTGAAGATGCAAGCCCTCGACAATGGGGTTTTTTTTTTTTTGGAAGATACTGTCCAAACCTGGTGCAGGGTGGACTAACTGGTGTTCTAACTGGCCTAAAAAGGGGAAAGCGACAGAGAAAACGATGAGCAGCCATGTTGCTACTGGAGTACTATGCCTGTGCTGAAAGATGTCGGGACATGAGTGTCAACAACTCAGAGGTAGGTTTTGTGAAAGGGGTGCAGGATAGTAAACATGATAAGCAGCAAGTTTGCACATGATATGAAAAGATTTGGATACTACTTATCTGCGACCATGAGCGGGAACCGCCGACGAAGACCACGAATGAAGAAGCCAAAGTGCACCTGCGATTGGACGCACAGATAGTCGACCGTGAGGGAGCTGAGAAGAGTCGGCCCCTTGATGTGCAGTACCTTGCACTGGAACCGACACAGACCGTTGTGGGTGGTCTGATTAAATACCCTCCAGGCTCCTCCCATAATTACGGGCGACACCATACTGGCCCTCATATATATATATATATATATATATATATATATATATAAGTTCATATACAAGGAATGGGGAAGCCCGCAACAGACCTTTTCGGTCCCAAAAAGAATGGCGTTACCCCTTTGAGGAGAGCCTTCTTAAAAAATGGTCAGCTCCCCCGGTCGTGGACCCCCCAGTATCCAGGTTAAACAAAGTAACCATGATCCCAGTAGAAGGGACTCCTGCGTTTGTGGACCCTACCGACAGGAAGGCCGAGGCAGTGGCCTGTTCCTTGTTTATGGTAGTTGGGTCAGCGATACGACCAGTACTGGCCACAGCATTACTGAGTGGGCAACATTATTGCACCGTGAATTGGAGAAGCAGCAAGCCTCTCCTGTCTACGTGGAACTGACAGACCAGTTAGTGCACGGCCTTAAGTACGTCTGTACTGGATACACTTCCCTTTCTCTCCAGGGCATCAGTGTCAGCAGTGGTGCTGCGGTGCCTGATTTGGCTGAAATGCTGGTCTGTGGACCAGGCATCTAAGAAAGACTTGAAGGATCTACCCTTCCTTGATGAGCATCTATTTGGAGCCTCGTTGGATGACATTATTAAGAATGTCACAGGTGGGAAGAGCACCTTGCTCCCACAGTCCAGGAAGAGTAAGGAGCCACGGCGCAGGCAAGGGCACTAATTTTCAACTCAGAAGAGGCTTTTTCGTCTGCCGGGGACTTTAGCGAAATGCTCCCAGTCCGACAGGGCAACTAACAAGGGACAGAAGCGTCCCTGGACTTACAAGCCTAACAAGCCAGCGAGCAAAAGTGCTTCAGCATGAAGGTTTGCCCCCGCCCGTCACTCGGGTGGGGGGGTCGCCTTCGGGAGTTAGCAGCCCGGTGGGTCTCTCGACTGCCCGTCTAACGGGTCTGCGAACTGAATTCATCGAGCTACAGGATAGAGTTCCTCTCTTGGCCACCAAACAGATTCTTCCCCTCCAGCAAACCCTTAATCCTGGCTCGCCGGGAGGCCCTGTTGGGGGCAGTAAGGGACCTACTAAGCTGCGGGGTGATAGTCTATAGAGTCTATAGATGCCAGGAAGCCTTCTTGTGGGGTCCCTCCATCCTAATTGGAATACAGTAGTGAGATGATATTTATGGCCCTTCTGAGTTGGTCCGGGCCCTGTCTCCCCGGTATAAAGCCTGCTTGATCCTTATGTATATATTTTGCTATAAATTCCGACATTCTATTCGCTAAGACTTTGGTCATGATCTTCATATCGTTATTGATGAGAGAGATGGGGCAGTAGTTGCCCACATCACTTCCATCTTTCCCTGGTTTAGAGATTACTGAGATGAAGGTTTTATTCAAGTCTCCATCTATCAGGTTACCTCCCTTCAGAGAGTTAAAAAAGCGTGTGAGGTAGTGGGCCAATGTGGTCCCAAATTTTTTTATAATAGTCTCTGGAGAAGCCATCTGGGCCTGGTGCCGAACCAAGTCTCAAAGATTTTATTACCCCTAGAACTTTGTCCGTGGTGAATGGGCTTTCCTTGATGTCCCTATGCTCATCTGATAATTTAGGGAGTGTTAGGTCATGAAGAAAGGAGTTTTGTTCGTTAGCTGTTGGTGATTCATGGTCCCAATAGAGTTTGCAGTAGTATGCTTGGAAGGTATCCATAATACGCTTTTTTGCATCAGGTCCCTTGTGGCAGTCTTAATTTTAAGCACTATGGTGGAAAATATGGTGGAAAATATACCCCAGCCAGGAGGGCTTCTTGGCAATTTGGTAGATGTTAGTGGATCCCTGAAGTTCGGGTCCTCGCCTTCATGAAGGTCGGGCTTCTCCATCCGTTCGTGAGGGACAGTATTCAGATGCTTAGAGAAGAGAGTAGAGGAAGAAAGAAAAGAAAAATAACATAAAGAAAATAGTCATTACATAACAGTTAATAGTTAGTGAACTAAAGAGTTGAGTGAGGACCAAGCCTGTCCCGACTCCCCTCGTGTCCGGGAGAGTAAAGATTTTCCTCTTCCCAGATATAACCAGTAGTCCCTGAAAGGAGAACCTCATCCTTGCAGTGACTATGGGAGGCGCGTTGTGACCATTCCGGCCAATCAGCCGTAAAATGCGTATTGAATGTAGGGCAAAACAGAGCCCCATAGGTAAACCTTACATTTGAAAAATAAAAATTTAAAAATTTAAATAAAATAAGGGGAGGTGGCCTATCCCCTGGGAATCCGTAGTCACAATGGGGGTCCCTGAAACGTGGAAGCCCCCACCTTGTAATCTCCCACCTCCCCGAGGTCCAAACATGGATTGTCTGCATAAGTCCATTAATGTCTTCCTGTGGATCGCTATGAGAAGTGAGAAAAAAAAAAGGGGGGGTGGGAATGAATTCTTAAATATCCCAGTCTCTGTGTGGGTTCAAGCTTCCTGTGAATCTGGTCTTCAAAGTTTAGAAAGGAAAGTCCAATGTATTTTCAAAAGCGTGTAGAGATAGCGAGGGTAGTAATCATGTCATATATATTCCTAAAGGGGTAAGGAAAATTGAGGGGAGGTAATCAATAGGAACATGTCCAACTCATCCGCAGGATAGATAGTATTAAGGGAGGCAGAGCTATTATGTCAGGTTAAACTACCTGCAGTGGGGTATGCATTGTAGACCTAGGAAGTCACAAAAGTGAGTGCAAGGATTCAATCCGGGGGTGTCAGGAGACAAAATGAATTGTAACAGGAGAGAATCTTTTGATCGCTTGGACTGTTGTTTTTGCCAGGTTGGGAGCGTTGGACTGGATGGTGAGGGGTGTTTTGTAGATGGGGTGCTTCTGGTGGCTACAGGTTGTGTGAGCTCCTGTGTGATGATACCCAGATGAGTCAGCAGATGTTCCCCTTCTTCAAACGTAGAGAAACCATAGGATTTATTCTGAAAAGAGAAGGTTAGGCTCAGGGAAAATGCCCATCTGTACTTGATATCTCTTTGTATAAGAGCCTGCAGCAGAGATTTTAAGGCCCAACGTTTCTGGACTGTGTAAGGTGACAGGTCAGCAAAGATCTGGATTGGTTGGCCCTGCAATAGGATCTGTTATGCTGCCCTGGAGGCTTTCATGACTACCTCCTTTACCGCATAAAAATGAGGCTTCACAATTATATCTCTGAGCAGACCATCTTTGCGGAGTGGCTGCAGGGCCCTGTGTGCTCTGTCTAGTTCCATCCTGTGTTCTGAAATGTAACAGATCTTTAATTAGGGACCTGACTGCTGCGGTTACATCTGTAACTGTTTCTGGGAGGCCCCGGATTCTAAAATTAGACCTTCTAGACCTATTCTCATGGTCGTCGATTTTATATAAGGCCGGCTCCAATTGATCCTGGAGGTACTGGATTCCAGCGGTGTTCTGGTTAATTCTGCCAGTTGCCTGGTCTGACTTTTTTTCAATTACCTCAATCCTTGCTCCAAACTGTTGTAAATCAGCATGTATGGATGAGGTAACTTGGTTTGCTGTCTGGGCTAAGCCTGTGGAGAGCATAGCAGAAAAATCAGACATCAGGGCTGGTAGATTTATTGGAGCGTGAGGAGAAAATTGTGGCATTATAGTACCGGTGTGATGATAGGAAGTCTCTTATGGGGGTCCTGTGTAAGTCATCGAGGGCTCTTTCTGTGAGAGACTCTGTGGGAGACTGTGTAATTGAGGACAGGAGCTTGTTACTCACTGTTCCTAGGTCTGGCCTCTGCTTCATTATTGGTGCTGGTCCCATGTTCCTCTTCTTCCTCCTGTATAGTATGTGAAGATAGCGTGGTATCCATCCTGAGGTAACTGAGGCGGCTGTGTGGCGGCTCCCAGCTGACTGAAAAAAGTTTCTCCTTACTGAAACAACATATATTAAATTGTTCCCGGTTATGTCCCGGACCAGCTGGTGTTATTACCAGCCCGTTCATGTCTTTTTTCTCAGTGATTTTCATCCATATTGCTGGGACCAGACATTACATTAAAGCCGCAAGCAGTTTTAAATGACTTTTATTCTTTTAGAAGTGTCATTTTGTGCAAGGACAGTCTAAACACGGGAAACACGCGCCACTTTACAGGCATACTATAGACACCCCGGGCATGATATTTAAAGGAATATTTCACTTTTATTTTTTCACTTTAAGCATCATTAAAATCACTGCTCCTGAAAAATCGTCCATTTTTAAAACTTTTTTTTGCATTAATACATGTACCCTGGGGCAGGACCAGGGTCCCCCAACCCT
Source organism: Lithobates pipiens (assembly GCF_037356315.1). Classification (NCBI taxonomy): domain Eukaryota; kingdom Metazoa; phylum Chordata; class Amphibia; order Anura; family Ranidae; genus Lithobates; species Lithobates pipiens. The sequence continues at coordinate 337,507,970 of NW_027507764.1, read as the reverse complement.
TTTTAGGACAATAACTTGCATATTAGCCTTTAAAATTCGCACTTTTGATTTCTCACGTTCGAGTCCCGTAGACTGTAACAGGGTTTGAAAGTTTGCGCAAACTATCAGTCCGTTCGCAAGTTCTGGTGCGAACCGAACCGGGGGGTGTTTAGCTCATCCCTAACCACCACAAAAGTAGTAGCAACTACACTAGGGGTGCACGGTATTGTGTACATCACCAGAGAAGTATTAGCAACTGCACTAGGGGTGCACGCTACTGTGTACACCACCAGAAGTCTAATAGAAACTATGGGTGCACTGTATGTATTGTGTACTGTGTACACCACCAGAAAAGTAGTAGCAACTGCACTATGGGTGCACGGTACTGTGTACACCAACAGAAGTGTAATAACAACTACGGGCGCACTGTATGTATTGTGTACACTACCAGAAAAAGTAGTAGCAACTGCACTAGGGGTGCATGGTACTGTGTACACCACCAGAAGTCTAATGGCAACTATGGGTGTACTGTATGTTTGCGTACTGTGTACACCACCAGAAAAGTAGTAGCAACTGCACTATGGGTGCACGGTACTGTGTACACCAACAGAAGTATAATGACAACTATGGGTGCACTGTATGTATTGTGTACACCACCAGAAAAGTAGTAGCAACTGCACTAGGGGTACACGGTATTATGTAAACCATCAGAAGTCTAATAGCAACTATGGGTGCACTGTATGTATTGTGTACTGTGTACACCACCAGAAAAGTAGTAGCAACTGCACTAGGGGTGCACAGTACTGTGTACACCAACAGAAGTTTAATAACAATTGTAGGTGTACTGTATTGTGTACACCACCAGAAAAGCAGTAGCAACTGCACTATGGGTGCACAGTACTGTGTACACCGCCTGAAGTATATTAGAAAAAGTACACCAGGAATGGCCTGCAATCAGACATAGGCTCGGCTACACTAGATGCAGTGTGTGTATATATATATATATATAAATACACTGCAGCTAACTGATTAACCTGCCTGCCTGCTCAATCTAAATGACACTCTCTCCGTCCACGCCAACAACACACTACACGGAGCCAACGTGCAGGCAGTCTTCTATAGTGTGGGGCATGGACTTAGTCCCCCTGAGCCATGATTGGCCAAAGGCACAATGGCTTTGGTCAATTATGGCTCTCTTAGCTGAGGGCGCTGGGATTGGCCAAATGCGCTCTCGCGAATGCCCCATAATGTCAGTTTTTCAACAAACGGGCCAACACCCACAGTTCGAGTCTAACGCATGTTCGACCCAAACATAAAGCTCATCCTTAGTGGTCAGATTTAAAGATTGCTGTTCACAAGCGCAAACCAACCAACTTGAAGGAGCTTAAGCAGTGTTGCAAGGAGGAATGGGCAAAAATCCCAATTGTAAGATGTGGCAAGCTCATAGAGACTTATCCAAAGTGAACTGGAACTGTGATAGCCGCAAAAGGTGGCTCTACAAAGTATTGACATTAGGGGGGTCAATAGTTATGCACATTGACTTTTTCTGTTATTTTGTCCTATTTGTTGTTTGCTTCACAATAAAAAAAAAAAATCTTCAAAGTTGTGGGCATGTTCTGTAAATTAAATGATACAAATCCTCAAACAATCCATGTTAATTCCAGATTGTGAGGCAACGAAACACGAAAGATGCAAAGGGGGGTGAATACTTTTGCAAGGCACTGTAGGTAATTTTAGGTATATATATATATATATATATATATATATATATATATATATATATATATATATATATATATATATATATATATATATATATATATATATATATATATATGTGGCCATACACTATACAATCTAATTGTACAATCTCCTTGAGATTTACCAAAACTATATAATAGGAGGACACACCATCTATCCAATCACTCTGTATTCAATCAAGCAGGCCCTTGCACTATATCAGGGGTGTCCTGTGGGCTGCATGTGGCCCCAGGGCGTTTAGCATGCAGCCTGTCTGAAGGGACCCAGGGGGAAGCCAGGCAAATGCATGCGTAGAGAGATACTGGGGATGCTGTGAAAATGTCATTTATGGGTGAAGGTGTGCTAATGAATTCAGCCTGTAAATTCCTTTCCTGTGTTTTACTGGATCTCTGTCTGTATACCAGGGAGTCTCTGAAGCGTTCTAAGAAATATAGTGTAGCACTATAGTGGAGCTGCTGATTTGCTGGGCTTACTGTTACCTTCTTGACCTTGTGTGCGTCTAGGGGTTTCCCGAGGTAGATGGCCCAAACAATTGTATAAACTGACACTGGATCCGCTTTGGGATTTTTATTTACAAAAAAAGAGTAGACAAAACACAGTCTCTCAATGAGGGTTAGAGGGTTTAGGTAGAAATTTCAGGTACTCTTGGAACTACTCAAAATAGGAAGTCTCTCCCTATAGAAATCCAGAGAATAGCCACTCACAACTGGATTTTCACAGCCACCGGATGGACCTCCTCTCACTAGGCCTAGCAGCCGATAGAGTGTTCAGATAAAGAGAAACCTCTGCCACAGACTTGCATATGGAACGTTTGAGTAAAGTCTCTGTCACAGACTTGTTGTATAACACTTGTAGTAAAGTCTCTGCTAGACTTGTTGTAGAACACTTGTAGTAAACTGAAGGACGTAGACAAATATAGAGAGCCCTCATACGGTACCAGTATCTTGCAGCCAGTCCGGCGATACCGTACAAGTTAAGATTCACTTGGGGTCTTTCAACTAAGCCTCCAGGCTCTTTATAAGAAGCCAGCCTTCAGTGTGGCCTTCTCCCAAAGAGTCCTCCCCTGGTTGCTTCCTCAGTTGCTGGGCCTCTCTACAGATGAGACGGCACTGGACCACCTCCGAATCCTCCCTCCAGTTACTTTGCCTCGGACTAGCCACCCCCGAGACTCGGAATTGGATGGATCCGCACCCCAGGCCATGAGGGCCATGGGGGCTGGTCAGGAGGACCAGGACCAAACAGACAGAAAAGATCTTCTGGACCGGAACCCAGAGGAACGTGATGTCAGTACCTTAATACACTCTCCCAGAATGCACAGCAGGATAACACTCCCACTGGGCTGGTTCTGAGAAAAATGGCACTCAATGCGCCCAGCTGAACTGCGTTCTCACACTTGCCAGTGATGACAGCGCCACCTGTGGCCAAGCAGAACACAATGCAATCCAGCTAGACTGGTACTGAAACCATAATTTGGTATAATTAAACCCAAAATCAAACTGCGGTTCTAGGAACCTTAAATAGAGAAAAACACATAGCGCATGCTCTTCAGGAGCCGGCACTACAATAGCAAGGACTAAGGTAAGGCCTTGTTCTCAAAATCAAAGAAAACTTCTGCAACTGAGGTACAATAATGGTATATTGGTAAATAGAGGAGCTGGGTTTAAGAAAAAAATAAAAAGGTGCAGAGGCTTTCAGAGGGGTCAGATATCTGCAATATATAATTCTGTCGCTGAGCCAAACTCAAAACTTGCCTATATGGACCAGTGGGAAAGAGATTTGAATCTAACTTTTGATCATACTGAATGGCAAGATATTGCTTATCAGTTATCCAAGATTTCTATTAACACTACTCTTATAGAGGCCAACTATAAAACACTCTTACTTTGGTACTTGGTACCCACTAGAGTAGCTAAGATGCACCCTTCCATCTCGCCAAAATACTTCCGACGATGCGGACAGTTGGGGACGATACACCATATCTGGTGGCAATGCCCCCTTGTAACTAGATTTTGGATTAGAATCTTCAACTTTATCAACTCGGCGACGGGGGTAAACATTCGTGGATCTCCGGAAGCTCTACCTCTCCTTTCACAAACTGCCTGACGAAATACCCCCAAAATCAATAAAATTGATTCATTATATGTTGTTGGTGGCAAGAATTTCAGTCGCAAGATTTTGGAGACACTCGATAATCCCTCTAGACCAGGTTAAAAGTAAACTCAATTGGATTATGATCAATGATGAACTCACTCATATTCTCTGTAAACCCATGGATTGACTACATCTCGACTCCATAGCGGACTCCAGGACGACCCTTTCTCTTCTCTTCTCACCTTTTTCCCTTGTTTCTTCCTTTCTTCTCTCCTCGCGCCTCCTTTTTATTTGTTTTTTTTTCTCTCTCTCTCTAGAAATTTCATACACAATGCAGGTGATTACATACGAGGCCTCCTACGACCATGAGTCCTGGGACTGTCCCTGAGACCACAACCGGGACCTCCCAGGACTCTGGGTCTCTACTATCCCCTTACACTGGGGCTCCCCAGATCATAACTGGGAGGCTATTGTTCTCCATCTATGGAGGCTCTGGAAATTTAGAGTTAGGTCCACAGAACATACAGAGGTCCCTTGGCGTGGGCACTGTGGCATATGCATATATTTGCAAATGTGTGAAAACAAAGCCCCTTTTTAATGTAGACTGTTAGGGCCAATTTGGTTGTTTTGCAAGCTGGTCGGTAAGTGCACTTTTGTCTTTTATGATATTTATAAACTAGTGTTGGCTCCTGATACCCTGGAGAACATTGCCTAGCAACCGGCTGTTTGTTTACATCACATGACGGCTGTGATTAGGAGGGCCAATCACAGAGCCCTCCTGCTGATCAGAGATGCGCCGTGTCAGGATGACATGAGCGCATCAGGATCTCTCCGCTGCGCAGGCACGCGCACGCACGATCCCTCTCCTTCTGAAGGACATTCCTGAACGTCCATTCAGAAGGAGAGAGCTCCCACCCGGCCATATATGTACATTGGCAGGGTGGGAAGTAGTTAAAGTGACCCTGTCACCACCTAGTATTCTTAAAAATAAAGACAGGGAATCTGCATTGATAAAGAATAGGGATGGGCCGAACAACGACCCCCAGTTCAGTTTGCACCAGAACTTTTCAAACATCAAAAGTTCGGAACTGAATAACGAACTCCATTAAAGTCTATGTGGCCCAAACGTGAAAAATCTAAAGTTCCCATTCTGAAGGCTTATATGAAAGTATTGTGGCATACAACGGTTATGGGGGGTCTGGGTACTGCTCTAGAGGACATCTATCAATGAAAAAAAAGTTTTGAAAAAAAAAGTCATGTTTAAATGAGCAGTGATTTATTGATGATTAAAGTGAAAACATTAAAATGAAAAATACATTTTAATATAGTGCCTGGGGGGTCCCCTTAGTCTATCTGTAAAATGGCACAGCTGTATTGTGTATAGAAGCTGCTGTACAAATAATTGCATTTATAAAGCCCTGCAAGCTTTCTTTATTTTGTAAGCAACGGCTTGCAGAGCCAGTCTGTATGATGAGGCTACAATGTAGTGTAATGGGAACAAGATTTGAGATTTTTTGGATAAATTCTGGTGTCTCTTCCACATATATTGAATAGAAGTAACAGGTGCATAAAAATTGGTCTTTGGGTGTCAGTGGTGCCTCTACACCGTAACCTTATAGAGGTACTCTTGATGAAAGCAAGAATTGGCCTTGCTGCCAAAAATTGCAACGATATGCACCTGTCAAACAGGTGCAGAAAAATTGGTCTTTGGGTGCTGTTGGTGCCTTCACACCGTAACCCTATAGAGATACTCTTGATGAAAGCAAGAATTGGCCTTGCTGTCAAAAATTAAAATAATATGCACCTGTCAAATGGGTGTGGAGAAATTGGTCTTTGGGTGTCTATGGTGCCTTGACACCGTAACCCTACAGTATAGAGGGGCTCTTGATGACAAAAATTGCAACGATATGCACTTGTCAAACAGATGCGGAAAAATTGGTCTTTCTTTGGGTGTTAATTGTGCCAATGAAACCTACACCAAATAAATTCTTCCAGATGAAATCAACACCAACAACACTAGGCAGCCTAGAAGTCCTGCAGAGATTCCACATCTCAAAAACACTTAATCAGCGACATCGGCATCAGGGGCTTCATAGCTGTTGTGCTGGTAATCCAGGACTGATTTGTTTTGATAAATGTCAGACGGTCCACTGGGTCTGTGGACAGAAGCGATCTATCATCAGTATCAAAACCTCCAGCAGCACTGAATGCCCATTCTGAAAGCATGCTGGATGCAGGGCAGTCCAGCAGCTCAATTGCATACTGGGCAAGTTCTGGCCAATGGTCTATTCTCAAGACCCAGTAAGCCAGTGGATCGTTCACTGGAAAGCTCTCCATCTCTGTTTTTGCACCTAGATAATCGTCTACCGTGTGATGCAGATGTTGCCACCTCCTCCCTCTCTTTTTGTTTGTTCTGTGGCATAGGACCCATGGTGTCTGTATAAAGTGGCCCTTGAGAGGAAAGGAAGTCCTCCTTTTCCTCCCGATGCTCTGCGTCAAGTGCCCTGTCCATAATGCCCTGCAGAGTCTGCTCCAGCAGGAACACAACAGGGATTGTGTCACTGATGCATGCATTATCATGGCTCACCAACCTTGTGGCCTCCTCAGATGGTGACAGTACAGTGCATGCATCCTTTATGAGCAGCCTGAGCCGGCCTGAGCCTGTCATTGTGCCATACTCACACAGGTACTCATTGATGGGCCTCTGCTGCATGTGCAGCCACTACAGCATTGCCAAAGTTGAGTTCCACCTGGTGGGCATGTCACAAATCGGGCGGTTTACAGGCATGTGGAATTCCCGCTGAATTTCAGCCAACCGAACGCTGGCTGTGTATGACCACCTGAAATGGCTACAGACTCTTCTGACCTGCTTTAGCAGATCTTCCAACCCTGGGTACCTATTTAGGAAACGCTGAACCACCAAATTGAGAACTTGTGCCAGGCAACTTTGCAACTGTCCAAGGGTGGACATGAGGTTTGTGCCATTATCACACACCACCATTCCTGGCTCCAGCTGACGTGGAACCACCTCTGTGTCTGTCCCTGCACAGCTGCAAGAATCTCTGCTCCGGTGTGGTTCCTGTCCCCTAGACACACCAGCTAAAGCACTGCATGGAACCCTTTAGCCTGAGTCATTGAATAGTTCCTTGAACGCTTAGGGGGTACTTGTGGCTCATAGGAAAATGCAGCAGATGGAGGCAGAGGAGGAGGTAGAACGGACAAATCTGGCATCACCACTAGCTGTATGGAAACGTGGGGGGGCACAACAAGCTGCAGCACTGAGCACTGTCCTGCAGCAGATTTGACAAACTTGCATTTAGATGCTGGGCATGTGGATGGCAGTGACTGTCATTTTTTTTCGCTGCAGCAGATCGGGCAGAGACATTTGCCGGCTATAGTCTACAGCTGGTGGTGTGCTGCAAGGACCTGGGCTACCCTCCGCTATACCATCATCGCTGTCAGTGGAAGCTGCTGAGGGGTCATGATGTATAGTGGGGGCGGACTGAGGTAAGTACGGAGGAGGAACAGATTTACGTCCCTTTTGTGTGGCTTTCAAGCTTGTCAAGCATGTGGTACCCAAATGGCTGGTGTTTTTGCCACACTTGATGTGCTTGAGACAAAGTTTGCAAATTGCAACAGTGCAATCAGCTGCACAAGTGCTAACAAAGGCCCAGACAGCTAAGCTGTGGGAAGTGGGCCGGGAGATAACAGCTCCACAATGTGATGGAATAGGGTGGCTGCTCTATACTCTTCCATGAGGGCTATTTCGTTGGGGTTGTGCCTCACCCTCACTTTCCTCTGCTCTATCTGGCAAGTCACATCAGTGACCTCATCATCATCATCTCCTCCATCCTCAATACCACTGGAGACAACTTGGCAATACGCTGTGGCTGGAGGAACATGACTTCCAATTTGTGTAGCAGTGTTCTCTCCTCTCTGTAGGCTTATAGTCTTGCCTTCCTCAACCTCAGAACCAACATCTGAATCAAGTAATGGCTGTGCATCGTCAAGGAGCAAGTGGCTGACGCTGTGTGCAAATAACTCAGCTGACTCCTTTATGCCTGATGCTGGGGCTATGGCAGGAATAGATATGGACAAGGAGCCAGGTTTAGCCACTCTGGCAACTGCAGTGGACTGTGCATGGGTGATGGAGGATGAGGAGGATGAGGATGTTTTAGTAAGGATGGTTTAGTAAGCCAGTCCACCACCTCCTCTACATGCTGTGGCTGGATAGCATGGGCAATATCACTAAAATGAAGAAACGCTGCCCTGCCTGAGGACTGACCACATCCACAAGTGGACACATACGCTGCTGGACCCCTCACAGTGCCACGGGAACCTTTGCCTCTCCTTGTTTTCCTCCCAGACATGATGCTGGGGTGCTTATTAACAAAATGTAATAATGATGTGGAAAAGTGTAAGTGGATGCACTTTAATCAATGGAAAGTAGCGTTTGGTGCACTTTACCTTGAGTATTCACTACACAGACACACTCCACTGATACACTATAATATACTGCAGTAAAACTGCACTGATGCACTGCAATATACTGTGTCAAATGGGCAGCAACACACAAAAATATACTGTGTTAAACATGCACTAATGCACTGACATATATGGCGTTAAACTTGCAGTAACGCACTGAAATATTTTGCTGCCTGCAAGATCTCTTTAAAATTAAAGGCCATATAAAAAAAGAGAGGATATAGATTTCTTGTGCAAAAGTTATACTTTTATATCTTCTAATACTGAATGGCAAGCATAGCTCAGTGCACAATCTTCATTCCAAATCTGTTAAAAAGCATATAACCCCTCTCCCATTTGATATATATTGTGGTATACGTATACTGTTGCATGGATTTATTTCCTCCTCCCTCAGTTCCATGTCTTGGATCCTAGTTCAAGGTTATACTGCCAACCATGCAGCGTGTACACCAGATGCAAAACCAGAAGCTCCAGTTCCCAGTTCCAAGACTGTGATTCTGTTCCAGTTCACTTACTATCACAGGAAACATACATCAGGATTAATTTACCATAGGATCAAAACAACAAGACATGTGACATGTAGACATATAACCTTGAATCTGCCTTTAATTTTCATGTAGCAGACGGAAAGGGGAAATCTAATTTTACTTTGCCAAAGCATATTAACTGAATATTAGTCATATCTACTCAATGTTCAGAAGATGATATGCCAGTGAGAAAATAACAGTTTTCTTGGATGGAGCTAAAGAGTTTGTTTTTTCTAAATATTTTTATCTGGAGTTCAGTATAAATCAATATAATATCATTTCAAACAAACACAATTGGATGTTCACAGTCTAAAATCTAAAAACCTAATGTACTCACATACTCATAAAGTAAAACCAAGGGTGCATAATGTATATGTAAATGTGTTTAACCCCTTCAGGAACACAGCCCTTTTCCTTCACTGGGCATATTTTCATACTGGGAAATCTGCTTGCTTTACGCTAAACAACAATCTACCTTTGTAGACTATCTTTATATACATTTTTAGGAGAGATTGGGCTTAAGGCACACATTTGCATAGACTAATAGTTAAAAGCAATATCTGTAAGCACATGGATCTTGGTGATAATGCCCAGTGTATTGTGAGTTAGTAGCCATTAGCCAGGCCGTGTGCTTATGTTAGTGCAAATTATTGACTTAGGAAGGTACCTATTTGCTTGTGTGGTTTGTAAAACTGGCACTGTAATTAACTTTATTAAAGCAGTATATGTCCTTATTTGGGAGATGCGGGTCTCTCTAGTTGTCCTAGTCACCACTGTTACGCAGACTGAAAGTGAAAAAAGCCTTTAATTTTGAAATTCTTACAGGGCATCTGCCTATCTATCATTTATACTTTTCAGGTATAGCTGTAGTTCGCCAGGCGTGTCACTGAGGTAATGGACCCTCTGTGCTGTTAGGCTAATACATGTTCTAAAGAAGGCCTAGGCATGGGGTCTAAAGAACCACTCAATGTTCACCAAGCCTCCCTGCAAGAGATGAGGAGTTGTGCTGCAGATTGTAGGAAGGCTAAGTTGTGGTTAAACAGGCAAATAGGTTAGTGAAGGCAGATAACAAGGATCATTAAGAAACAGGCAAAATGTCGGGCAGGTGGATAACAATATTCTTTGAGAAACAGGCGGAGGTCATAAGCAAATATTAGAACTGAAACAGAGATCCTTTTTATGCTGTAGTCTTGGAACAGATACTAAGGATGAGCTTGATGTTTGGGTCGAACATCGGGTGTTCGCCCGTTCGCGAAACAACAACCATTATGGGGCATTTGCGGAAAATTAGAGCACCGCGGAATGCCCCACAATTCACTGCGAGATTGCATTGCTGTATGATGATTGGCCAAAGCATGCACCTGACCTGAATGCTTTGGTCAATCCCAGTGCGCTTTGCTGAGAGAGCCATAATTGGCCAAAGGCAGGTTGCCCTTGGCCAATTATGACTCAGGGAACTAAGTCCATGACCCACACTATATAAGGCTGCTTACACAGTGGCCGTGTGTAGTGTTGTTTACATGGACCGAGAGATAGCTTGAGTTAGATTAAGCAGGCAGGTTATTCAGTTAGTGGCAGTGCATTTGAGATATATATATACACAGTCAGTCTAGTGTGTGTGTGTGTGTGTGTGTGTATGTATATATATATATATATATATATATTCTGCATTTAGCATAGACTATATATTCAGTGTTTACTTGTAATTCAGTCATTGCAGGCAGTGATATATATACACATATATATATATATATATATACACACACACTCACATCCAATATAGCCTATATCTACAGTGCAATCGGTGGTGTACTATTTCTAATACACTTCAGTCGGTGTATATATAATATATAGTAACAAATAGTGTAGCGTTAAATGTGTGGGAAAGTGACAGTATACCGCACATAAGTAATAAAATATGCAGTTACGAGGAAGAATCAAAATATAAATTCACTAGAAATACAACATAAATAAAAAATGTGTGGATACTGAAAAGTATCAATAACTAAAGTGGGAGTCCCAGTGAAAATAGTCCACATATATTAAATGGTGCACAAATATTGTGGTTAATCTTCCCCACGAGGGAATCAGGAAATCCACGGATCAGGTAGAACCAGAGATAACAGCTTGTCTTGAGTGGTTTCAAAAAATAGATTAAATACTCTTACCAGAGAGGGTGGACTCATCTGTCATACGACGGTTGAGTCAACAGTGCTTGAGGTCCAAACATGGAACCAATAATGGATTGATAGTAGTCCAAGTGGATGGCTCAGTGGACTCCAGTTTGGGAGGACTTCCGATGTTGAAAGGCTGCGATATACGTCTCTCAAGGCGACAGGATCTAATTAGTCGCGTTGGGGTGCCAACCCCAAATACGGGGGATGGTCCGCAAAAAAGAAAGAAAAAGGAAAAATGCAAGCCAAGCCCCTGTTGAAGACCTATGCTGTCGAAACGCGTCGGGATTGCATTTGGCACCCCACATTGCTTTTTTCTTTTCATATATATTTTTTGTGATCACATGTCATAATTTTGTTATAGTTTTTATGACTTTTTTTAAAATAAAACCCAATGGTTACCATCTGATCTGCACCATTTGGAGCCTCTTTTTCCTTTTTCTTTCTTTTTTGCGGACCATCCCCCGTATTTGGGGTTGGCACCCCAACGCGACTAATTAGATCCTGTCACCTTGAGAGACATATATCACAGCCTTTCAACATCGGAAGTCCTCCCAAACTGGAGTCCACTGAGCCATCCACTTGGACTACTATCAATCCATTATTGGTTCCATGTTTGGACCTCAAGCGCTGTTGACTCAACCGTCGTATGACAGATGTGTCCACCCTCTCTGGTAAGAGTATTTAATCTATTTTTTTGAAACCACTTCAGACAAGCTGTTATCTCTGGTTCTACCTGATCCATGGATTTCCTGATTCCCTCGTGGGGAAGATTAACCACAATATTTGTGCACCATTTAATATATGTGGACTATTTTCACTGGGGCTCACACTTTAGTTATTGATACTTTTCAGTATCCACACATTTTTTATTTATGTTGTATTTCTAGTCAATTTATATTTTGATTCTTCCTCGTAACTGCATATTTTATTACTTAGGCGGCGTACACACGCGGGGACTGTTTGCCGAAACTAAGTTTGTCAAACAGTCCGCTCAAACTTTTGAATGAACGAACACGCCCACACACGGCACTTTTTGAGCGGACAAATACGGCAAACTTTGTTCGTCGTACTAAGTCCGCGCAACTTTTGAAATGAGCGGACTCGCCCACACACGAGGCAACAGTCCGCTCATTTCGAGCGCGTGTCAAGGTAGGCGGGGCCCGCGACGGAGACGTCGCGGGCTCCGCCGCCTGGAATGGACTTAAAGGGGAACCCCAACGCCGAAAAAAATCGGCGTGGGGGTCCCCCCAAAGTCCACAACAGACCCTTGTCCGAGCACGCTACCCGGCCGGCCAGGAAAGGGGGGCGAGCGAGCGCGCCCCCCCTCCCGAGCCGTACCAGGCCGCGTGCCCTCAACATGGGGGGTGCCTTGGGGAAGGGGGGGCCGCGCGGCCCCCCCACCCCAAAGCACCTTGTCCCCATGTTGATGAGGACAAGGGCCTCTTCCCGACAACCCTGGCCGTTGGTTGTCGGGGTCTGCGGGCGGGGGGCTTATCGGAATCCGGGAGCCCCCTTTAATAAGGGGGCCCCCGGATACCGGCCCCCCACCCTATGTGAATGAGTATGGGGTACAATGTACCCCTACCCATTCACCTGTAAAATAAAAGTACCCAAAAAAAAAAACACAACACACGAGATAAAATATTTTATTGCACAGCTCCGGGGGTCTTCCGTCTTCGGGGGTCTTGTCCCCCTCTTCGGTTCTTCTGCCGGGCCACCGCACCTTCTTATAGCTCTTTTGCAGGCGGTGGCCCGGTCTTCTGTCGCCGCCTTCCGTTCTTCTGTCGCCGCCTTCGGTTCTTCTGCCGGGCCACCGCGCCTTCTTATAGCTCTTTTGCAGGCGGTGGCCCGGTCTTCTGTCGCCGCTGTCGCCACCGCCTTCCGTTCTTGTTCTTCTTCTTGTTCTTCTTCTTCTTCTCCAGGAGATGTTGACACGTCGCTCTCTCCGGCCGGAATGCCAGAGCCGCGCTGAGAGGCCACTTATATAGTGACAATGGGGCGGTGTCACATGGTATATGTCACATGGGTTGGTCACATGGGTTGATGTCACATGGGGACTATGACATCGTAAGGGGGCGGGGTCACCATGTGACCAACCCATGTGACATATACCATGTGACACCGCCCCATTGTCACTATATAAGTGGCCGCTCAGCGCGGCTCTGGCATTCCGGCCGGAGAGAGCGACGTGTCAACATCTCCTAGAGAAGAAGAAGAAGAACAAGAAGAAGAACAAGAACGGAAGGCGGCGGCGACAGCGGCGGCAGAAGACCGGGCCACCGCCTGCAAAAGAGCTATAAGAAGGCGCGGTGGCCCGGCAGAAGAACCGAAGAGGGGGACAAGACCCCCGAAGTCGGGAGAAGAGGCCGGCGGCGGGGAGGAAGAAAGCCAGACTCCTCCGCTAGCAAAAGAGCTACACGAAGATAGCGGAGGAGTCCGGCGAGAAGACCCCCGAAGACGGAAGACCCCCGGAGCTGTGCAATAAAATATTTTATCTCGTGTGTTGTGTTTTTTTTTTTTTGGGTACTTTTATTTTACATGTGAATGGGTAGGGGTACATTGTACCCCATACTCATTCACATAGGGTGGGGGGCCGGTATCCGGGGGCCCCCTTATTAAAGGGGGCTCCCGGATTCCGATAAGCCCCCCGCCCGCAGACCCCGACAACCAACGGCCAGGGTTGTCGGGAAGAGGCCCTTGTCCTCATCAACATGGGGACAAGGTGCTTTGGGGTGGGGGGGCCGCGCGGCCCCCCCTTCCCCAAGGCACCCCCCATGTTGAGGGCACCCGGCCTGGTACGGCTCGGGAGGGGGGGCGCGCTCGCTCGCCCCCCTTTCCTGGCCGGCCGGGTAGCGTGCTCGGACAAGGGTCTGTTGTGGACTTTGGGGGACCCCCACGCCGATTTTTTTCGGCGTTGGGGTTCCCCTTTAAGTCCATACCAGGCGGCGGGGCCTGCGACGTCTCCTTCGCGGGCCCCGCCTACCTGGAGACGCGCTCGAAATGAGCAGAGTTTCCTCCGAGCGGGAACAGTTTGCTCATTTCGAAAGTGGCCTACACACGGGCGGACTGTTCGCTCAAACAAAGTTTCAGCGGACAGTTTTTCGGAATTTCCGAAAAACTTTGTTCGTCAAACTGTCCGCTGAAACTGTCCGCTGAAGCCCCACACACGAGCGGACTGTCCGCTGAAACACTGTTCAGCGGACAAAGTTGAGCCAACAGTCCTCCCGTGTGTACGCGGCCTTATGTGCGGTATACTGTCACTTTCCCACGCATTTAACGCTACACTATTTGTTACTTTATATTCACTGAACTTTGTTTGTTTGAGTGTCAGCAGCTGTTTTTTAGTTACCTTTAGCATTTCCTTATTATAGCGCAGTGTTTTTCCCTTTAAAATTATATATAATATATGCAGTCTTATATATACTCTGCATTCTTTGTAGCCTATATCTACAGTACATTCAGTGATGTACTGTTTCTAATACACTTCGCCGCCTGGAATGGACTTAAAGGGGAACCCCAACGCCGAAAAAAATCGGCGTGGGGGTCCCCCCAAAGTCCACAACAGACCCTTGTCCGAGCACGCTACCCGGCCGGCCAGGAAAGGGGGGCGAGCGAGCGCGCCCCCCCTCCCGAGCCGTACCAGGCCGCGTGCCCTCAACATGGGGGGTGCCTTGGGGAAGGGGGGGCCGCGCGGCCCCCCCACCCCAAAGCACCTTGTCCCCATGTTGATGAGGACAAGGGCCTCTTCCCGACAACCCTGGCCGTTGGTTGTCGGGGTCTGCGGGCGGGGGGCTTATCGGAATCCGGGAGCCCCCTTTAATAAGGGGGCCCCCGGATACCGGCCCCCCACCCTATGTGAATGAGTATGGGGTACAATGTACCCCTACCCATTCACCTGTAAAATAAAAGTACCCAAAAAAAAAAACACAACACACGAGATAAAATATTTTATTGCACAGCTCCGGGGGTCTTCCGTCTTCGGGGGTCTTGTCCCCCTCTTCGGTTCTTCTGCCGGGCCACCGCACCTTCTTATAGCTCTTTTGCAGGCGGTGGCCCGGTCTTCTGTCGCCGCCTTCCGTTCTTCTGTCGCCGCCTTCGGTTCTTCTGCCGGGCCACCGCGCCTTCTTATAGCTCTTTTGCAGGCGGTGGCCCGGTCTTCTGTCGCCGCTGTCGCCACCGCCTTCCGTTCTTGTTCTTCTTCTTGTTCTTCTTCTTCTTCTCCAGGAGATGTTGACACGTCGCTCTCTCCGGCCGGAATGCCAGAGCCGCGCTGAGCGGCCACTTATATAGTGACAATGGGGCGGTGTCACATGGTATATGTCACATGGGTTGGTCACATGGGTTGATGTCACATGGGGACTATGACATCGTAAGGGGGCGGGGTCACCATGTGACCAACCCATGTGACATATACCATGTGACACCGCCCCATTGTCACTATATAAGTGGCCGCTCAGCGCGGCTCTGGCATTCCGGCCGGAGAGAGCGACGTGTCAACATCTCCTAGAGAAGAAGAAGAAGAACAAGAAGAAGAACAAGAACGGAAGGCGGCGGCGACAGCGGCGGCAGAAGACCGGGCCACCGCCTGCAAAAGAGCTATAAGAAGGCGCGGTGGCCCGGCAGAAGAACCGAAGAGGGGGACAAGACCCCCGAAGTCGGGAGAAGAGGCCGGCGGCGGGGAGGAAGAAAGCCAGACTCCTCCGCTAGCAAAAGAGCTACACGAAGATAGCGGAGGAGTCCGGCGAGAAGACCCCCGAAGACGGAAGACCCCCGGAGCTGTGCAATAAAATATTTTATCTCGTGTGTTGTGTTTTTTTTTTTTTGGGTACTTTTATTTTACATGTGAATGGGTAGGGGTACATTGTACCCCATACTCATTCACATAGGGTGGGGGGCCGGTATCCGGGGGCCCCCTTATTAAAGGGGGCTCCCGGATTCCGATAAGCCCCCCGCCCGCAGACCCCGACAACCAACGGCCAGGGTTGTCGGGAAGAGGCCCTTGTCCTCATCAACATGGGGACAAGGTGCTTTGGGGTGGGGGGGCCGCGCGGCCCCCCCTTCCCCAAGGCACCCCCCATGTTGAGGGCACCCGGCCTGGTACGGCTCGGGAGGGGGGGCGCGCTCGCTCGCCCCCCTTTCCTGGCCGGCCGGGTAGCGTGCTCGGACAAGGGTCTGTTGTGGACTTTGGGGGACCCCCACGCCGATTTTTTTCGGCGTTGGGGTTCCCCTTTAAGTCCATACCAGGCGGCGGGGCCTGCGACGTCTCCTTCGCGGGCCCCGCCTACCTGGAGACGCGCTCGAAATGAGCAGAGTTTCCTCCGAGCGGGAACAGTTTGCTCATTTCGAAAGTGGCCTACACACGGGCGGACTGTTCGCTCAAACAAAGTTTCAGCGGACAGTTTTTCGGAATTTCCGAAAAACTTTGTTCGTCAAACTGTCCGCTGAAACTGTCCGCTGAAGCCCCACACACGAGCGGACTGTCCGCTGAAACACTGTTCAGCGGACAAAGTTGAGCCAACAGTCCTCCCGTGTGTACGCGGCCTTATGTGCGGTATACTGTCACTTTCCCACGCATTTAACGCTACACTATTTGTTACTTTATATTCACTGAACTTTGTTTGTTTGAGTGTCAGCAGCTGTTTTTTAGTTACCTTTAGCATTTCCTTATTATAGCGCAGTGTTTTTCCCTTTAAAATTATATATAATATATATGCAGTCTTATATATACTCTGCATTCTTTGTAGCCTATATCTACAGTACATTCAGTGATGTACTGTTTCTAATACACTTCATGTGGTGTATACAGTGTGTACAGTTTCTTCTACACTTCTGGTGGTGTATACAATATAGTGCAGCAGTAGTACAGTTTCTAATACAGTGCAGGCAGTGTAGGCATTGAAGGCTCCGATGTTGGTTCCCAGTTTGAGGAAGGGAGTAATGTGAGCCTAGAGATAGGGAGTGCCACAGAAGGACAAGAAACTAGCGGTCATGTTCCCCCAGCTGCAGCATACTGCCAAGTTTGCTCCAGTGATGAGGAGGGAGGGGATGATGAGGTCACTGACTCTATGTAAGGGCTTACCTAGATTGGAGTCCACGTTGCAGAGATGTACGCTCACCCTTGCAAATAGACCCAGCCCACAGTAACAAACAGATAAGCTACCTGGGCTGTGAATATGTGCACGGGGGACTTGACAGGAATTTGCCAAAGGATTGTCCAGGTAAAGCCATAGTCAGGGATTCCAGAAGACAGAATAAACAATATACAAGCCAGGGTCGGTAGCCGGGGTCAGTCTTGGAACACAGGAACCTTTGGCAACAAGAGACAATGAACTGACCAAGTCCTTAGAGTGAAGCAATGCTTTATACCCAGATAATTAGGTAACCTGCCACAGCTGATCCAAGAGTGACAGGTACAAACAGAATTGCCCACAGTACTTATGCAAAACTAGACATGGCTGGAAAGCAGGCAGAATAGACCTGAGGTGTGGCTCAGAGGTAAGGTAACGGGAACAACTACTGGCAGTCATGAGTTCAATACCACCCAGAGCCACTTGTGGCGTGACCACACCTGGCTGTCCAAAATACACGGTAGGGACCGTGACAGTTCCCTCCCCTTAGGAATTCCCTCAGAGCATGAAACATCCTATTTCCTTTGGGCTTTCTTCGTTTTAGAAGTTCCAGTTGGGGAGACTTTCGTCGCTCACAAGGCTCTTTCGAAAGTCTTCAGGTCCTGCTTACGGACTATGGTGCCATTTGAGGCATACTTACAGTCAGGAGGTAGCGGTGTCACCGGCACAGGAACTTCAAGCCAGGGTCACCGGCACAGGTACTGGGGAAACAGGCACCGACACTTCGAGCTGGATAGCAGGCAGAGATTCAGGGACAGCAGGTAGGATCCTAGAAGTACCCACTTGGAGAACCTTTGGCCGAGGTGGGCGAATTGGACAGAGAAAGATAAGATGCCCTCTCCCCCCACAGTAAAAACAAAGACCACAGTTTCTCCTCCGCTCTCTTTCACCTTGAGATAGCTTGGACCAGATGGCCCCTATCTCCATGGGTTCCACGTCTCCCAGGGAAGGTGTGCGTGTGACCTTAAGAGCGTCTAGGCTTTGTGGGGAAGGACTTCAGATTCATGACTTGGAACATACTGTGATGGCATGGAGTCGTATCTGTACCGGGTACTCCTGTCCCTGGATGCCCGCAGGCCACGTGAGCAAAGAGTAGACTTGGGAACTCTGGTTTTCTTAGAAACAGGAATGTAAGAGTCCAGAGCAAACATGAATGCCTCCCAGCTATCCAAGACTGGACTCCTTTCCTGTAAAAGCTGATGAGCCCATGTTTTGCATTGTCCAGTGAGCAGGTTGATGGAAGCACGAATCTTAATAAAGTCGGTGCAATAGGTCCTAGGCTTAAGGGCAAACAACAGCTCACAATCCATCTTAAAACAAAAGAAGGATGCACGATTACCATCAAACTTCTCAGGCATCAAAACAAACGGTTCTGGACATGCAGGTTCCAGGGTTGGGTGTACTGTGCCTCTAAACAAGTGGACTTCTTGCTGCAGCTCAGCAAAGGTCTGGCCCAAGCTGGAGACTTGTAGAGCAAGGGAGGTAAGCATCCTGTACATCTCTGCGGACTCCATGGGGGTCAGTTCATTAAGTAAGGGCTTACCTAGATTGGAGTCCATGTTGCAGAGATGTACGCTCACCCTTGCAAATAGACACAGCCCACAGTAACAAACAGATAAGCTACCTGGGCTGTGAATCTGTGCACGGGGGCTTGACAGGAATTTGCCAAAGGATTGTCCAGGTAAAGCCGTAGTCAGGGATTCCAGAAGACAGAATAAACGATATACAAGCCAGGGTCGGTAGCCGGGGTCAGTCTTGGAACACAGGAACCTTT
Source organism: Lithobates pipiens (assembly GCF_037356315.1). Lineage (NCBI taxonomy): Eukaryota > Metazoa > Chordata > Amphibia > Anura > Ranidae > Lithobates > Lithobates pipiens. The sequence continues at coordinate 337,489,048 of NW_027507764.1, read as the reverse complement.
GGCAACAAGAGACAATGAACTGACCAAGTCCTTAGAGTGAAGCAATGCTTTATACCCAGATAATTAGGTAACCTGCCACAGCTGATCCAAGAGTGACAGGTACAAACAGAATTGCCCACAGTACTTATGCAAAACTAGACATGGCTGGAAAGCAGGTAGAATAGACCTGAGGTGTGGCTCAGAGGTAAGGTAATGGGAACAACTACTGGCAGTCATGAGTTCAATACCACCCAGAGCCACTTGGGGCGTGACCACACCTGGCTGTCCAAAATACGCAGTAAGGAGCATGACACTCTACTTGGGTGCCTGAGAGAAGAGATGAGGAAAGTGAGGAGGAGGAGGCAAAACTCCAACGAGGCAGGATGTCCCCTAGGGGGCAGCTTAAGGGCAGCCATCCTATTGCATTACACCACAGAGCTCTGCAGGTGCAGGGCACTGCTGACTCCCCACTGACTTTAAAAAAAATCCTTTGTGTAGCTCTCTGCTCCATCCCCTCTTCTTCTTCCTCTATGGCCTCTTTTGCAGATTTGTCCTATGAACCAGTGGTGCTCTGTAAGCGTTCAAGGGGCTACGCAAGCAGTCAGGCTAAAAGATGCCATGCGGTGCTTGGTCTGCCTAGGGGACAGGAGCCGCACTGGGGCAGAGATTATGTCAGCTTTTCAGGGGCAGTCTCAGAGGTGGTTGACGCAATGCCAGCTTCAGCCATGAATGGTTATATGCGACAATGGCACCAAGCTTCTCTCCCTCCGACAGGAACACTTGACCCATGTTTGGCACATGTCCTGAATTTGGTGGTGCAGCGGATGGATGTAAAGGATAACACTAAGCAGCAGTTTTCAAGGGATGGTTTTCAGTCCCCAGAAAGCCAAGGAGTTGTACATGGCTGGGAGGAGGTAGTTATGGATAATGTGATCTTAGTGCCCCAGAGGACTTAGAATTGAATGCCTCTGCAAACTTATGCTGCATGGCCTCCCTGATTCTGCAAAGCCTCTGAAAGGACCCTAGAATTCATGGTATCAAGGAGAGTGACCATTACTGGCTGGCAACCCTTCTTGATCCACGTTACAATGTTAAAGTTGCAGAACTCATCCTGCATTCGCAGAGGGAGCAGAGGATGAAACATCTTCAGGAGGCCTTGAAGAAAGGTTTGTGCAATGTGGGAGATTATCATTTCCTGGTGCTGAACAACCTGTTGTTGAGGCTTTGTTCAGTCAGAGGAAGAACGGAGGAGAAGGTGGTCTGCTGACTGATGCCTTTAAACAATTTTTAAGTCCTCGGCTCCAAGGTCTGATTGGTTCAAGCAACCATCGGCAGCGTTTGCATTATATGGTGCTCTAGGAATATCTAAGGCAGGCATGTCCAAAGTCTGGCCCGCCAGCCAATTGCAGCTCGCAGTCCGGCTTTGAACAGCCCGCCTGATCTTTCTCAATTTAGTGTGCCGCGGGAGCAGGGCTGTCAGATGAGCCCGATCCCTGGCACTGTAAGAAGCTCGGTGAGCATCAAAAGTGAAAGTAAAGTGCAGAGGAGTGTGCTGCGCTCTCTGCTTCCCCCTATAGTGCAGTACCCAGCTGAATGAGAAAGCTGCAAAGGTACTGTACTATGCTACAAGCTTAATTAGTGTTAAAAAGGGTTTTATTCATGTGTGTGTGTGTGTGTGTGTGTGTGTGTGTGTGTGTGTGTGTGTGTGTGTGTGTGTGTGTATGTGTATGCATGTGTCTGTATGTGTGTGCATGTATGTCTGTATGTGTGTGTGTATGCACATGTGTCTGTATGTGTGTGTGTGCACATGTGTCTGTATGTATGTGTGTGTGCACATGTGTCTGTATGTATGTCTGTGTGTGTGTGCACATGTGTCTGTATGTATGTGTGTGTGCACATGTGTCTGTATGTATGTGTGTGTGTGCACATATGTCTGTATGTGTGTGCATTTATGTCTGTATGTGTGTGTGTGCACATGTGTGTGTGTGTGTGTGTATGTGTGTGTGTGTGCACATGTGTCTGTATGTATGTGTGTGCACGTGTGTCTGTATGTATGTGTGTGTCCACATGTGTCTGTATGTGTGTGTGTGCACATGTGTCTGTATGTATGTGTGTGTGCACATGTGTCTGTATGTATGTCTGTATGTGTGTGCATGTATGTCTGTGTGTGTGCACATGTGTCTGTATGTGTGTGTGTGTGTGTGTGCACATGTGTCTGTATGTGTGTGTGTGCACATGTGTCTGTATGTATGTGTGTGTGCACATATGTCTGTATGTGTGTGCATGTATGTCTGTATGTGTGTGTGTGCACATGTGCCTGTATGTGTGTGTGTGTGCACATGTGTCTGTATGTGCACATGTGTCTGTATGTGTGTTTGCACGTGTGTCTGTATGTGTGTGTGTGTGTGCACGTGTGTCTGTATGTATGTGTGTGTCCACATGTGTCTGTATGTATGTGTGTGTGCACATGTGTCTGTATGTATGTGTGTGTGCACATGTGTCTGTATGTATGTCTGTATGTGTGTGCATTTATGTCTGTATGTATGTGTGCACATGTGTCTGTATGTATGTCTGTGTGTGGGCATGTATGTGTATGTGTGTGTGTCTGTATGTATGTGTGTTTGCACATGTGTCTGTATGTGTGTGCATGTATGTCTGTGTCTGTGTGTGCACATGTGTCTGTATGTATGTCTGTATGCATGTGTCTGTATGTATATGTGTGTGCGCGCGCATGTGTCTGTATGTGTCTGTAAGTATGTGTATGTGTATGCATGTGTCTGTATGTATGTGTACGCATGTGTATGCATGTGTCTGTATGTATGTCTGTATGTGTGTGTGTGTGTGTGTGTATGTATGTGTGTGTGCACATCTGTCTGTATGTATGTCTGTATGTGTTTGCATGTATGTCTGTATGTATGTGTATGCATGTGTCTGTATGTGTGTGCGGCATGCATTTGTCTGTTTGTGTGTCTGCATGTGTGTGCATGTGTCTGTGTGTATGTTACTTTTAATCCGGACCCCCCCCCCCCCCCCCCATTCTTATACCATCAAAACTGCTTTTGTAGGGCTTGTGTGTGATATTAGCCAGGACTGCTGCTCCTCTGAAAAGTAATCCATGCACAGATTTCTTTTCAGAGGCATTTGAATGGTGGTAAAGAGGCATTATGTTGCCTCCTCACCACCTGTTTTAAGCCCGTAAATGCAACATCTGTGTGGCTGCGTACTGTGTGTAGGGCAGCCCATTAATTTCAATGGACTTCCCTACCTACAAAAATGCAGGGAAAGAAGTTCCCAGGCTTTTTTTTTTTTTTATTGCACTGCACCAAAAGCACCCTACATTTTCCAATGTGTGGGGTACCATTAAGAATTAACGGTACCCCCTAAAGTGCAGAACATTTGTCTGTTTGTTGGGAACGAGCACGACAGAGGCAAGAGAATTCTTGTTGGGCAGTGTATTATTGCTCAGATGGACACACTTAGATTGGATTTTCAATGGTTCAAAGAATGTCAGGCAAAATGGTCGGCCCTCACGCATGTTCACTTCATCAAATCTGGCCCTCTTTGAAAAAAGTTTGGACACCCCTGATCTAGGGGCAAGAGCAGACTTGGAGACCTTTCCAACAGCGCATCCACTGGGTTACTGGGTCTTGTGGGTGGACCACTGGGCAGAACTTGCTCAATATGCAATTGAGCTACTGGCCTGTCCTGTATCCAGCTTGCTTTCTGAATACACATTCAGAAAAATTGGGCCTTGGGTGGTGGTGGTGGCACAACACTGTAACCCCTCACAGATACTCTTGTTGGGCGCAGGAACAGGCCCTGCTGTGAAATATTAGATCAAAAATTGTAATTACATGCTCCTGTTAAACAGGGGCAGAAAAACTGGGCCTTGGGTGGTGGTGGTGCCACAACACCGTAACTCTTCACAGATACTCTTGTTGGGCGCGGGAACAGGCCCTGCTGTGAAATATGGGAGTAGTAAACAATAGTAGTGACACACTCACCTCCTCACACACTTCCGTAAAACTCCATCGGAAATGATGTCACAAGGCTCCATCCAATGCGTTGCGTCACTGGTCACGTGACTTCCTCAGGGAAGTCTCTGAGGAAGTCACATGACCAGTGATGCAACACATCGGATGGAGCCTTGTGACTTCAATTCTGGTGGCATTTTACGGAAGTGCTGTGAGGAGGCGAGTGTGTCATTACTCCCATTGTTTCTTACAGTGATTTTTATTCTTACTTGATGTAAGCAGCTTCTTTTATTTAATAAATTTACTTTTTATTTGGCAATATTGCACTATGGCTTTTCTTCGTTTCCTTTGAGCGCCATTTATACAAGAAGTGCCATTTATTGGAGTGAGCTGCTTACTCTACTCTACATATGGAGTTTACCAAGATGTGTTGATACTAAGATCTGGACGTAGTTCTTCGTCTTCACTTGGGACCTGGATCTCTTTACAGATCCATCAGCAGGATGGATATCTGAATATCTGATGAGCCTTGATTGACCTTTGGGTCATTTTTGGAGGTGAGCGGCCAATTCATAAATATAACAGTCGATGTTTGGATTGATGTGCTGTCTGTTTTTTCTTCTATCAAGTTACCCCTATGTGATTTTTTTTCTTTATATTAACTGACTCCTACCATTGGGCTTTAGTTGGACTTTTATTCAAATGTATTTATTTTTTGGATACTTATCATGTTCCTTCTTTAAGTATATCAATTCATGTCAAGTTACTGAATAAGCGCACCACTCTTATTTCTTCTTTTTACAGTGTGCTGGCGCCACCAAAACCAAGGCCCAATTTTTCTGTCCCTGTCAATTTTTGATCTAATATTTCACAGCAGGGCCCATTCTTATCCCCAACAAGAGTAACTGTGAAGGCTTACAGTGTTCTGGTACCACCAACACCTAAGGCTCAGTTTTTCTGCACAGTATATAGGTCAGGCCGTATAGTATATAGATATACTGCTGTTCAGAGTATATAGTGCCTGGGGGCCTGGTGGACTCCCACGCCATTTAAAAAAAAAAATTGGTGCAGGGTTCCCCTTAATATCCATACCAGACCTGAAGGGCCTGGTATGGATTTTGGGGGGTACATCCACGCCACTTTTTTTGGGGTATTTTTTATCTATATTGCCAGGATCCGACAATACATTACAGCCGCGAGCCGTTTTAAATTACATTTTTTTCCTTTATAAATGTAATTTTGCTGTGGTACTGTTATAAACATGGGAAATATGTGCTACTTTACAGGCATACTAAGGACACCCCCCAGTCATGATATTTAAAGGAATATTTTATTTGTATTGTTTCACTTTAAGCATTATTAAAATCACTGTCCCTGAAAAAACGTCCGTGTTCAAAACTTTATTTTGCATTGATATATGTCCCCTGGGGCAGGACCCCAGGTCCCCAAACACTTTTTTATGGAAATAACTTGCATATAAGCCTTTAAAATTAGCACTTTTAATTTTTCACATTTGTGTCCCATAGACTTTAAGGGTGTTCACACAAATTTTTTGCCTGTGCACATGTTCTGCTGCAAACCGAACCGAGTGGGGGTGGGTTTTCGTCTCATTCCTAACAGATACTCAAGAGGACTTTGCTCGGGGGCGTGTCCGACGCATGACCAGTATGGCTGCTTGAAGACAGAGCTCCTCATACCGACGGACCACACCAGCGACTTCCAGCATCCCCCGGGAGAAATTGTGCAGTGGAAAATCGGCACAGCTCCCCGCACGACAGAGGGAAGATGTCCCTTAAGCGAAAGGATGATAGGATCCCTCGCAAACTGACGGCCTACATGTATCAGCCGTCCGCACGGCGCAGTCAAAATTGCGCAGCGGCTTTGGCTCACTGCGAAGGAAGCACCCTCACACCTGACAATGCACTGGTAAGTGCACTTGATGGGGGAGACCCTTACAAATCACCTCCTGGGACACCGTTAGCCAACAGTCCAGCAAAATCCAAGATGTGCTTAGACACTGCAGGGACGCCCCAAGACGGCATGCAGGCCACCACCATGCCCTATGTCTTCTTCCAGCAGAGCCCGCAACCGGACGCCATTGCCTCTTTCCCCACAGCAGGGCAAGCTATCATGGACACCACTCTTAAAGAGATGTTGATGTCACTTAGAAGCTCTCTACAGTCAGATATATACAGTCAGATATGCTCTCCCTTATGCATAACTTTGGAAGCAGCATTAATGCACTGGAGGATAGAGCCACACATATTGAGGCTACTATGGGAGATGTCACCATCACAGTAAATGACATGATCGATGCTCAGGAAGCACAGGCCCAAGAAACTTGTTGGATTAAAGACAAAATAGCAGATTTAGAGGACAGGGCCAGACGTAACAACTTTAAAATCCGTGGGGTCCCTGAATCTGTCCAAAATGTTGAACTGCCCTTGTATGTGAAAAACCTTCTTAAAGTTGTGCTCCCTGATGCAAAAAACATTGAGCTCATCATCGATCGTATCCATAGATTACCGAAGCCCACCTTCCTCCCATATGCTGTGCCTAGAGACATTATCCTCAGAGTTCACTTCTACCACGTTAAAGAGCAATTCATGCAAAAAGTGAGAGGGATGGCTCTCCCTGATCCATACGGCCACCTGCAAATCTACGCTGACCTGTCCCAACACACTTTGAGCAAACGTAGACAACTCAATACAATCACCAAGACGCTACGCAATAACCAAATCCAATACCAGTGGATAGCACCAAAAATATCCATCCAACACGAGGGATCAAAACACCTAGTCACTTCAGTACAACAGGAACTGTGGCTCCTGTGTGACTGGAACATTGTTCCCACCCTTAATGAAGTGACCCCCATGGATCAGAGCAACACGGGCGCCATGTCCACACAACCTCTCCCGCCAAGATCCCATATAAACCAACCTCCTCCATAGTAATCCGGGGTCACAGGCGATGCACACCGTTCGGTTGTGTTCCATGCTCACGCTCGGTCTCAAAGAACTTTTTACCCCCACTTAGTGTTTTCTGGCACGGCTGTGCCAAGGACTTACTGTACGGAAACACTCCCTAACTGTTTCTTCCTCTGTTGCTACATTAGGCAGACATAGCACGGTTCACTGCCTAATTGCCAGGCATCCTTTTGAGTCATCTGGAGGTTCCACAGGCGCTCCAGCACCTTCATCCTACGGAAAGTAGATATTTCTGTTATACATACTCCTCCATCTCCCCCACCCTCTGACCATTCACCGGTAAGCATAACCATCGAAGACTGTACTAAAAACACCCCAGCTTATCTGTGGAGACTTAACACCAAGATCCTGCAATCAGACCCTTACGCCGGTCTGCTACAAGACAACCTATTGGCCTTTTTCTCACAAAACAAAGACTCTGTTGCAGACCAACATATATTGTGGGCATCACATAAAGTGTATATGAGGGGTCTCTTTATTCAGTATGGGGCTAGGGACCGGTGGCGAAGGAGGCAGCGGATAGACAGCATTCTCGCCAACATCCAGACCACTGATATACTTAAAGTGATTGTAAACTCTTACAAACCACTTTGACCTACAGGTAAGCCTAGATCAGTGTTTCTCAAATCCAGTCCTCAGGCCCCCCCAACAGGTCATGTTTTCAGGTTTTCCATTATTTTTCACAGGTGATTTGATCAGTTTCACTGCCTTAGTAATTACCACAGCCGTTTCATCTGAGGGAAATCCTGAAAACATGACCTGTTGGGGGGGCCTGAGGACTGGATTTGAGAAACACTGGCCTAGATTAAGGCTTACCTGTAGGTCCAAGAAATATCTCCTAAACCTATACGGTTTAGGAGATATTTACAAAAAGACAGCCAGGAGCACTGGGCAGGGCGCAGATCTCGGCGATATGCCGCGAGTGTTGGCTCCCATGCGCATGTGCGGGAGTGACGTCATCGCTGCTCCAGCGATTCACAGCACCGGAGCAACGAGACCCGAAAGTCACTCCGGGATTCATGGCAGCGGCAGACATGAAGACGGAGGATTGCTTCGGGGGCTTCGTTCTCAGGTAAGTTATTCATAATGAGCTAGTATGCTATGCATACTAGCTCATTATGCCTTTGCCTTGCAGGTTGCTTTTTTTTTCACCCATGGGTTTACAACCACTGTAACAACTTCGGCACTTAAATCTCAACTAATCTCCCTAAGACTCGAACTTAGAACCCTACTACTAGAAACTCACGACAAAGCCCAAAAACGCTTTGGAATTAAAATTTTTGCCGAGGGGAATAAGCCCGGTAAGCTACTTTCCCATCAGATCGAAGGGGTAAGGCCAAAATCACCCATACCCTTTATGTACCACCCCATTACAAAATCTAAATTAACTAACCCGCAAGACATTGTCAATGCCTTTAGTATGTATTACAGCGGCCTCTACAATCTCGCAGATGCTGCGTCATTACACCAACCCCAACCCTCCCAGATCCAGGCCTTCTTGGAGTCGGTACATTTACCTCATTTGACCCCACAGCAATTGGAACAACTGAATGTCCCATTCACACAAGATGAAATCAAGAAGGCCATCCAAACACTGCCAAACAATAAGGCCCCTGGTCCGGATGGGTTTGTGGGAGAGTATTATAAGTTATTTAGTCATACACTTACTGAATACTTAACCCCTTTATTCAACTCTGCTGCCTCCTCTGCCTTCTTCCCTCAAGAAATGCTTAAAGCTTTATTTGTCACCATACCGAAGCCAAGGAAGGAACCTAGCCTGCCACAGAACTTTTGCCCTATTCCACTTCTCAATCATGATGTGAAATTATATGCGAAAGTAATCTCATCTAGGCTCCTCTGCATACTACCACTACTAATCCACCCTGACCAATCAGGGTTCATCAAAGGGCGCCAAACTTCGGATGCCACGCTGCATATGATTAACATTATACACCATGCAGTGACCCATCGAGTGCCTTCTCTGCTCCTCTCCTTGGATGCGGAGAAGGTATTCGATAGGGTTCACTGGCAATACCTAAAGTTGACCCTAGAAAAATTTGGCGTTCAAGGTCTTATCCTCACCACAATTTTAGCCTTGTACTCTTCCCCCTCAGCCCAAGTATACTGCCTGTCCATGTTGTCAACATCATTTACCATTACCAACGGCACGAGACAAGGCTGCCCTCTCTCGCCTCTGATCTTTTACCTCATGATTGAACCCCTTGCAGCAAAAATCAGATCCCAAGATAGCATCTCTGGCTTTTATATTGGAAAATCAGAACATAAGATCAGCCTCTTTGCTGATGATATTATCTTTGCAGTGACCAATCCTGCCCCTTCCCTGGCTTCGGTGCAAACTACACTCAATGATTTCAGTTGTGTTTCGTTCTACAAAGTCAATACTACTAAGTCCTATATTCTCCCTCTAGCAATGACCAAGCGGCAACAAACATTGTTGAAAAACAGATACAAATATGCATGGTCTACAAACTCTCTCAAATACTTGGGCATTACACTCACTAAAAACATGACTGACCTCTACCAAGCTAACTATCTACCCTTCTTACATAATCTCCCCACAGACTTGGATAAGCTCTCCAAATTGACGCTCTCCAGCGCAGGCAGACTAGCTGCGTTTAAAAAGGTCATACTCCCACAACTACTCTATCTTTTTAGAGCACTCCCCATTCCGATACCAGCATCTTTCTTCACGCAGATCCAATCTCTTCTCAGAAAATTTGTATGGAAAGGAAAAAAAGCTAGAGTATCACAAAAGTTTCTCACAAAACATAAGCTAGCAGGTGGTATGGGGTATATTAATATGAAGGATTATTACAATGCTGCCATCTTAGCGCAGATGCGAGACTGGTTTGCCCCTGACCCCCCTAACCATCGGAGCTCCAATGAAGCTTCTCAAATCCCTAGCGGTAACCTGAAAAACTGGCTCCTTAGCTCTCCCAAACTACGCAAGTCTGACAAACACATTTCTTCGACCATACACGCATCGGTGGTAGCATTTGCCTATCTCCTTACGAATTTACCTACCTCTGCTACCTCCTGCAAAGTGCCCATTCCAATAGAAATCCTCAATTTGATCATACCCAACATGCAGGTAACCCCTTGGAAAGACAAAGGTATAACACAAATTGTGGACTTATACTCTACTGACTTCCTTCACCCATTCACTTCATTGCAACAAACCTTTTAACTTTCCATGAAAGATTATTACAAATACATTCAACTCTCGCATTGTTTAATTCGACAACCACACCTTCAAATTAACATGCCCCCAAAAATCTGGCAATAATTTACTAGCTCTGTAACCCCAACCAAAGGCATTTAACTTTTTTACGCAACACTAAAGGATAAAACCACCTTCGATATTCTTCCTCCCATGCTAAAATCGGAGAGGGATATCGGTGTCTCTATCTCTCCACAACAATGGCAATATGTATTGTGCTCCAACTACACAGCAACAAAATCAGCCAGCCTATGGGAATTTACCTATAAACTCAACCTCAGATGGTACATCACTCCTGTGCAGCTTCACACATACAATGCAACAGTGGATGCAACATGCTGGAGGCACTGCAATGCCCCAGGAACCCTCTACCACATGATGTGGGAATGCCCCAAAATCACTGCACTGTGGGCAGAAGTTTTCCGCCTACTAGCAGAGGTCACACATATGCCTAGTAATCCATCCCCTGAAAGGGCAATTCTTTCTATAGGCATAGAAAACTACCCGCACAAGCTCCACTGTATAATCACACAGATTCTATTGGCGACTAGACTAGTGATAGCCCGCAATTGGAAATCCTCAGAGCAGATCTCTTGTGCAGAAATTGTACAACTGGTGCATATACATGGAGCTTATGAGCATATGTATGCTGCAGCAGAAGGCTCCCTAGCTAAAATAGCAAAACGTTGGGAAGCATGGGACGCCTGGTTTGCCAAGCCCCAACCCTTATTCATCTGACATACTACATCCACATTGTATACATTATTGTCCATACTACAGCATAGACCCAGCTCCCCCCCCCCCTTTTTTTTTTTCTTTTTTTTACGTTGCCATGATGCAAGATACAGCAGGAGGTCCAAATTGGATAAGCCTTAACAATCAAAACCCCCAGATGTGTTGTCCATTACCTATTTGTTCAGAGTTTACTTGTTTATTGTTTCTAAAAAACATATTTAGTTTTATACTATTTGCAACGCACTGAATGCTAGGTGGCATTTCTAACTGCATAGAGTAACCAGCCTGTATTAAAGCTAGAGCTGATGTTATGTGCCTAGCAAAGATGGAAGCCCCTATACCTCTGGATACAGCATGCTCCCATTTGGGGTACCTGGAGGAGGGGCCAACCCCCATCACTTATGTTCTGTTCAATGGACTGCATACAACTGTGGAAACGTCTGTGGACATAGCCCGTCTATGGAATATTACCATATCTCACGTTGTAAATGTGATTTATTGTACAGTTCAGTTTTAAAAACCTTTAATAAAAATATTGAATATAAGAGGACTTTGCTCAGGCAACTCCCAAGTAAATAAGGCAATCTTTTGGTTTTCCTGAATATGACTGCAGAGGAAATGTCCGACAACAGTTTTCACTATTGGCTGGGGGGCTTGGGGGTGCAAGAATGTCTAAGCACAGATGTAAAAGATCTAGACAAGTTTCTGTAGAGTTTGAGGCTGGGTTCACACCTCCGAAGGATGCGGCTTGCAGCAGGGGTCCGGTGCATCCCTGTTCTCCGTTTCAAGGACGAATCGGGGCCGAATTTTTGCCTGAATTCGGAAGCTGAAACAGAGCCAAAGACGCACAGCATTCCTGTGCAAGCCACTCCACAGACTCAAAGGAGATATGTGAACCAGCTCTATAGAGAGTCAGTCACAATCTCCTGTCATGTAAATTGGATGTGGAGAAATCCACATCCAGTTCGCATAGGTGTGAACCCAGTCTTAGAATGGTTGCACAGATGAATCAAGCATGGGACTGAGGTGCAAGACAGCAGACCAAACCTGCAGAGAGTCAGCTGCAAAATGAACAGCTGTGGACAGTGACATAGTTTGGTTTTGAAGACAGTGAACTGTGACACCAAGCTACCTTGTGTGTGAAAATCACTTTCATTTAGGTAATTTAGTGTTCTGGGAAAACCATTTTAGAGTGGTTGTAAACCCTTTACAACCACTTTATACTACAGGCAAGCCTATAATTAGGCTTACCTGTAGATACACTGGATATCTCCTAAACCTGCATGGTTTAGGAGATATCCCTGTATGTGCATGTGCCGACGTCATCGGCACATGCACACTTAAGCAAACTGAAGCAATGGGACGTATGTGCCGTTGCTTAAGTTGTACTGTGCCATTACCGGCGGATCCCGCACGCATGAGTGGGAGTGATGTTATCGCGGCTCCGGCCAATCACAGTGCCAGAGCCGCTATACCCAGAAGTAACCCCCCCCAGGTAGATGTCGGCCACTGGAGCGGTGAACGAGGACTGATGCGGGGGCTTCGATCTCAGGTAAGTAATTCATAATGAGCTAGTATGCTATTTATACTAGCTCATTATGCCTTTGTCTTGCAGGTTTTCTTTTTTGGACTTTTTAAAACGGGTTTACAACCACTTTAAGTGAGTGTACACGGAAAATATTTCAAGCTCTACCCACTGTTGTTACTGTATGCCCAGAAGTTTTGAAATCACATCAACATAGCAATTACTTTATCACGTTGCACTTTCTTGTCTTTCCAAAATTTCTAAGCAACCACAGTCTTCCCAGCCTCCATTTACTTCATCCTGTCATTCCTCATATTACCCCACGGTATTTCCCACTGCATACCCAGTTCCTCTCTCTATAATTTATGAGGCTGGGTGATGCCTACACCCCTTAAAGTGGATCTTCACTGCATCTGAGCACCACAAACCAAAAACACTATTTATTTTTAATATTTAAAGCAACTCCCCAATCCATCCATGTCTTTATGCTTTATTTTGTTGAGAAATTACTTTGAAAAACAACACCCCCTAGCATTTCTGGTCGTGGCCATCTTGAGTAAAGGCAAATGATTAATGTAGCATTTACTTCCTGGAATCTATCTGCCCTTAGATAAAGCATGCATGCAGGAGAGTGTGCTTAGCTGAGAAAACACCTTCTCCCCTCTTGAAGGCTCCTGGGATGTATGACATCATTTGCCGAGGCAAGAAACCAAAAAGTAACTGAAAAAATGTAAAAAAAAAAATTTTAAACAAGTATATATGATATACTTTCCTATCTATTTACTAATGCTAGTAGCATGAAGATTAAAAATAATCAATGGTTATTGGGAGAGTGAGGTTACACTTTACGTGACAATGCATTGCAGTCCTGCTAATTCTAAAATGTAACCGTTAAAATACATACAAGGTAGTATGGGAGGGTGCAGGGTAGTACGGCAGCAGTAACTCACACACAGTCCAGATGCAATGGAAAGAACTTGTCTTGTAGTCAAAGTATAACAGTTCACAACAAGCCCAGCGGGAACACTCATAGATAAACAGCAGATTGTAGCAGAGCTCAGCCAAACTGACAGCGTCTGTCCTAAGGGGCAAATTGTGACCTGGCTGGTCCGTGCCCAAGCGGGGAGACTTCCAGGAAGAGTGGAGGATCTTTAGGCTTTCCCTACTTGTCTGAAACCTTTCCCTGATGCTATTACTGTCCCTGAAAGATGGGTGACCTGTCCCTACACTACCTACACCATAAAAGTGTGCCAAGCTCATGAGCCAGGGTCTTAAATAGACTTTACCTGACCCAAGATGGCTGCCAGAGTCATATTGGCTGTCAGCATCCAACCAGATACCTGCTCCAGTAACCCAGGGAACCATAGAGGAACCACGTTCTCCTTGACTTCCTTTCCCTCTGTGTGGTTGAGCATAGTTGAGCGCCACCTGCAGTGGAGAAAATAGACTGCACCTGCCTACATACACAAAATGCCCATTCATTACAATCATACAAACTTTTCTGTAGAGCAGCAGCAGCTCCCCTTTTGCCACTTGTGCTCCCATTGTCGGTAATCTGATCACATTGAAACCCCTTTTGCCTACCTTTTTATCATCCAAAAGAAGAAATACCAAACATACTCACTGCAGGCTTATTTTCTCTCATATATAAAGAAGAAACAATTCATAAAAGTAATAATAACTGCAACTGCCAGACACTAATTAAATGTATTTGTTTCCTTATGTTGCTGTTAATCTATTAAGGAGTTCATGGAGTGACTAAAAATTTGAGAGTTAAAAAAAACCTGTGGCCTACTGTATTTATAGGCAAAGTGTTATTTTTCAAAAAAGTTAATCAGATGGCTGAGTAACGATGGCTTGTGAATATTGGATTATGGGACTTACAATATAGACTGAAGGTCTAATTGCTTCCAAGGAGGCTCCAAGAAGAGGATTACAATTAACTTACCGTGTGGGGCATTCTACTTTATAGTAGTGTTTGTTATGGAATTTTGAATAATGTGACAAACTCCCTTTAAACGCTGAGATTGCCCTTTAAAAATGTACCTCGTAATAGTTGTACTTTTAATAATATAGATTGTCAATGCAGCCTAAACCCACAGCTAGGGTTCTTATGGGCTACTGTAGGAGGCTTTAAGGGAACAATACCAAAACAATAAAATGCTGTATTCTCTGAGGTGTACACAACTTTCATAAAGCCAGTTCCATCTGGATGAGAAAGGGTTACCAGCGAAGCAGTGGCTTTGCAGTGTGATCTGAAATACAAGTACATGCAACATCATCCTCTTTCTTTTGGATGAGAAAGTTTTATCTTCCTCTCTGTACACATTAAAGTGTCACACTTAGTAACTCTGCAGTTGACAGTGTACTATATATTGTAGTGTTGCTCTCTGTGTGTAAATGCTGTGAGTAGAATTGACTTGCAGTATTGCTTACTGTATTATTGGATAATGTGCGCTGTATTATCCATTTATAGATGAGCAGTGAGAAGTATGGAAAGGGAACTCAGTGTGATCCCTACTGCAAACATATGGAACACACAGCGATTTCTAGACTTTTCTTGCTTTCTTAGATATTGTGAGATGATATGCAATTTCACATCACTGTCTTGTACTGCTCCCAAAGCTGAGGGTATTAGCTGAGGGTGTTCTGTCAGTTTTTGGTTTTCAGTTTCTGATATAAAGAAATTAATTGGTTGATGCTGCAATTGGCACACTGGAGCAAAAGATCTTTTTTTAACCCCAGTGTAATCTGAAAGGCAATTTAGAACTGTTGCTGCACACAATCTACTCTGTTACATTTAATGGTGACAGTAGGGATACAACATCCTATTATAGTCCAGAGACTCTCCCTGCAAGACAACCACTCCATCCACTTTGTCTTCTGATAATACTGTGTTTTGTCAGCCAAGAAGCAGACCTTCACAAAATGTCTGTTGGTGTCTTGTGCCCATGTTTCAACTTCAGCAGAAAAATCATGAGACTCCAATTCCTGACTGATTGAATTCTGTCACTTTTTTGCTTTTTTTCATCCAAATAAGTGACCCTAGCAGGCCTTGCCCCTGGGTACCTTTGGAGACTTGTCTCTGAAGTGACTGTAGTTCCCTCACCATCCATAAGACATCATGAAGCTTTAAAAGCACAGCACTTCTCTAATTTGAGATTCAGGCAAAAGCCGTATGAAATTTGAAATAAAAAAAATTCACTGATGCTGATTTATTTATTTACAGATTGTTGAAGAATTTATTTGTATTATGAAAACTTGGATATAGAAAGAGAACCATAACACTCCCTGTGTACAATATATTCCATCCTAAAATGTTGTAAATGTGTTGGTTTTATTTCAAATTATTTTTATTGACATTTATAATAAACCAATACAAAACCAATTGGACATACACTGGGTCACTTAGTTAAAAAGAGAAAAAAATTGTAAATTCAAACAGGTGTTGTAAATGTTTAGTAATTACTTGAATACTGCTTACTAAGGCCGCGTACACACGCGCGGACTGTTCGCCCAACTTTGTCCGCTGAACAGTGTTTGGGCGGACAGTCCGCTCGTGTGTGGGCTTTCAGCGGACAGTTTCAGCGGACAGTTGGACGGACAAGGTTTTTCGGAAATTCCGAAAAACTGTCCGCTGAAACCTTGTTTGAGCGAACAGTCCGCCCGTGTGTAGGCTTGTTCGTCAAACAAAGTTGCGCGCATGCTCAGAAAGGATTTTCACGCCGAAAGCTATAATGCAGTGTATAGGACGTCGTATTTTTCGTCCCGTCGTACGTGCCGTTCACGTCATCGCGCACGGTTTCAGCAAACTGTTCGTTCGTCGTGTGTGGGCATGTCCGTCCATGCTAATTTTGAGCGGACTGTTTGCCAAAACTGTTGGACGGACAAAGTTGGGCGAACAGTCCGCGCGTGTGTACGCGGCCTAAGAGTCTAACATTCCTGATTGAACTGATGACAGTTTAGGAATATTTTATTTATGTGTTTGTCTTATTACAGACAAAAGGTTGTTCATGTGCCCCACCTGATGACTTCCTGTGCACTTGGATAGAAGTCTTTAGAAAAGATAAACGGAGAACTCTGTGCCTGCTTGAAGGAAGGCATCCCAACAGGGCTGCACTGAAACCCAATTGAAACAAGGGTATCCAAAAAATCAGGAAACATCTTAGTGAAGGTAAATAATTTGAATAATTACATTATAATATATTGAATCACATTTTAAATAATGGCAAACCAAATTATCTGCCTTTCTCCAACCTTTAGAGAGCAACGTCTTGTAATGAGAAGGAAGAGGCTCTTCATCACTGCCTTAAAACTAGAATCCAGACCTGTATAATTGACTACATATACCTGCATTAATTTGTAAACATGGATATGTAAAAGTCAGTGTACTTCACTGATTTAGCGTTACATTGTTACTAGAGCCTGACTGTTACTGACTCCATGGCAAACCCCCTCTAAATGTTATTCTACTGTCTAATGAGACTACCTCAGTGACCAGTAAGAGCACTTCATTAGACAGGGAAGATAGAACTTGATAAAGTTTAGCCATGAAATCAGGCCCAAGTAACAAATGGCTCATGTTTTTAACAGTGCTGCATGAAAACAGAGGTCATGGGGAATAGAGTCAATGCAAATACATACAATGTTACATGAGATCAGTTACCAGTACATCTGTGTAGTGTGATGCATGATGCATTCTTCAGGTCATAGTACATCTGTAGAGTTGCTATCAGATGTTCAGTCATCACTCAGTGGGAATGAATTCCAGGAGGATTTAGTAGATGGAAGATACTGTCATACATTTCACAGCATGGTGTCTGACTAGAAGATAAAGAGTTTACAATGGGATGGAGTGATGCATTCCCTCAGTAATTCAATCTTACATTTGGAGATTAGTAACATGCAACTTTCCTGACTAACACGTTGTTGGTTTTTTTAAATACATGAGCATAAATACCCATTGATTTGTTAAAAATCGAACTATACATAGATGAGCTGCCCTAGATTTATGTAATTACACTCTCAATACCAGCCTGACAATATAGAATCTCATTGTATATGACCAATATAAGTTGTAGCTGTTAATTTTTAACATAAACATCTTAAACATGTTTCTTGTGAAAAAGAAAAATATCACATAAGATGACATTGTGTTTAGTTACCAGAAAAAGCATGTATGACATTTAGGGCTCCCAACAGAGTAATATAAAGAAGGTCCAATGTAGGAAAAAACTAATTGATGCTGAAGGAGGCAACAAGCAACAGCAAACTCCTTTTTCAGCAGCTCCAATATTCCATGTACAGAGGAAAGGAGCATCATTACCACATAACTGACAATTCTCTCAAGCCCTGGCATACAAGTATTGTAGGAAATTCCTGAAATATCATCCTTCCCAAAACAGTAAATTTAACAATATCATGGTACACATGCTTAATAGAAGATTGAATGGCAGGCAATATTTTAGTACATTATTAAAGATGCCAGAGACTAAGGAATACTAACCAAAAGTCTGCCTAGCTCTGAGGAAGGGGGTGCGCCCCCAAAACGCATTAGCTGTACCCCGTGTTCTGAGCGTGTTCATGCACTGTGTTTATGGCCTTTTGTCAGTTGCATTTTGTGAGTACCCACTTTTATACAAAAATTTCTTATTATTAAATTATCTCTGGTAATGCACTGCTCGCCTTCCATTTCTGTGGCAGTAGGCTCCGTTTTCACAGAGAAGGCAATAAATGAACTGTAATAATTGGTATCCCATACATTTCTATTCCATTATTCAGCTTGTATGAAACTATCCTCCCCAACTGTATACAATTCATTACCTTGACGTTCCTAAAGCATAGAAAAGAGAGTGATTTTACTTTGACTTTTTGTTTATTAATCCTGGTCCCGCAGCACTTTGTAAAATAATACTCCACACTTTTGGCATGTTTTTCTGTAAGCTGGGCACTCTTTGAATATATGCAGAATACCACATCTTTGCATTTACAAATGTATACAGTTGTAAGAATGTTTCATAAAAAAAAAATAGATTATTTTGCCTTGTATGTTTCTCAAGCCTGCTACTTTATGTCTCAGGTAGATTAATACTGGGCACTAGCATTACATGTATGCTAAGCAATTTTGTGGCAGCTTTTATTCACAACAAAAAAACGAATCATGGTAATCCACAACCAACATTTTTTTTTATCTATGTCACCTTTCTTCCATTCAATCTTTTTACAATTGAAAGCTCTTGAAATTTATTAACTTACCATAAATTTTGGCTAACAATCTCTGTGTTTGCTCTCAGTACACTCCATAAATTTTATAGTGAAACATAGCATAAATGGCAACTTTGGTGAACCAAAATGCATTCCATCAGCATGTGCTTTATTGTAGTCCCACAGACTGACACAGCTTTGGCATAGGATTGATCCAGATTACCATAGTTTATCGGCAGCGGTTGACCTATATCCAACTTTCAGCACCTTAATGATTTACTGGAGAAGGGTGTCAAAATAATTTATTGACAGACATTCCCATTTGGAAGCTGTTCTTGTAGAAGACAATTCAAAGCACATTCTCTGAGTAGCATTGCGATGTTATATACCCTTTAAAGAGCTCACTACACCTGAGGCAGGTGCCTCTGCTGCCTACCACTAGTTCCCACAATTCTTTGTCTGTGACCAGCTGAGTATATAGTATATTGCTGGCATTTCCAGGGGGAAATCAACTAGCTAGATTTTATTAATTATCTTCAAACTACGTTGTATAGTGAAATATTGCAAGATCTATGTTTAAAGTGCAATTAGCACACAGTGACAAAGTGTAAAAACAAAGTTGATTTACTTTGACAATGAAAAAAAATAGTTAATGTATTTGCAAAAGGAAGAGTGAAAACATTCTAAATCTATACAGAAAAATCGCATCTGTTTTACAACCTATTGACTTAAAGTGCAAAATAATATGCAGCAAAGATCCCTTACTTTGCAAGGTAATTTAATTACTCTAAATGACTGTTCTTGGCTGGCTGGTATGTGTGACATAGCTCTCCTTGGTTCAGATTTAAACATCAACTTCTCTATAACTTCTTTGGAGTAAGGCCCACTTGGCTGGTTCACTGCTCGGATTACAACTCTGATCTCCGTGCAGAGGTCTGGGCTGACTTCATTCAATTTCATTGTTGCAATCTTATGACAAACTCCAGTAAACACCACAGGGTGGATTACATATATTCTGTGCATTCTTCTATATTACAGCTCTTTTTCCACTGGGGGTCATAAGTCAACGGATTTCAGCTCCCAGATGAAATTTCCAAGCATGTTCCCAAACACTCATTTTATATTGGTATTTTTAAAAACATTTGTTTTAATTAAGTTAAATGCCATTACAGTGGCAGACATTTATGCCCTTATGAGTTAACATATGCCTTACCTTTCTGCCCTCTCAAAATTGTTTACTCTTTCAATACTTCTCATATAAACAATGAAATCAGAGACAGGATAGTCTATTGGCCACTGAATCTTATTACAAATTTACTTGTAGAGATTTTAATCTCAGAAACCACATAGTAATTTCTCCCTTGGCTCTTAAGCACATTCTCATGTCCCTCTTCATTTTCTCATAAAGTAGAGACCCTGTCCAGTTAGAGGAAGAATTATTACAAGTCAGTTTTGTTCAGTTATCATTTCTGTGATGGTGTAAACACCAAATCATGTTCCTAAGTGAAGTAATTTGCAGATGGTGGTGTTTTACTAGTGAATCATTAGATTAGGATACGTAGCAGGACACTGCACTTCAGATATATTTTTCACTTTAGATAAAGAAAATAAAAATAAAATTCTGTGAAATGTTAGATTTACCATTGATATACAGTACATGCTATACTGTAAACATTTAAAGTGGTTGTAAACCCACATGGAAAAAAAAGAAGACCTGCAAGACAAAGGCATAATGGGCTAGTGTGCATAGCATACGTACGTGCCATTGCTTCAGTGCGCATGTGCCAATGACGTTGCCACATGCAGATACACAGGATAGCTCTTAAACCGTGCAGGTTTAGAAGATATCCCGGGTAGCTACAGTTAAGCCTTATTATAGGCTTACCTGTAGCATAAAGTGGATTGTAAGGGTTTACAACCGCTTTAATGTGAAAATATACTTGAAATTCACATTGCACATGGATTAATAAGGCTCTTGTTAGCATTGGTAAATTATGCCATTCCTGAGCTCTCTCGTATAGACTAAAACTTAGCCAAGGACCACATAGCCTACAGCCACCTGTAATAATATAATAATGTTTTTATATTGCAATATTTACTGTATGTCCCCAGAAGCAATAGAAAAATCTATTGTTTTAGTGAGATAAAACTTTTCTGGTAGATTTTAAATACAGTACATTGTAAGATAACTTTATGTGCATAATACATCTAGGAAGCAGATCCCATGAGCAAATGTGGCTGTTCAGCTAGAGACTATTGAATTAAAAAATATACATGGATGTCTTTTTACTTAGCAACTGTGGCAGGGCAAATATAATATACACTTATTGGGATTTCTTTTACCAAAGACATGTAGCAAAATACATTTTGGCCGAAATTAATGAAGAAATTACATTTTTAAAAGATTTTATTGGATATGTTTTATAGCAGAAAGTAAAAAATATTGGTGTTTTTTTTAAAAGTCAGGAATATTTGCAATTTTTTTTAATTATGACAATACACTGTTTCTTCGGCTATAAGATTAGAAAACAATATGAAATGTTTTAATTACATTTATAATACAGTTCATTTAGTGCTGAGATATTTGTACATGTTATCAAGGCACACCTCTAAGGCTTTGTCAGAGGTAGTTTTCAAACTGGATTATATTGTAATACATTGTGCAGATGTTATTTATTACATTTGTAGCACACTAGCTACAAACTATCATTTGTCAATTAGTATCTTTTCGGTGCATATAACAGCACAATATTTAGCACTACTGCACCTCAGTAAAGAGTGAAATTCATCTCTTGGCTCTGTTGCAGGTGCTAACTCCTCAAGCAGAACAAGCTAGATCCAATCTGCATGCTCTACAATCCACGCTCCTTCACTACTGTTCTTGAGAATTGGGAGTATCAAACGGTAGTACAGTATATACAGCAAGGCTGTCCTCATTCTGTTCAGGAGTTTCCTTTGTGCTGCAAAAACTGTGTGGATGAGTACTTCCTGTCTTGTTCGCAGAACAAAATCAGATTAAAGTGATTGTAAAGATTGTAAAGTCTCGTTTTTTTTTCTTGAAAAATAAAAACATGTTATACTTACCTGCCCTGTGCAGTGGTTTTGCACAGGGCAGCCCTGATCCTCCTTTTCTCAGTCCCTCTTCGGCTCTCCTGGTCCCTCCCTCCCGTCGAGTGCACCCACAACAAGCTGCTATGGGATGCACCCGAGCCAAGCCACAGCTCTCTGAGTCCATTCAGACACAGAGCTCTGGTTTGGGCCCGCCCCCTCTCTCTCCTGCTTGGCTAGCTGACTTTGATTGACAGCAGCGGGAGCCAGTGGTGCTGCTGCTTTGTCTAAAGGGCACTCGTTGACAACACTGGATAGAAAAGTGGCTCACATAAGTATTAGGAGGGCTGAGTGGGGCTGCTGCACACAGAAGGCTTTTTATCTTAATGCATGTGGACAAAGGCCTCTTCCCAACAACCCCGGGTTGTGGTTGTCAGGGTCTTTAACAAGGGGGCCCCCCAGATCCCACCCCACTCCCCTACTACATAGTACTGAAACCCATTCACCAAAAAAAGTGTCAAAAAGTAATTTAAAAAAGTGACACGTTTTTGACAATTCCTTTATTAAAAAATAGTGTCCCTCTATGTAAATCCATCATCAATCAGGCCTCCCATCAACTCAAAAAATGAAAACAAAAATGCTCCTTTTCTTTGGAGGCCTCGCACCAAATTCATGCTGTGCACTTTGACATTTCTTATATAGGGAAGGGGCGGGGCCACCTGGGTACATCACCCAGTGGCCCCATCCATTCTGATGTCACAGACCCAGCATGCACCAATCTGTGAGGTCAGAAGGGGGCAGTGCCACCAGGTGATGTAGTCAGGCGGCCCCGCCTCTTACCTATATAAGAAATGTTAAGAGCAGACATTCAGAGGCGGAGCGTTTTTTTTTGGGGGGGGGGGGGGGGGGGCGGCGGACTGCATGATTGACAAAGGATTTACATCAAGAGACACTGCTTTTATTTTTTAATAAAGGAATTGTCAAAAACTTGTGTTTATTACTTTTTGACACTTTTTTGGTGAATGGGTAGGAGTACTATTTACCCAATACTTATTCACATGGGGGGGCTGGGATCTGGTGGCCCCCTTGTTAAAGGGGCTTCCAGAGTCCGATAAGCTCCCCCACCCAGGGTTGTCGGGAAGAGGCCCTGCTTCCCATCAACATGAAGACAAGGTGCTTGGGGGGGCAAAGCCCCCTCCCTTCAAAGCACCCACACCCCCATTTTGAGGACATGTGGCCTGGTATGGTTCAGGAGGGGGGTGCTCGCTTGTCCTCCCCTTTCCTGACCTGCCAGGCTGCATGCTAGGATAAAGGCCTGGTGTGGATTTTTTTTTACTTTTTTCTTGCCGGCATTGTTTTGTTTACATTCATTAGTCAGTGGGGAAGCTGATAAATAATTCATGGTTGTTAAGGACGTGGGCAACTGGCTTCCTGGCCTGTTGCTTAACCACCTCAATACTGGGCACTTTCACCCCCTTCCTTCCCAGACCAATTTTCAGCTTTCAGTGCTTTATGACAATTACTGTCATGCTACAGTACCCAAATAAATTTTTCATCATTTTGTTCACACAAATAGAGCTTTATTTTGGTGGTCTTTATTCACAACTTAATTTTTAATTTATTGCGATAAAAACGAAAAAAGAGTGAATATTTTGAAAAAATTTAAAAAAAAATTCTACTTTCTGTTTTAAAAAAAATCCAATAAAATCAAATTTTGTTGAAAATTTAGGCCAGAATGTATTCTGCTATATGTCTTTGGTAAAAAAAAAAAATCCTGATAAGTATATAATAATTGGTTTGTGTGAAAGTTATAGAGTCTACAAGCTATGCTACACATTAGTGAAAATTGATCAATCCTGATGCACTGATGGCATATCTCATTTCTTGAGGCCTTAAAATGTCAGGACAGTACAAATACCTCCCAAATGACCCATTTTTGGAAATAAGAGTCTGAGGTATTTCGTAAGAGGCATAGTGAATTTTTTGAAGTCGCAATTTTTTTTCCCCACAATGCTTTGGAAAATTAAGAAACATATATAGTATTAAGTTGATAAGTTATTTCTCACACACTGTGCAGGCATACTTGCAATTACACCCCAAAATACATTCTGCTACTCATCCTGAGTATAGCGATACCCCATGTGTGAGACTATTCCACAGCCTGGCCACATACATAGGTCCAACATGCAAGTAGCACCTTCAGGCTTCTAACACATAGCATGTACACACCAAAAATTACACCCCAAAATACATTCTGCTGAGCAAAGGGTAAAAAAAAGGATTACCTGTGGTTTTAGCAGGCAGAAATACCGTCCCAGAGCATTCAAAGCATTGGTCCAGACAGCCAAAGGAAATGTCCAGGAATTGTCCAGGCAGCAGTCAGAGATATGGCAAAGTATGAACCTGGTCCATGGTTTAGCAGGCAGTTCAGGTGGTAGACAGAGGCATGGTCAGTTCAGGTGGCAGGCAGTGGCATGCAAAGTTCAGGTGGCAGGCAAAGGCATGGTCAGTTCAGGTGGCAGGCAAAGGCATGGCCAATTCAGGTGGTAGGCAAAGGCATGGCCAGTTCATGTGGCAGGCAGAGGCATGGCCAGTTCAGATGGCAGCAAGCAGCACTATAACGTTTAGGCCTTGGTCAGATAAGACCTGAGGACAGGGGTAGAGGCTTCTTTCCAACCAAATTTCTATGAAGCCTCCAAGTCTCCAGACCCTAATCCGAGAAAACAAAAACCCGAAGAAAAACATTTTCTCCACTCAGAAAATCTTTTCTGGAGCCCCTCACATATGTGACAAACAAAGATTTGGGGGGCACACCCTAAAAAATGCATAAAAGATTGTGCAGCCATAAGACCATACAGACAGAAAAAAAAGATTACAGCGCACACTTACAAAAATTACATTTAACTCCTGCAAGGCTATTTAAAAACACCTGAGCATATTCAGAAAATATGGGGATTTAGTTACACCATATGACCGTATAGTGCTGAGCCCACTACTACAGAATGGAAGATCCTGCTTCTCTGAACCATGGGAGACATACACTCCTATAAATAGGAGAATTAAAAGGATTCCTCCTATAACGCAAGTGGACACTAATAAGAGGTAATGATGGGGGGTGTTCCAGCCCAGAGGGATTTTGTCAGAATCCATAATTTTTTTTTTCCCTCACTAATATGAGACCCCTGTGCTGTACAGTGACAGGGAAAATTATCAGTTCAGGATACAGGCAAAAAGCATGGTAATTTAACAGGCCGAGGTCAATTCACGTGGAAGGCAGAAACATGGTTGGCAAAGGCATAGTTAATAAACAGTCTGGGTCATACACAGAAGTAGCAGATAGTGGAAACTGGAAAAATATTATCTTCACTTTACTAATAGTATAGTGAAGTGTGATAGTTCCGATAGCATTTTCCAAAAACGAGGCCTGGCTGGGAGGGACATTGGGGACAGTAGTATCGGGTGTCACGGCAAATTCCTCTACTTAAACACACAACATTTTTTGGGGGGTTTGCAACCTGTTTGGGTAAGAGGGAGGATTTCAGGAAAGTGCCTTTCATGGAGTCTGGCTAATGTATAGGAGCAAATTACGGTAATTGAGGGGCTTGGCCATGGTCATAGAGAAGGGCTGTGCAGTGCCTTCTTGAAATTTTAGATCAGGTTAGGGAACTTTGGGTGCACTTAGAAAAAAATAACATACGAATTGAACAGGGCTAGTTGCATCAAATAAATGACGACTTTCTCGTACCAAAACAGTGATCTCCTGGTGGTCAAGTAGGGCTGCATCAGCTGGTTGTTCATATCCACCCCAACCCCCCATTTAAAGGTTATATTCATGCACACATTTGGGCTTCTGGATGGGGCCTCCTCTTCCCTGCAGTTCCACCAAGGTGTCATTATGCATTGTAAAAAGGATATAGACATCTCTTCTTTTATCTCTCCACTTCAGGGGTAGTACCTCTTCATTCTGTATACTGGCCATTTCCCCGTTTCAATTTCTTGGCGACCAATCTCTGGGAAGCCCTTGCGGCTGGTCCGTGCTGTCCCACAAGCCACAGTCTTCTTTCGGTACAGATGGCAGGAACAGTGGGAGACTCATGTAGAAATTGTCTACATATAGGTGGTAACCTTTCCCAAGCAATGGTTTGATCAGCTGCCAAACAATTTTGCCAGTGGTTCCCATGTAGGTAGGGCATCCAGGGGGGTTTAGCTGTCTGTCTTTTCCCTCATAAATTTTAAAATCATATGTGTAACCTGTAGCCCTGTCACATGCCTTGTAAAATTTTACCACAGCTATTTTACTGCTTTATGCCAAGTCTTCTGGTGAAGTGTACTAGAGATTTATCTAAAAATTTATATCAGGGGTAAACATCTTCTTGAAGCTGGAGCAAAAAAAATTGATTAGGGGTCAAATTTTGAATAATTTATCATAATCGGGATGATTTTGAGGGAGGCATTGGGCATTGTCGTTGAAATGTAAAAACCTAATGATCATCTTCTATTGGGTTCTGGGCATCAAAGACCAGTAGACTGGCATGTGGTGGATAGGTTGGGTAGACCAGTAGGCATGAAGTTCACTTTTTTGTCAGCCCCATGTTGAGGGTTAGGTGTGGGGTTTCCAAACAAAAGGGCAGGCATATGAAGAATTTGTTGGCTATATGTTGGCTGGCATATAGATTACACTACTCCATGATGTAATTTAGGAGATCAACAGTAAAAAATAAGTGAAAATAAAAAATTGGGGTTACATTTTCCGGCTGTATCTGAGGACCTGACTGGGCTGTAAAAAGGGGAATTACAGGTTCTACTGACGTATTGGGCAGCCGCGTTGGATACAGTAGAACGTCTGGGAGGCTGGTATGGGCCCTGCAGGTTGCAGAACTGCTGGTGGATGCCTGCCTATCCTGAAGTGTTGTGCTGCTGGTGGATGCCTGCACATTATCCTGGAGTGCAGCACTGCTGGTGGATGCCTGCATATTATCCTGGAGTGCTGCGCTGCTGGTGGATGCTTGTGCCTGCTCCTGCTCATATCTCCTGCGTCCCTTTGTTAGAATTCTATCCTCCTCAGTTATTATGGACAGTTGTGTGCCAAATGTGGCAGGTGATAACACAGATGTGCCAGATGATCATGGGCAGTTGTGCCAGATGTTGATGGGCAGATGTGCCAGATAATGGGCAGATGTGCCAGATGTTCACTGGGACAGCTGTAGGACAGGTGTTTTGGGACACTAGCTGGGTGATCAGTGGGTAAAAAGCAGACAAACAGCTAACAACTCACTGATCCCCCAGCTGCAGCACTGATTGTTTCTTCCTGTCCTCACTGAAAGGCTCTGTGTGAGGAGAGGAAGAGATGAGAGCAATTACAACAGCTCTCTATTTATATTACATCATTGGACATAGCCGGCATGTGATCAGGAGGGCCAATCACACAGCCCCCCTGATGTACAGTGCTACCCTTTCTCTCAGGACCACAAGCAGATAGGGAGTTCACCGCTGCATGGGCACACGGACGCGCAATCCCGTGTATAACGTCACCCCCCCCCCCCCCCGTATACATCACAATGGCTGTGATTAGACATATCTATCATGCAGATCAGGAGGGCAAATCCTGCCGTTCCAAGATGTAGGGTTCCCGGGGGACATGCACGCATCGGAATCGCGTGGGCACACGGCCACGCAATCCCGCACCTTCTGAGGGACGTTCAGGAATTTCCACATTTAGAAGGAGGAAGCACCCACCCAGCCGTTTATGTGCAGTGGCCGGGTGGGAAGTGGTTAACAACCAGATATTTCTTCACACAGAATTAGAATCGGTCAAATTCTAATTGGTTTTTCTAATTCTAATTGTTCTGAAAAGTTGGGTGTCTGTTTTGTGACCATAAAAACCCCAGTGGTGATAAAATACCACCAAAAGAAAGCTCTATTTGTGGGAAAGAATTTACATAAATGTAATTTATGTACAGTGTTGCATGACCGCCCAATTGCCAGTTAAAGTGACGCAGTGTCGAATAGCAAAAAATGGCTTGGTCATGAAGGGGTTACATCTTCCAGAAGACAAATGGTTAAATTGTGCCTTAGAGCATTGAAGTGCCACTTAAAATGAATTACACTGCAACGAACTAAGACATGCTAAGTGTGTTACTGTGCAAAATCACAATACACAAGTCAAAGTGGGTCCTCAAAGTATTTGCACATCATTCACATAAGGCTTATATAAGAAAGTTGATGCGCAAATACTTTACTTTCATTGCTCCCACTCTTCTGAGCTCCACAAATCAAAAAAGCTATTTAATTTATTTTTAATATTCAAAGCACTCAACAATCCATCCATGTCGCCATGCTTTATTTTTTGGAGAAATCACTGTGAAAACACCCCCCAGCATTTCTGGACATGGCCATCTTGAGTAAAGGCAGATGATTCATGTAGCATTTACTTCCCAGAATCCATCTGTTCTTAGCTCAGGCACGTAGGATGGTGTGCTTAGCTTGAGAAAACCCCCTCCTCTCCTCCTGAAGACTCCTGGGATGTATGACATATTTTGCCTAGACCTGGAAACCAGGAAGTAAATGAAGAAATGTAAAAAAAAGTTTAAAACAAGAAAATATATTTTCCTAAAACTTTACTAATGCTAGCAGCATAAGGATTAAAAATAGCCAATGTTGATTGAGAGAGTGGAGTTCCACTTTAACGTAAAAGCTCCCACAAACAGTGTTGTGCCTGGCTAAAAAAAAAATTTACTTGTACAGCACGGTCTTACCCTCATTTCTCAGCAGTTTCAGAAGAAGCACTGAAGCAGCAGAAAAATCTGTACGCTTTTGTTACCGGCCTCAAAATGTGAATTAAGAGAGCCGATGATTGTAGATGCGATGAGATAAGGTGATCAGCTTGGCGTGGACTGCAAAGAATCACACAAACAGCATATGACCACTGACTTTATGGCTGGAAGTAGTGTAATTTCCAGTCACATGGGGTGTGGCCTTATATAGACTCTGTTTGTGTACCTTCTCTGCCATCTACTGGTTATTAATAGAATAGAAGGGAGATGTTTAGAAATATAAAAAAAAAATGAATATGTACTTTGCTTTGGGGTGTCTGTTTTGTGACCATATAAACCCCAGTCCGTCACACTCTCCCCTCCTTCAGTTAATGGCTCCCGACATTAAACTCAATTGGTATCTGAACACTATTTAGTGATTTAAGTAACCCAAATAGGTACTTGTTGCCACCAAGGAGCTACGTTAACTACCTGGCATGACCTGGGAGTAGCTAGCATTGTAGGAGTTTGCATGGTGTGAATCTGACTTGGTATGTATCTTGGCTGACCTAGTGTGTCATACGTAAAGATCTCTTTAGGCTTAGCTTGTCTGGTAGATCTTCTGACAGGAGTTGAGTCTTCTCCATCAACATCATTGTCCAATTGCATATCTTGGTTCACAGGTAAGTCTTGACTTAATGAGGGTAATTCTGCAGTGTCTAGTCCCACCATGTCTGTAGCCCAGATTTGGTCGCCAACTACTGTTCCATCATTTTGTTCTTGTTCAAGATTGGGTGTGGTAGTTGTAGGATAGAACTCTTCAGCAAAAACTCTTAATGGGATTTTCTGTACGTTTTGAGAGTTTGGTTGAGACACAACACAATCATGACTTTCTGTAGTCTCTGGTATATAAGGATAATACCATCTTTCTTCATCTGAACATTCCTCCTCCTGGTCTACATCCATTCTGGTATCCTTTCTGTTACTTGATTGTCTTTGTTTCATCGGTACTCTTGGAATGTGTCCTTCAATTGGTAGGTCATTTACTGGTAGTAAAAGATTTCTGTGCAGTACTCGAATAGTCTTTTTACCACTTTCAGGCTGAATTTTGTACACA
Organism: Lithobates pipiens; assembly: GCF_037356315.1. Lineage (NCBI taxonomy): Eukaryota > Metazoa > Chordata > Amphibia > Anura > Ranidae > Lithobates > Lithobates pipiens. The sequence continues at coordinate 337,459,486 of NW_027507764.1, read as the reverse complement.
GGCCCATCTTTGATTCTTTCTACCACTTTGTGTACTGATTCTTCCCAGTATGAACGAAGTTTACCAGGTCCTCCTCTTTCAGAGAGATTTCGTACTAAGACCCGATCACCCGGTTGAAGAGGTGCTCCTTTTATCTTTTTGTCATAGTACTTCTTCCCTTTAGCAGATGATTTTTTGCTATTCTCGGTTGCGATTTTGTAAGCTTCTTGCATTCTAGATGCCCATTTCTGAGTAAATATTGGTTGACTTTCTGATTCCTTTTCCAAATTTAGGTTGAGCATTAGGTCAATTGGCAAACGAGGAGATCTTCCATACAATAGAAAGAATGGCGAGTATCCTGTGGCTTCATGCCTGGTGCAATTGTATGCATGAACCATATGTGGAAGATGTTCTTTCCAATCTGACTTTTTCTCTTCCTCTAAGGTGCGAAGCATCTGTAACAAAGTACGGTTCAGTCTCTCCACTGGGTTACCCTGTGGATGGTATGGAGTAGTTCTTGAATGAGAAATCCCTGCCAATCGTTGCAATGTCTGAAATAAGTTGTTTTCAAATTCTCTTCCTTGGTCATGGTGGAGTTTCTCTGGATAGCCAAAACGTGGTATGAAATCTTGAAAGATCTTTTCTGCCGCCGTTTTTCCAGATTTGTTCTTAGTTGGATACGCTTGTGCAAAGCGTGTGAAATGGTCAACTATTACAAGTATATACTCATATCCTCCTTTGCTTTTCTCCAAGTGAAGATAATCAATGGATACTAACTCCAAAGGTGAACTGGTAGTAATCGAACCCATAAGTGCTCTTTCGGTGATATTTGGACGCTTTTGTTTGATGCAGCTGCACTTCTTCAGCACATATTCATCAATGTCTCTTTGCATAAATGGCCAGTAAAATCGTTCACGTGCTAGGTGGGTTACCTTCTCAGTACCAATGTGACCCATGTCATCATGAAGATTTCTTAAGACCAATGGTTTTAACTTTTCTGGTAGAACTAGCTGTTTTCGGGTTCCAGAGTGTCGGTAGAGGATTCCTTCATCGACTCTGAGTTTATTCCATTCATGTATCAAACGTCTTGTTTTGCTGGTCATACTCTCCTTTTCTTTGTGGTTTGGAATCCAGTCGTTCTCCTTAAGCCAGACCACTTCTCTAATGTTGGTATCGTCTTGTTGTAATGCTCTGATATTCTCCTGAGTCATTGGGCAGATTGTCTGTCCTTTCAGCAATTCTTCGGCCACATCACTTTCTGAGTGAAGAGTCAATGAAGCCACCCATAATGCCTCTTCTTCGTCAACAGCTTTGCTCCCTTGCCACATAGCTGACACAACCTCAGATGGTACAAGCCTTGTGTACTCGCTCAGATTCTTCGTGAGTTCCACCGGAAATCGTGACAGTGTATCTGCGTCTGCATTCTGTTTACCTGACCTGTACTTGATATCGAAGTGGAAATCAGCCAACTCGCCAACCCAGCGATGACCCACAGCATTCAGTCTGGCAGTACTCAATACATATGTCAATGGGTTGTTGTCTGTGTAAACGGTGAATGTTGGAGCGTAGTACAAGTAATCTCTGAATTTGTCACAGACTGCCCACTTGAGAGCTAAAAACTCAAGTTTACCAGAGTGAAGATGGTAATTGCGCTCTGCTGGAGTCAATGTTCTGGAGCCAAACCCAATAACACAAAGTTTTTCTCCTTGTCGTTGGTATAGTACAGCACCTAGGCCTTCATTGGAAGCATCAGTGTGTAAGACGAAGGGTAAATCAAAATCAGGGTATGCTAGAATTGGTGGATTGGTTAGCATGTCCACCAGTCTGGATACTACAGCTTGATGTTTGGGTGTCCATTGAATTAGTGTTTTAGATGGAACTTGTGCTTTGTTCCCGTTTTTCTTTGTAGATTCCCTCCGATTGTTTTTGGGGATGGATGTAGCAGATTCTTTCTCAGTGTTCTGAAAAAGTTCATACAGTGGTTTAGCAAGTCGAGAGAAATCTTGAATGAAGGACCTGTAGTAGCTCAGGAATCCTAACAAAGATCTGACTCCTCCCACTGTTTTTGGTTCTTTCCTTTTCAAATGTAATACCGCTTCAAGATCTTTTGGGTCAATTTTTATGCCTTCTTCTGACACCATTTGTCCAAGATATCGAATCTGTCGTTTAAAGAGTTCACACTTCTTTGGTCTAAGTTTGATACCATGCTCACACATTCGACTAAGCACTTGCCTAATATCATTGACATGCTCCTGAAAAGTTTTGGAGTAGCAAAGTACGTCATCCAAGTATGGAGAACAACATTTGTCTCTGATGCCCTCTAATACATTCTCCATGCATCTCTGAAAAGCTGCTGGGGCATTTGTTAATCCAAATGGAATATGGTTCCACTCCAGGAGTCCCCAGGGGGTGCTGAAAGCCGTCAGATGTCTGGAGTCTTCATGCACAAAGCCTTGATGATACGCACTACCCTGGTCCAGGATTGAGAACCACGTAAATCCTCCTAAGCTATCCAGCAGATCTTGTATTCTGGGTAGTGGATGTCTATCTGGGATAGTCTTTCGGTTTAACTCCCTAAAGTCAACACATAGTCGTAGGCTACTGTCCTTCTTTCGAACACAAACCACTGGTGATGAGTATGCAGAAGAAGATTTTGTTACCCAACCTCGGTCAAGAAGGTTTTGGATATATTCTTTCACTTCTTTGTATAGGGGTTTCGGTATCGAATTGTAGCGTTTCTGGACAGGAGTTTCATCTTTCAGATTTATCCTCAGTTTCAGGTTAGGGATGCATCCTATGTCTCCCTCATCTCGAGCAAAGACATCTGATTCATCATATAACATTTGTCTCGCTATCTCCTGTTCTTCTTCTGAGAGATCTTCCAAATTGACAGGTGGGTGCCACTTAACAGATTTGTTAGTGGGTAGCTGATTTCCAGTGTCCACTTGATTCAACTGGTTTACATGAAACACCCTTTTCTTCTGGTCAATTCCCTTTCCATCGTCTTTGTTTGGAGACAATGGTAGAATCTCAGCTGCTGGAGAAATGGTACCCAATACTGTTCTGGGTGGAAGGTAGATGTCATGTTGAGCACGGTTCAGTATAGGTATCTTCACCAGTTTAGAGAACCCATTTGGCACATCTACCACTGAAGGAAATAGTTCAAGTCCTTCCTCGACTGGATATTCGGGAAGTGGTTCAAATGGCATGATTCCTCCTTTCGGCCACGCTCTAATTCTGCATTTGACTTCACAGAGCTCGCCTCCTTTAATCTGGAGTCCCTTCTTCCCCACTTTGACCATACGACTATCGAATATTTCTCCTGGGTCAGTTGCTTGACTGACAGCATTGACAATGTTATTCGCTACACTCTGTCTTACTTTCATAGCTTCACTCAGCAAGATAGTCAGGTTTTGGGTGCTGTTTGGTCGGTCACGGTTTTCTCTGATCAATACTTCGATAACATTAAACCCAAGAATTGGATTGTCATTACAGCAGTCACTCACCAGCATTGGCACATAAATGGCTGAGTTTCCATATCCACTACTTTCGAATTCCAGGCAGACTTCAATCCACCCGATGAATGGAATGATAGAACCATTTGCAGCTGTAATGGATAAGTTGTCATCACAAAGTAAATCTTGTATGTGCCTAATGGAGACGCTGGGTAGAAACTTTTCTAACCATGCCTTCCCGACAATGCTGACCTGAGCTCCTGTATCCATCAACATGTCAACCGGTACACCATTCATCCGACATGACAGTAGGCATTTTCCTCCAATTAATTGTGCTACGTGTTGTTTGGAGAATCCATTCTCTTTTGAGAGTGTTCTAGTTGACCGGTGGGTGGATACCCTGTTTACCTTAGCATGGGACAGATCATTTGAGGTGGTCACTGGAGGTGGTCACTGGAGGTGGTCCCTTTCCCAGTGACCGTCTGTCGTTTCCTGACTGCCTTCTTTTCTTCAAGCAATCAACCGCTCTGTGTCCTGTCCAACCACAGTAGAAACAATGGTAGCAGTTCTGACTCTCTCGTTTAATGCAATCATCACACCTGGGCTTGCAGTGAGTTGTATCTGGAACTTGAACATTGGTTAGTGGCTTAGTCATTTGATTACCAACAATAGGAGTTAGCTTCATCATCTTTTCCAGGTTCTTTGTGAGAGCAGAGACCTGTGTTGTTAGTTCCATTAATGCAGTGTGATTTGCTTTAACATCTCCCTCAACTCTCTGTTGCAAGGTGTCTTTTTCGCTATTCCCTGGTGTCTGGGATGAATGAACAGTAAGAGGTTTATGTTTAGGTGCACTGTTTAAGCGTCTCTGCCTTTCTGTTTCCTCATCAACTGATCTGGTGACTTGCTCTATGATAAAGTCATCCGTTACTGTCAAATCAGACACATAAGGCTTGATATCTCGTCTAACATTAGAATTTTTCTCATTTAGTCCCTGATACAGTGTATGAAGGAATATGCCTTGCACCAGTTTTTTGTCATAGTTAAGCTCTCGCCTATCATGTTGTGATGTAGACAGAACTTTTTGTTTTAACCCCACTAGCCTGTAAACAAATTGTTGTGCTGTTTCTCTTTCTTGCTGGGTAGCATTGCTAAGGTCCTGAAATAACTCATTACCACTTCGTTCTCTCATATGTGACTTCAAAAACCTTTTCAATTTAGCAACAGTAAGATCATCTTTGTCAGTCAACATATCTTTAAAATTACCAGGTTTGATTATTCTCAACACTGTGCGTATAATTTCAGATTCAGGGAATTTTTCTGTTAGACCCTCGTCAATTTGTCTGCACACGCTACTGTAACTCATGTCCGAACCATGATCTGAAATTACACCACCATGCATTTTAAATTCTCTACATGGCAATAAAGCAACAACATCAGTTAATCTCACCCCCTCCGATACCTGTTCAGTCCTTGCAGTCCCACTACTTATTTTTTTTTGCAGCGGTTGCAATGTCCACAGTTGGTGTACTTTCCTTGTTAAGTTTTAGTTCATTGATCTTGTCTTGGATGATGAGTAGGTAAGACATACCTTGATCTTCCAACGTTTCCAGCTGATTACTTCTCAAGTAGTCTTTAATAAATTCAACAAGTTCCATTTCGTTGGTACCAGTCACTGATGGAACGTCCACGTCTCTTTCATCTTCCAGCGTAATAGCAAGGCTATGCAGCTGTTCTTCATTAAGCAGATGAATTTGTTTCTGGATATCCCACATCAGCGCACGACGAGGAGACGCCATCTCTGTTGCAATCTGAAGACTTGCACTCACAAGGCAGACGACACTCACGACTCTCCTTGTAGCTCTGTAGCAGGCTCAAGCTTGTCTCGCACTTCCCTCTCACTGGTAACACAACGAATCCCGGACGAGCCCCCAAAATGTTACCGGCCTCAAAATGTGAATTAAGAGAGCCGATGATTGTAGACGCGATGAAATAAGGTGATCAGCTTGGCGTGGACTGCAAAGAATCACACAAACAGCATGAGATATGACCACTGACTTTATGGCTGGAAGTAGTGTAATTTCCAGTCACATGGTGTGTGGCCTTATATAGACTCTGTTTGTGTACCTTCTCTGCCATCTACTGGTTATTAATAGAATAGAAGGGAGATGTTTAGAAATATAAAAAAAAATGAATATGTACTTTGCTTTGGGGTGTCTGTTTTGTGACCATATAAACCCCAGTCCGTCACACTTTGCACCCATGGGAGCCTGACTACAGCTTCCTCCATGATGATAGGCTACACATGAGAAATAAGTGCATTGGTTGGTCCTGGCTGGCTTCCGGACTGGCACTGGGCAGGCAGACTTTGAATAAGCTGCCCACACTGTACAGACTCCGGGCCAGCTCTAACATCACATGTCACAAGTCACTACATGCCAGAGCTCAACTGATCTAGAATTGGCTGAGCCTGCGCATGCACAGTGTGTTTAACCTAGAATAGGGAATGTTGGCATTGTCACTCCTGTCCCTCCTGTCTCCTATCCGTAACTGTCTATGGATGGGAGCTAATGCTAGTGTTTTGGCAACCCTTGGCACTTGGGCAAGACACTCGGGGGGGGGGGGGATTGGACCCTCCGACCCCCTCTTATCTATGCCCCTGGGCAGCACTCACAAGATGAAAGAAGAATTTTCTAGTAAACTCATATTGGATTGTCAAAAATTCCTCGTTTTTTCATTGCTATTACAATGGTGATGTCATAAAATGAAAGTGTACAGTATACCATGGGTCTGCAAACTTTCTAAGCAAAGGGCTAGTTTACTGTTACTGTCCTTTAAACCTTAGGGGGCTAAACTGTGGCCAGTGGGAGTAGAAAATACCCTGGCACCAGTGGGAATAAACAAGGTCTCAGGCTAAATGGTCAGTGGGAGTAAAAAAATGTACATAACACATGTAGGCAGTATGAGGTGGCATAGTACCACATCGTTAGTGTCAGTAGGAGGCATAGTGCCCCTTTATTAGTGTAAGTTGGAGGAATAGTGCCATATCCTTGGTGTCAGTGGGAGGAATAGTGCCCCGTCATTGGAGGCAACGGGAGGAATAGGGACCCATGGTTGGTGGCAGTGGGAGAAATAGTGCCCCATCATTGGGGGCAGTTGGAGGAATATGGGGGGTCACATGAACCAGCAGCTCCAGCGTCCATGTTTTAGAGAGCAGCTACTGCAGGACAGAGAAGGGATCTCCAACAAGGACTGGGCCATTGGAGCCTATAGGTGATGTCTGGGAATTGACAGCCATTGTTGAGCACTTCTTTACACAGGGGAGCCAGAGCTGCTGAATCAAAGTGGCCTGACTGGACAGGGATTAAAATAAGTACACAGTTCTTTTTATACAGGGTATGCAGGATAGGGGGAGGGAACATATTGCTTAGTTTTGGTAAAGTTGTTTGTACAAAGATTGTACAGTCAGATTGTTACAGGATGTAGTGATCCCTAGTTAGTAGTAGCTGATATTTACTTTTCTAGTTATGTTTACAAATCAATATACAATGGCACCTATGAGAAAAGCATAATACCCTACATATGGAGCTGTCCTGTACAATTTAGTAATGCATTTTAAAGTATGAATGCTGTTTGGTGTCACACACTCAAACTACGCGCACGCATTCGCACACACACCCTCTCTACCATCATAAGGTTGAGAAACCAATGCAGAGTGTAAGACCCACTAATGATGACTGTAATATTTAGGAATTTTCCACCAATGGCCAATGGGCCTATTAAATCACCCATTAGCACATACTTATCTTTCTAAGCCCTTGTACACACGGTCGGAAATTCTGACCACAAAATCCGTCTGATTTTTTCCGACTGATTTTGTCCAAAACTGGTGTTGCATACACACGGTCGGACAAAGTTGTCGGAAAATCCAATCGTTCGGAACGTGATGACATTTGTTCGTTACGACGGGACTATGTTCAGGCTAGTAGCCAATAGCTTTGGTCTCATAATTTGATCTGTGCATGCGTGGCAGTTTGTCCGATTGGAATGCTCTACAAACCGATCGGATCATGTTGTCGGAAAATGTTATATTCAGCTCTCAAACTTTGTTGGTCGGACATTCCGATGGGAAAAGTCCGATGAAGCCCACACACGGTCGGATTATCCGACAACACGGTCCAATCGGACATTTTCCATCAGAATGTCTGACCGTGTGTACGGGGGCTTAGAGTGAGGAGAATAAACCTTGGCCCACCTGTGACAACACTGAGCCATCAACTAGCACCAGGGCTAGAATGAGTCACATGCCTTTCAGTACACTGAAGCACCAGGTAATTTCTTTACTCTTGGAGACTGAATTGGGGAGATGCAGGAATAAAAAAAGTGAGTTTGTGTTTCTGGGGAGGGCATAAAAGAAACCCTCGAGTTTGCTATATCATGGAGGTAATTTTAGGACATGAGAATGAGTTATTGCATTAGCCGTTGAAGAAGTAGGGAAGGGTTAAAACCTTTTTCAGGTTTTATTTCTCTAGTTGAGATTATAAATTGACACTGGGATAGAGGGTGAGGGAAAAGTTCACTGCTGACACTTGTTAGTGAAAGGGAAGCAGAGGTGAAATTTCCCACCCAGTTGGCACACCTGTTACCATCACACTTGTCAAAGGTAAGATTTCTGCTCCCTAATGTCTTATGCTGGCCGTACACTATATGAAAAATCAGCTGAAATTCAGTCATTTGGTGGATTTGTTCATTTTTCAACCAGTTAATGGGCACAAAATTGGTAATTGTTGGGACATTTTGAGTCGCAAAAAAAGACAAGTTTGGAAACTAACAATAAATTGAAAGGTTAATGTGTTTCCCGTCCAAACTGTTGCACTAGGTATATGTAAAAAAAACTAACAAAAAAATGGATTACTTTATGTCCACTAAACGATTTATCGGTCATTACATGATGTCACTATCATTTGCTCTCACGGCCGAATGTTTGTTTTTCGAAAATGGGTTCGGCCAATGTTTCATATAGTGTATGGCCAGCATTAGATGGGGGCTCAGACAGCAGTAAAAACCCAAAAGAGGATTTACCATCCCAATTCTTACTAGTAAAAAAAAGAAATTATAAGAGTTGGGACTTGTTCACATGGGTGTAAGCCCTTGCTGTCTATGCGGTGAAACACTTTTCAGAGGACAATAGAGCAGCAGCTTCCAGCCATTCAGGAGACAATACTGCTTTGCATGTAAATATTGCGCCACAACCATGAGTCAAGCATGTGCTTCGTGCTTATGGCATGGCCCCATTCACGTGAATATATATATATATATATATATATATATATATATATATATATATTTTTTTTTTTATTTATTTTTTTTACAGTGGCATGTGTACAACCCTGAGCAAATGCGTACTATCTTTTATGTGGGTGGTCAGCCGCCCTAAAGTGGAACTAAACCCTCACCGCTTTTACAGCCAAGGATGCTGCCATTTTAGCCTCTGATCTGCAGTTGCAATGGTGCTGCACATGTGATCACATGTCATTATCATTTACACTAGCCATTTGATAGCTTGACAGTTTGAATGAGAACACAAGCACTTGTGACAGTTATCATTCACAGCATGCTTTAAATGTAACTGCACTGGAACATTGTATTCTGACAGCAGAACCCAACCAATCAGTTACAGTCTCTGATTGACAAATGCTTTCCAACGTATCTGTTTCAACAAAAGCCATTCTAATGATCAAATTCTTTTGAACAGGGACAGCCACACACTGATCAAAATATTGATCTGTCTATGGCCAGGTTTACACTTTAAGTGGTAAGTGCTTTTTTTCAGTTACTCAATTTTTAGAAGGTGAAAGCTGAGTGAAGAACTGGTAGTAATAAATGAGATGACAATTTGCACATTTATTACTATTAATTTAAAAAAAAAGTTACTTTTTACTCTAACTTTGTTTCAGCCATATTCAGTAATACCGACATAAAACATAGATTGAATTTACTCACTGTTTTTGCTATTTAGGATATTGATTCTCCTGCAGTGAAACACTAAATAAATCTTTCTTATTCAATACGTATGTTAATGCATCAGAGTAACATGACCATCTTCTTGTCAATCCTACTGATGTTCTTTCCATGGTTCTGTTTCACTCTGTACGCCTCTATACTTATGCACACACAAAAGGCCAATATTTCATGCAGTGGAATTTGTTGAGCACTCCTGGATTTGTACTTTACATTCATATATTCTGTCTGTAGTGTTCTTAGTGGCACCTGTGGCTCAATTGCCTCATCTGATCTTTCAAACACACTTCATTTTCAGTATAACTTTTTCGACATTTTTTTTATATAATCTATATTTAAGGTGTTACAGAACAAAAAAAAAAAGGGGGGGGGTCAGAAATAAACAAAGAAGTAGTAATAAAACATTGAGAAATAACTAAATGAGTCATCTTCTTTCGCATTTTACAAAAGACTATATTGTTAACCAGTGAGCAGTATAGATCCCATCTTAGACTAATAAACCAATAAGGGTCCTCCTTACTCCTGGATAATCGATCCCTGTGGACATCCCACTTCCCTTGAAATGGAAGTGGCAGGAGGGCACCATTAGTATCAAACAGTCTCCCAATTGTAACTGAACCCATTACATATTGTTAAACTTGTGATGCCGATGACCCAGAAATAATAAGGACCCAACTTATTGTTCACTCAATGTGGGCACTTTGTTCGCTGTGTTCAAACCTGTTCACACCTGGTTCGACTTCTGGCTAGGTTCTTCCACCAAGGGGCCATCATCTGAAGGGTTCTGGCTCGACAGCAAAGCCCGCAACAAAAAAAATAATAATAAGAGTAGGGCTACATGAAATGTATACCCTGTAGGCTGGGTCAGTGTGGGTTTAATATTCCTGCAGTTTACTTGGCTCGCAGGGGATTGGTCAGAGCGGTGAAGGGTGAGGCAGTGCAGAGGAGAGGTCAGGGGTTCAGACATCCGGTCAGCACACAAGGAAAGGAAAACCCCTGCTCTCCTCCGCGGACCTATGGCTGAAGCTGGAAGGATGGCAAAACAGCTGCGGATAATGGCAGAAGTAATGGGCACCTCATGGCTGCATGGCTACAAACATAAATGCTCAGACTGCGGAGGGGCTCACCCCCTGTGCCACTGTTTTAAGGCCAGGCAATATCCCATACCAACGATGCTGCAGATAAGAGGCCAGATGCCAGCGAGGGAGGACAAGAAGTTCCCCTTTCTAAATAAATATCCAGACTGGCAGGCGGCCTGGATGCTACAAGCAGGTTTCACTGAGGGTTTTGTGATTCCTTGCTCCCTTACGCAGATTCCTCCTATGGCAGACAAACTTAGATCCGCCAAGGTACATTCCGAAGTGGTTTCTGAGAAGCTTGCTAAAGAAGTGTCATTGGGTCCCCTTTCTGCTTCCCCTTTTTGAGGACTTAGTGGTGTCACTGTTGGGCGTCGTCCTGAAGAATGACCCCAATAAGTTCATAAGGTTGATACACCATCTCTCGTTTTCAAAGGGTGGTTCTGTTAATGATGCCATCGACCCCGAGGCATTTGCAGTATCGTATACTGTTTTGGGTTCGGAGTTACAGTAAAGAGGCCCTTATGGTCAAGACAGATATAGAGGCTGCTTTTCATTTACTCCCTGTTCACAAGTGCAGTTTTCATCTCATGGGTTTTAAATGATTGGGGGCCTATTACATGGATCTATGCCTGCCTATGGGTTGTTCTATCTCATGCAAATTCTTCAAGACTTTTAGTTCATTTCTGGAGTGGGTAGTACAGGACATGGCAGACGTCAATTCAGTCATCCATTACCTGGATGACTTCCTCTGTGTTGGTCCCCCATCTTCCAGGTTATGTGGCGTACTGCTGACTACAGTGCAGCCAGGGGCGGACTGACCATTCGGGCTCTCTGGGCACTGCCCGAGGGCCCCATGCCACTAAGGGGCCCCATCAGGGTTGCCAACCTCAATAAAACCAGAGACAGTACGTAAAAATCTGTGTTTTTTTTTAAATCCCAAGATTATGGCTGCCCTGCCTCTTCAGTACCCTTTCAGTGTGTGTATGTGTATTCTGTGTGTGTATACTGTTTGTGCGTGTATACTATGTGGCCACATAATCTCCTATTGCCTGGGGGCCCCATAATCTCCTATTGCCCAGGGGCTCCATAATCCTCTCCTATTGCCCGGGGGCCCCATGAGTTGGCAGTCCGCCCCTGAGTGCAGCACATAGCAGAGCGTTTTGGCATACCTCTCACGGCGGACAAGACGGAAGGCCCTGCGGAGGTGATCAAATTTCTGGGTATAGAGATTGATTCTAGGGCAATGGAATGTCATCTACCCGACGATAAGTTGCATGCCTTGCAGGAAGAGGTTAGTTTAATTGCAGTGAAACAAAAGATCCACCTACGGGACCTGCAGTCTCTATTCGGCAAGCTCAATTTCGCATGCCGTATTATGCTTATGGGCAGAGATTTTTTGTAGATGGCTGTCGGCCGCCACAGCTGAGGTCACTTCACCCAGGCATTTCAACAGACTGAATAGGGAACACAAGGATGACTTGCAGACAGGCATGTACTGGCCATCGGGACTACCGGGAGATTCCCGGTGGGCCGATGGCTCAGTGGGCCGGTCTGGTGCAGTCCTGAGCCGCTCCTCTCTGACAGTGAGTGATTTCGATTTCACTCCTGTCAGGAGGAGCAGTCTCCGAGATATGCTGGAGAGAGCATTAGGCTTTCTGCTCCCTCCAGCCTGCAGGGGGCGATAGACATGGTCAGCAGGCTTTCCTTCCTCTCTCCCCTATCGCTTGTTATCACATGACTGGAGAGAGGAAGAAGAGAGGCTGCCTTTAGAACCGTGAGTACATGTGGGAGGGGGACACTCTGATGTAAGGAGCTGGTGGTGGGACTCTGATGTAAGGAGCTGGTGGTGGGACTCTGATGTAAGGAGCTGGTAGTGGGACTCTGATGTAAGGAACTGGTGGTGGGACTCTGATGTAAGGAACTGGTGGTGGGACTCTGATGTAAGGAACTGGTGTGGTGGGACTCTGATGTAAGGAGCTGGTGGTGGGACTCTGATGTAAGGAGCTGGTGGTGGGACTCTGATGTAAGGAGCTGGTGGTGGGACTCTGATGTAAGGAGCTGGTAGTGGGACTCTGATGTAAGGAACTGGTGGTGGGACTCTGATGTAAGGAACTGGTGTGGTGGGACTCTGATGTAAGGAACTGGTGGTGGGACTCTGATGTAAGGAACTTGTGGTGGGACTCTGATGTAAGGAACTGGTGGTGGGACTCTGATGTAAGGAACTGGTGGTGGGACTCTGATGTAAGGAACTGGTGGTGAGACTCTGATGTAAGGAGCTGGTGGTGGGACTCTGATGTAAGGAACTGGTGGTGGGACTCTGATGTAAGGAGCTGGTGGTGGGACTCTGATGTAAGGAACTGGTGGTGGGACTCTGATGTAAGGAACTGGTGGTGGGACTCTGATGTAAGGAACTGGTGGTGGGACTCTGATGTAAGGAACTGGTGGTGGGACTCTGATGTAAGGAACTTGTGGTGGGACTCTGATGTAAGGAACTTGTGGTGGGACTCTGATGTAAGGAGCTGGTGGTGGGACTCTGATGTAAGGAACTTGTGGTGGGACTCTGATGTAAGGAACTGGTGGTGGGACTCTGATGTAAGGAACTGGTGGTGGGACTCTGATGTAAGGAACTGGTGGTGGGACTCTGATGTAAGGAACTGGTGGTGGGACTCTGATGTAAGGAACTGGTGGTGGGACTCTGATGTAAGGAACTGGTGGTGGGACTCTGATGTAAGGAACTGGTGGTGGGACTCTGATGTAAGGAACTGGTGGTGGGACTCTGATGTAAGGAACTGGTGGTGGGACTCTGATGTAAGGAACTGGTGGTGGGACTGTGATGTAAGGAGCTGGTGGTGGGACTGTGATGTAAGGAGCTGGTGGTGGGACTCTGATGTAAGGAACTGGTGGTGGGACTCTGATGTAAGGAACTGGTGGTGGGACTCTGATGTAAGGAACTGGTGGTGGGACTCTGATGTAAGGAACTGGTGGTGGGACTCTGATGTAAGGAACTGGTGGTGGGACTCTGATGTAAGGAACTGGTGGTGGAACTCTGATGTAAGGAGCTGGTGGTGGGACTCTGATGTAAGGAGCTGGTGGTGGGACTCTGATGTAAGGAACTGGTGGTGGGACTCTGATGTAAGGAGCTGGTGGTGGGACTCTCATGATGTAAAGAGCTGGTGATAGGACTCTGATGTAAGGAGCTGGTGGTGGGACTCTGATGTAAGGAGCTGGTGGTGGGACTCTGATGTAAGGAGCTGGTGGTGGGACTCTGATGTAAGGAGCTGGTGGTGGGACTCTGATGTAAGGAGCTGGTGGTGGGACTCTGATGTAAGGAGCTGGTGATAGGACTCTGATGTAAGGGGGCTGCTGATGAGAATCTGATGTAAAGGGGATGGTGATGGGACACTCAAAACGTAAGTGGGCCGGTCTGGATGACGTCCAGGGCCGAATTTCTGTCCCAGTCCAGCCCTGCTTGCAGATTTGACGGGCATTTCTGGACAAGTTCAATGGGCAGTCCATCTGGATGGAGGGGCCGGTCAGCAATTATGACTTTTTTTACGGATGCGGCTGGATCTATCAGGTATGGGGCATTTTTGGGAGTTCAGAAGAGTGTGGAGCAATGGCCCAAAGAATGGCAAGAGGCGGGATACTTAAAAAATTTGGTGCTGCTGGAACTTTTTCCAGTATTGGTTGCCTTTGTGCTCTGGGGGGAAGTTCTCTGCAACAAAAAGGTACGGTTGCATTGTGACAACCTGGGGGTGGTTCAGGTTCTTAACTCACTGTCAGGATCCTACCCTACAGTCATACGTTTCTTGCAATACTTGGTTTTGTGTTGTCTTCGGCAAAACGTTTACTTGTATGCTGTACATTTTCCTGGAGTGGAGAATACGGTGGCTGACGCTCTTTCCCGTTTTTAGTTGGACAGGTTCCGGGAGTTGGCACCGGGCGCAGAGCAGCACAGAACCCTTGTCCTCCTCATCTATGGCAGGTTGCGTTGGAATGAGTGAGTCGACAAGAAGTTCTAAGGTCTTCTAAGGTCTGGAGGGAATGGGAGTCTTTAACACTGCAGCCAGGCTGTGAGGGTGATAGTGGGGATATTAGCCAGTTATTTATCTACTTTATCTGCACGTGTTTTGCGGAAGGGGTATCCATTTCAGCCATGCAAAGAAAATTGGCCGGCCTGGCTTTTTGGTTAAAAATGTGAGGCATGCCCGATTTTACCAAAGAATTTTTGGTAAAACAGGCATTGAAAGGTTATTGAAAGGGCGCTTGGCGGGGGGCTGAGAGAGAGGGGGAGGGCTGAGAGAGAGGCGGGCTGGGAGAGAGGGGGCTGGGAGAGGGGGGAGGGGGGCTTGGAGAGAGGGGGAGCTGAGAGAGAAGGGAGGGGGATTAATAGAGGGGGAGGGCTGAGAGAGGGAGGGGCTTGGAGAGAGGGGGAGCTGAGAGAGAAGGGAGGGGGATTAATAGAGGGGGAGGGCTGAGAGAGGGAGGGGCTTGGAGAGAGGGGGAGCTGAGAGAGAAGCAAGGGGGGCTGAGAGAGGGGGAGGGCTGAGAGAGAGGGGAGGGCTGAGAGAGAGGGAGGCTGAGAGAGAGGGGGCTGAGAGAGGGGGAGGGTTGAGAGAGGGGGGCTGAGAGAGAAGGGGCTGAGAGAGGGGGGAGGTCTGAGAGGGGGGGCTGAGAGAGGGGGAGGGCTGAGAGAGAGGGGGGCTGAGAGAGGGGGAAGGCTGAGAGAGAGGGGGCTGAGAGAGGGGGGAGGGCTGAGAGAGAGGGGGGCTGAGAGAGGGGGAGGGCTGAGAGAGAGGGGTAGGGCTGAGAGAGAAGGGAGGGCGGCTGAGAGAGGGGGAAGTGGGGCTTAGAGAGAGGGAGGGGGAGTTGGGGGGAGATGAGAGACCCCTAGCCCTGCTCCTGCAGTCCCCACCTCTGTCCCTGTCTCTGTCTACAGGTGTGTATGATGACAGATGACATGGCTCTGTGAAAGACAGTGCGGGAATAAAATAGCCATCGGCTGGGTGCCCTAGGCGGTTGCCTAATCAGCCTAGTGGTAGCACCGGCCCTGGGTCAGCCCTTTCAAGGTGGCTCACGGGGGCATGTCGGCAGATGATGCGGCCAGGCTGTTCATCCGCCATTCAAAAACGGATCAAACCAGTAGGGGGCTCACATGGATTTGCGCCAAATCCAGGGCTCACTCACATGCACGGTGAAGGCTGTGCTGGAATACTTAAGGCTTCACCCACCAGTGGATGGTTCTTTTCTGGTCCATTCGGATGGTTTGGCTTTATCTAAGTTTCAATTTGTATCAGTACTGCGACGGTGCCTCTCAGCTTCCGGTATCGAGGCCAGTCGTTTTTCATCACATTCTTTCATGATTGGGACAGAGACTGAGGCGACCCCGTGGGGTTTGGACAGCACTGTGGTTAAGTGGATTGGTAGGTGGGAATCTGATAGATTCAAAATCTGCGTCCGCCCCTATTTGATTTAGTACGGGTGGGGTTTTAAAAAAAAAAGGAATGAGGGGGGAGGGGGGGCGTCGTGTGTCTTGTTGGTTGTTTAATTTTCCAATTCTTTGTTGAGTAGTAGTGGTAAGATAGTGATGGATGTGTGTGCTATGTTTCACTTTTTCTTTCCGATCATACTTGCCTCATTTGGATGCTGGACCATTCTTTTGTGTATTAGGGGGCAAGAAGGGCTAATGTCAGGCCTAATGGCCGACAGCAGGGTTTCCCAAGAGCAGAAGCCAGCATCCGGTGGATTGAAATTCCGGGGATGTTACGGAACAGGGTGGTACTAGAGGTTAACAGAATCTCCAGATGGGACAGGCCCCCAGATATATTGGTCATTCATGCAGGTGGTAATGACTTGGGGGCTAGATCCACTAGGCACCTTATATGTTAAATTTGACGTGCTGCGACTGCAATGGTGGTGGTAGGGTCAGAGATGGTGGCCCGCACCACCTGGCGTCTTGCTAGGTCAGTGGCGAAGCTCAACAGGGCCCGGGTTAAGGCCAATAAAGAGGTTGGGAGGTTTATTGCAAGGAATGGGGGTGTGGTAGTCAGACATAAGGAGCTTGAGTTTGAGACGTGGAGATATCTCCGTGGGGATGGAGTTCACCTTAATGAGGTGGGTACGGACCTGTGGTCATTAGGTTTACAGGATGGGATACAATGAGCAGTACGTTGTTGGCAGGGCACAAAGGTGTGAGACTTCACACTTTGTGCTGTGGTGACTGGGTCTTTGGAGGAATTTGGAAATAAACTGATTGAATTAAAGGATTGGGACACATCTGAGGAATGGGACCCCGGTGAATGCCAGTTATGTGGTTACTTGGAAGTGTATGGTGTATCTGCTGAAGGTGGATCTTCCCTGAGTCGGTACAATGCGACAGGGACCATGGAAATGGTTAAGCAGATATAAGGTAAAGAGTTGGATATGTAGTTCCTCCAAGGATCAGCAACCAAAAAGTTTAAGCCTTGTTTTTTGTTGATATTGTTAATTATTTTTATAATAAAGGGGCCATTAAACAGCCAGTTTTATCCCAACCTTTGTATTAGACTATTTGTAGTAGCAATAACAAGGGGCTACAATATGGGGATGTAAAATGGGTAAATATAGGACAGGATAAAAGATATTAAAAAAAAAAAGATATTAAAAAAAAAATACATATATATATATGTCAGCAAGGCCATGTCCAAGCTGGGTGAGGCTGGGAACATCCCGGTCTCCAAGTGGAGTCAAATCTTTTCTGGGTACCCCTGCAGGTGGCCAGCCACCCCTCCGCTTCCATAATCCCCCCCCCCCCCCCACCCAATGTAGTCCTTCCAAGTGGAGTCAAATATTTTCTAGGTACCCCTGCAGGTGGCCAGCTTCCATAGTCTCCCCCACCCTCCCAATCCATTCCACCTTGCTCGGTATGTGTGGACTTTTCCAATAAATTGGGATTAGGTGTCTAGACCCATTGAGCAGGTAGGGGAGAGCACAAAGTTTATAGCATGATAGAGGCATGGGGTCGATGTGAAGGAGGAAGTGCCTCGGTAAGTCAGGGATATCCAACCCAATTCCATCATAAATATGCTTGCTGACCATAACCCAAATGGGTTTCAGTGTGGGACAATACCACTATAATTGGAGAAGCATTTTTCTCTGTCCACAACCCCTCCACACAGTGAAAGTAGTTTTTAATAATTCTCTTGCGTCTTTGATTCCACTGAGCTTGAATGTATTAAGTGATATAGATGGTTCAATTGTTCATTAGTAAACTCACACTGGGGGTCTCTTTCCCACTCTCTGATGTAAATTGGATTAGGGCTAGGCTTGGCTGCTTCTAATAATTTGTAAAAGGCAGAGATCATGTGTGGCAGAGGTTCTTGATCGGCCCAAAGGCTTTAAAAATGTGTAAGGGTATTTCTAATCTGCGATCCATGATGCTGCAACATGACAAAGTTAGTAAGCTTGCGGTGTCTCCAAAAATCAAAGGGGAAACTGCCATAACGCTTCCTAAGGCTAGTAAGCGGAACCAAGGTGTGTCCCTGCACAAAGTGCATTAAGCTGTAGATGCCATCCCTCACCCATGTACCAAGAGAGGACAGCTGCTCTCTGGGGGGGGGGGGGGGGGGATTGGGGAACCAGGGCGAAGTTCATTCTATCCCAAGCCTTCAGGGTGTGTACAATCAATATCCACTCAGAAAGGCCCCTGGCCTCCTTTGGAACACAGGGAGTGTAAGTTTCGATCCGCAATTACCTTTTCCATCTGCACCCACAGTTTAGAGCTTGTGCGGAACCTCCAGTTGAGAATACATTGTAGCGCAATAGCCTGATAGTATTGGGAGATGTTAGGAAGGCCCAGGCCCCCATTTCGCTTAGACCGCTGCAGCATCGCCACGGCTAATCGTGGTCTCTTACCTCTCCTAATAAACCAAATAAAAAGGCTGCAAAGCTCCTTAAAGAAGCTTGAGTGTAAAGTGACAGGCACCATCTGCAAGAGAAACAACACACAGGGAAAGATTGTCATTTTAATGATGTTCGTGCGGCCCATCCACGTAAAGGTCTCCTTATACCAGGACTTTAGATCTATACTGATTTCTTTTAAGTAGAGTTATATAGTTGCATGTGCATAGGGTGTCTAGGTTGTCCGTGAGGTGTATGGTGAGGTATGGTATGGAGGAAGACATCCAGGTAAAGGGGAATGACCCTCTCAGGGCAGAGGCCATCATTGGAGGGACAGTAATGGGCGGGATTTCTGATTTGGTGTAATTCATTTGGAAGTTGTAGACTTGGCTGCAGGCTGATAGTTCCTCCAGTAGGTTAGCCAGTGAGACGGTGGGGTTCACAATGTGGAAAAGAACATTGTCCATGTAAGAAGAGAGCTTATGTTCCGTGGGACCTACAGGGACCACTCTGATGTTTGGATTCGATCTTATTTTCCACAGCAAGGGTTCCAGGACCAGGCCAAATAATAGGGGTGAGAGTGGGCACCCTTGTCTCATGCCATTCCGAATAGGGAACACTGAAGATAAACCACCATTCACCTTTACCTGTGCTGTGGGGGACCTGTAAAGTGTCTTAATCCATCGCAACATATGCAGGCTAAGCCTAGCCTCAACAGCACAGGAGGTGTTTAAGACGATTGGCCAGGATCTTAGCAAATAGCCAGTGAGTTAAAAAAAACTTACACATGGGGATCTGCAGTTGTGTGAAAAACTTTAAGTAGTAGGTCTTCTTGTATCCATCTGGGCCAGGGCTCTTTCTGTTAGGGAGAGAGCAGACCATAGCCAGCAGCTCGGCGGGTGTTATGGGAAACTCCAAATCCATATGCTGCTCAGAGGACAGGCTCTAAACCCAGATGTGAGAGGAAGTGGGGGAGGTCATCCTTAGTGCGTAATGTCACAGTGTTTAGTCTGTTGGCCAGCTGAGTAGTATCTGTTTCCTGCGTAGGGGCCTTCTCCACCCTACAGGCAAAGCGCTCCAGGTCCTCCCTAGAGATGTAAAATTTCTGGAAATTTTGAAGCTCGGAAAAAAAATCATTTTTTTCATTTTGGGGGGGGGGGGGACTGCGATTTTCAGAAAAAAAAAAAAAAAATTCTACATTAGCACTTTTTTGTCTTTTTAAGATTGAAAGTCATTCTGTTGCGAGAACGTTGAGAAAAACTATGTGCATTGTCATCATTGTTGTCCTCTTCATTTCGATCCATGAAGGATTTTTTAATATCTAGGACATTTGTTACATACAAGAATGTGTTTTGTCATCCTGGTAGCATTTGGAAATGCATATTTCATCTGACAATATTTGCAAATCACATTTTTCTTTTCAGAAGAACTTGTAATGTGAAAATGCCTCCATATGCTAGATGTTGGTCTCACCATTTTTCTGAGGGGAATAGGAAATAAAAACAAGAAAAAATTGCTACTTTGCAAGAAGACACTAATCTATGGTTGTGTGTGGGGGTGGGGGAAGAACCAGATTACTGGTAATTAAATTATTATTTACACAAAAGTTTATAAAGATAAACTAATGTAGCTAAATGATTCAGTTTCTGGATTCAGAATCAGATAAATGTAAACTCTTACCTTTTTTAATTAAGTATATACTTCCAGGTCCTTTTTTTTACCCTTTATTTTCTTCCAATGCTTTTGAGGCCTAGTGAAGAGGATAGAACAAACCAAACACATCCACTAACATGCAAAATCAAAACTGAAACCTTTTTCTTATTACAATAGCAGCACAGCACCTCCTAAAGGAAGAAATGCATACTGTTCTTGCGTTGGCGGGTTCAGTTTGTTACCTAGGACTTGTTTGTCCTCACTCAATGCACAGAAATTAGAATAATCTGATATCATACATTTTTTTTTAGAAATGATTCGGAAAATATTTTCAACACCCTGTCTTAAAATATTGTATTCATTGTGTTAAAATAAAATATTCCACAATTTATTTATTTTTAAATTTTTCCAATTTTTGGGGGAAAAAAACAAAAAAGCCTTCAGGAAAAAAAACTTTTTTTTCAGAATTGTTCATTTTTTTTTTTTTGAGGGGGCCTTCACACCTCTAGTCCTACCTGGTATGGAGAGACCATATGTGTTGCCTCAAATCCCTGCCTCTGTGCAGCTCTGAGACATCACAGTACTGGTCTCGGGAGGCGGAGGAGCCAGGGGACTCTGGAGGGGCTGCATCGCACATCAACTTCTGCGATGGGATAGGGTTGACTGCCGGCTGCAGAGAGGAGAGGGCTGTGGGAGGAGCATCTTTACCTCTGCCACGGCCAGGGGCCATCTTGGAAGCTCCACCACGCAGCTGTCCTCCATCGTTAAAGAAAGAGTTTATGGAGTCCCGAACAATCCTTGCTGATTTCCAAGGCTGAGATTATGCCCTGCGGCATTGAGACATCGCTCGGTGTGTCCGAACACATTCCTGTAAGCACCGGTATATGCTAATAAAGCAATGTTCTGTGAGGAGATGTGGAGCTATGCTGCCTCACTCAGTCATGCCCATGCCACGCCCTTTAACTTTTTTGACATTTGATTAACTTTTGACTTTCCTAGAACTATGCATAAAACGCAGACCTTGTACTTGGATTCTAACTATGCTTGAGTTTGCATGCAATTTTCTAAGTTTGGGAAAACCAGACAAAGATATTAGAAGTTGATTAGATGTTCAGAAACAAAGTGACTGTCCTATTGTATTTTTGCTGCCCAGCACAAGAGATGGGAGAAGAAGGCTTCAACACACATACTGTAAAATGCCAGCTCATTGGGGGAAAAAAGGCAACTGATCCGATGATCACTAGCTGGCTTGGTATGCTAATGCCACATACTTATTAGGTGAAAACAGATAAATAAGGAGGTTAGTCTCTAATGTCTATGGGCGCCTTTATTCAACCTCATTTTTTTTTTCTTACCTTGGGATGGTGCTGGTCTGAGCATGAGAATCCATGACATGACATCATTTGGTAATGCTTTACTCATGTCAGCAAAATCAAGGTAACCATACTACAATGACATTTAAATCCTGCAAGGCTATTTAAAATACCTGAACATATTCAGCAAGCAAGCAAAAAATATGGAGATTTGTCTATTGTAAGGGTACTGACCAGGTTCCTTGGACTGAAGCACCCCCCGCCATTACCTCTTATTAGTGTCCACCTGTGTTATAGGAGGAGTCCTTTAGTTCTCCCATATAGAGGAGTGTATTTCTCCCATAGTTGAGAAGCAGGATCTTTCATTCTATGAATAGTGTAGGAGCCGCTGATAATAGGGTACTTTGACGCAGTAGTGGGCTTAAGCACTATGTGACCTTATAGTGTAGCCAAATCCCCATATTGTGTGCTTATTTGCTGAATATGTTCAGGTGTTTTAAATAGCCTTGCAGGATTCAAATGTAATTTTAAGTGTGCGCTGTAATCTTTTCCTCAGCAATTTCAAGGTGACCATTCAAATAGGGACTGCAAGTGACTCATTACTAAACTGCTTGCATATATACTAGGTTTCTTCAAATATATATATATATATATTGATGGTGTATCAGTGATTAAAGAGCTGCATTAATTTATGCCTTTAATATCTGCCCAGAGTTCAGCTTTATTATTATTATTATTTTGTATGTTCAATCTAAGGTTATTGAAAAACATTTTAACATACAAAATACAAAAGTGGTATACAAATACCAGCAAAAACAACAAAAACATATTCACAAGAGAATGGAAGGTACTGAAGTATAAAAGTGCACATGATATATGATATATAAACAAGACCCCACAGAGGACATAGCACATATATGATATAGACTAGTGTTAAAGAGGATGGACCAGTACAGGAAAATAGCTATAACAAAGGATAGTGCACCAAGCCACACCAATTGTTCGGCTTAAGAGGGAGGTTGGCACATAACCTCATAATACCGGCAAAAGTTATTATCCATAGCACGTCAGTCTTTAGCATTTAATATCAACTCCAGAAAGGGTGTGGGTGACAGGGCAAAAAAAAAAAACAGGGAAAAGAAGATGAAAAAGAGAAAAAAAAGGTATTAGTGTTGGTGAGGCAAAACAAGAACAAAAAAGAGGAGGGTGGGGTGGAAATTGGAACAGTGAAGTAAAGCTAAAAACAAAGAAAATGGAGAGTAAGCAATAACTAAAACTAAAACAAAAGTGGGGGTGTGTTGCGCTAACTTACAACCATAAAATATGAGAAAATAATGAATAAAATAAACTAGCCCTAATACTGGCAAAGAGTAAGTGCAAATATGCTTGTAAACAATATATAGAAAGTGCATCCGTGCATTTATAAATAAATCAAAAAGTGACTATGTGCATAATACAAGTGAAATTTGCTACATGCAGCAAAACGCATATGTATAGAAAGACCGTGTAAAATTACAGTGTCTAAATTATTCCAATCAGGAATCAGATGTCAGCAAATTAAATAAATTGCACAGGTAGTGGCAAAAAAAATAAATAAAATAGGATTGGCAATAAAAAACAGATATAAATCAAAGTGACAGCAGTGAATCGCACTATAGTGTCCCATACATGATCCAATCGTGCAACTCGAATAATCACAATACACAAAAAAAAGTATATTAAGGTGCAATGTGCCGAGCCGACAATCCTCTGGTGATGATCCGTGCCAGTGATGCTAGTGCTAAATAATTACCTCACCGCTGCAAGGTAAACAGCGAAAAAATACAGGGCAACCAGGTGGCAGAGGATGATCAAGGGGATGGCTGCACAGCAGGCTCTTGGAGATAACTCAGACTCCTCCAACTTCCTCGTATGTGGTAAATGGCAGGCAAGCTCAAAGGAATAAACCAGAGAAGACCACCATGGTGTAGTATTTCAAACACATAGTATTTATTAAAAAAAGATATATAACTACTCACAAGGGGAGTTGGACAATACACAGTAACAGCAGACCGGCGAGCGCCTAGCTCGGATATAAACGTCACTTCCGGGTTCCTACGCGTTACGTCATCAAAAGACTTCAACTGGGACTTGTATTATGCACATAGTCACTTTTTGATTTATTTATAAATGCACGGATGCACTTTCTATATATTGTTTACAAGCATATTTGCACTTACTCTTTGCCAGTATTAGGGCTAGTTTATTTTATTCATTATTTTCTCATATTTTATGGTTGTAAGTTAGCGCAACACACCCCCACTTTTGTTTTAAGTTCACATTATTGAGAGCCAACTCATACAGTGATTGCTGCTTCTTTCACTCGCTGCTCCTTTACTGCCTTCTTCTATTGCCCATAGAGCGCAGAAGCCCCTAGCTATACAAATAACTAAAACTAAACCAAATAAAAATATTGAGAAATTGAAACTGCCAGAGGTGGACAACCAGAAGAAACTTCACACAACCTCAGACCAAGTTCAGGCCCTACAATTGTCCCGCAAGGAGATTTTGCATTTCAGATGACTCCTGAACAACTTCCAAGAGCCATGTTTGATGGCATTGTTCGTATGTATCCAATTCACATGCCAGAAGGGACTCCATCCTCCCAATGTAATCCATCCCAGAAATCATGATCAAGGGAGCATTCCCACCAAATATGCAAGAGGGAGCCATTGGCGAAATGACAGCACCAACATACATCCGAAGCATCCGGGTATAGTCGGTGGAGCAGCATTGGGCACCGATACTAACGAGAGAGAAGCTTAAGGTTTGCCTCATGAGCCTTAGTAGCCAATGACATACAGTGGGTAAGAGTGAACGATTTCTCCCACTCCTCTGCTGTAATTTTAACATTAGGATCGGATGCCCATTTAGTTGTAAATTCCAGAAGATCAGAATGACATTTCATAAGTAGGGCTTTATATACCACTGAAAGGACATGGTCAGGTGTAGAATCTTGCAGGAGAAGGCACTCAAAAGTATCTGGTTCCCTAGTTAATAAATCAGTTCGAGAAAAAGAAGAAAAAAGACTACAATTGCCAACCTAACAACCAGCGCGCGAATGATGACAGCTGTATAGAAATCAGTTTCGAGAAGGGTGGGAGAGTCCCCTGATGAAGGATTTGGACCAACCGACGATCCGACTCCTTATTCCACGATAGAAAGCGTTTCCAGGCCACCACAGGGAGAAACTGTAGATTACCAAACAAGGGACTCATTGGTCCTACTCCGTGTTCAGCTTTAATATTATTATTATACAGGATTTAAACAGTTTGCACATCGCTTTATAATATAAAGGGGGACAAAACAATTGAATACAAGAGGGTTGGGGGGCAGGGGCGGGCAGGGTGGCAATCTCCCCTCGGGCTGCTCTGATTCCTGAACTTGCAGAGCTGCAGCGAAGCGGAAGGAATATGCGCTCCTTGCACTCGGCTGGCTAGGCGGGAATAGCAATATACAAAACAACGGCACCACACATCTCTACCTTCAGCATACAGTGTCACCTCCCGTGTACACTGTACAACTGCGGAGTGGCCGAGCTGAACGAGGCATTGGTTTTGGAGCCGGTGTTGTGCCATATAGTGTCCGGCCATCATATAGTGTCCGCGGCATACTGCGCATGCGCAGTACGGAGCAGACGAAGCTTCGGAAAATCTCCGAAGCTGAACGGCGCAAGCGCCGTGAGTGGAGGTGGTAGCCCCACCATCCAAGCGGACATAGGGTTGTGAATATTAGAGGGCCCCTCGCGGGCGAGCTTCGCTCACCTCGCTTCGGGCTCGGCCTCGCTGCGCTCGGCTCTTTTATATTCCTACTCTATGTCCACTTGGATAGTGGGGATAGAATCTGGACTCACGGCGCAGGAGCCGTTCATCCTCTGCAATTTTCGGAATCTGTGTTGGTGTGTACTGCGCATGCGCAGTACGCAGCGGACACTATCGGATGGAGGACCTTATATGATAAGACACCGGGTATGGCTTGTGGGGCGGAGCCAAAGCGGGGCATGGGTTAGGGAACAGAGCAGAGCGGAGCATGTTCCCCAGTGGGAAACAGCAAGCGCAGCAAAAGTACCCGCTCATCAGTGCTGCAAGATGGAATAAGAGGCTCAGGCACTGATAAACTGCACTGGTAAACAATCATGAGGAGGCACTGGTGGACACTGATAGGCTCCACTAGTGGCGCGGATGAGGTGGCCCTGGTGGACACTGATAGGTTGCATTGGTGGGCACTGATAGGCACTAATAGGCTGCACTGGTGGGCACTGATGAGGTGGCACTGATGGACACTGATAGGCTGCACTGGTGGGCACTGATAGGCTGCACTGGTGGACACTGATGAGGTGGCACTGATAGGCAGCACTGGTGGGCACTGATAGGCAGCACTGTTGAACATTGATAGGCTGCACTGGTGGATTCTGATGAGGTGGCAGAGATGGGCTGCACTGGTGGGCACTGATAGGCAGCACTGGTGGACACTGATGAGGTGACACTAATGGACACTGATAGGCAGCACTGGTAGGCACTGATGAAGTGGCAATGATGGGCTGCACTTGTGGACACTGATAGGCTGCACTGGTGAGCACTGCTGAGGTGGCACTGATAGGCAGCACTGATGGGCACTGATAGGCTTCCCTGATAAGGTGGCACTGATGGGCACTGATAAGGTGCACTGGTGGACACTGATAGGCTGCACTGGTGGGAACTGGTGGGGTTGCACTGATGGACACTGATAGACAGGACTGGTGGGCACTGAGGTGAAACTGATGGGCACTGATAGACAGTACTGGTGGACACTGATGAGGTGGACACTGATAGGTAGTACTGGTGGGCACTGATGAGGTGGCACTAATAGGCTTCACTGGTGGGCACTGATGAAGGGGCACTGATAGGCTGTACTGGTGGACACTGATAGGCTGCACTGATGAGATGCCACTCACAGGCACTGATAGGCAGCACTAGTGGGCACTGATGAGGTGGCAATGATGGACAGGGCCGCTGATAAGCCAGTACAGCCAGCCCTGTTGTACCGGGCCCGGCCAGCAGGGGGGGCCTGTGCAGCTTCAAAGACAGTTCAGTGGAGAAAACCCAAAAAACGCTTTCTAATTTACAAGTGGCTCCCTGCGCTCATTGTACACTACACACTGGATCTTTCCATTACAAAATCCTGGAAACAGAATCCAGGAATCTGTGTCTCCCAGGACCTCAGCTGAGCTCTGTAATCCAGTCCAGAGCTTCTAGATTGCCTTCTCCACAGACCCAAGACCACACCCCTCCGCTGCTCTCATTGGTTGGAGGAGAGAAGTCTAAGGATGGGATGGGAGCTTCTTAGGTAAGAGACATGCTGCTGTGCAGGAGAGTTCTCTCATGTTGGCACAGATTAAAACAGGCCCACTGACACTGCATCTGGCCTGCCAGCACAGACACAACACGAACAGTCAGAAATGTTTTGTAATGTAAACGATCCTAACACCTCCTGAGAGGCCCCCTCCCCCACCAACCTGAAATGGGGACTGATGTTGAGAGGGACTCTGCTGGGATGGAGGGGGCTCTGCTGGGATGGAGGGGGCTCTGCTGGGATGGAGGGGGCTCTGCTGGGATGGAGGGGGCTCTGCTGGGATGGGATGGAGGGGGCTCTGCTGGGATGGGATGGAGGGGGCTCTGCTGGTAAGGAGGGGGCTCTGCTGGGATGGAGGGGGCTCTGCTGTGATGGAGGGGGCTCTTCTGTGATGGAGGGGACTCTGATATGAAATGGGGGACTCTGTCCGTTGTTCTACTGACCTACCCCCCGCATCTTCTGCCAGTTATACTGACTTTGCTGCATATTTTAATATAATGCACATAAATAAAAAAAGATTGTAAGTTTACAATGTAAGACATGGGCACCTCTTTGCATCATTAACCCCTTCCCACCTATATCAGCCCTTTCGCTGGATGGATAGGTGGGGTTGAGGTTGGGGCAGAAGGGGGCCCCATCAGGTAGGCTGTACGGGGCCCCATGGTTTCTATCAGCAGCCCTGATGATGGACACTGATAGACTGCACTGGTGGTCACTGATGAAGTGGCATTGATGGGCACTGTTGGGCACTGATAGGCTGCACTTGTGGGCATGGATGAGGTGGCACTGATAGGCAGCACTGATAGTGGGCACTGATGAGGTGGCACTGATAGACACTGATAGGCTGCACTGGTGGGCACTGATAGGCTGTACTGGTGGGCACTGTTGGGCTGCACTGGTGGGCACTGATAGGCAGCACTGGTGAACACTGATTGGCTGCACTGGTGGATACTGATGAGGTGGCAGAGATGGGCTGCACTGGTGGGCACTGATTGGCTGCACTGGTGGGCACTGGTGGACACTTATAGGCAGCACTGGTGGACACTGATGAGGTGACACTAATGGATGCTGATAGGCAGCACTGGTAGGCACTGATGAAGTAGCAATGATGGGCTGCACTGGTGGACACTGATAGTCTGCACTGGTGAGCACTGCTGAGGTGGCACTGATAGGCAGCACTGATGGGCACTGATAGGCTTCACTGATAAGGTGGCACTGATGGGCACTGATAGGCTGCACTGGTGGACACTGATGAGGTTGCACTGATGGACACTGATAGACAGCACTGGTGGGCACTGATGAGGTGGATACTGATAGGAATCACTGGTAGGCACTGAGGTGGCATTGATGGGCACTGATAGGCAGCACAGGTGGGCACTGATGAGGTGGACACTGATAGGTAGTACTGGTGGGCAGCACTGATAAGGTGGCACTAATAGGCTTCACTGGTGGGCACTGATGAGGGGGCACTGATAGGCTGTACTGGTGGACACTGATAGGCTGCACTGATGAGATGGCACTCACTGGCACTGATAGGCTGCACTTGTGGGCATGGATGAGGTGGCACTGATAGGCAGCACTGATGGTAACTGATAGGCTGCACTGGTGGGCACTAATGAGGTTGTGTTGATGGACACTGATAGACAGCACTGGTGGACACTGATAGGCAGCACTGGTGGGCACTAATGAGGTGGCAATGATGGGCTGCACTGGTGTGCACTGATAGGCAACATTGGTGGCACCGATGGGCTGCACTGGTGAGCACTGATGAAGTGGCACTGATGGACACTGATGAGGCCATACTGATGAGATTGCACTGGTGGGCACTAATAGGCTGCACTGATGAGGCTGCACTAATGGGCACTGATAAGGCTGCACTGATTGACACTGATGAGGCTGCATTAATTGATGGCACTGATGAGGCTGCCCTGATAAGGTGGCATTGATGGGCACTTTTGGCAGGTGTGGTTGCAATCTAATAGATTTAAACAATGTCAATAAAAAGTAACAATTGTAAACACCCCTTCACAATAGTTATTGTTTTAAAAAAACTCAATTGACACCTGCCATGGAGAGTACGGGTCTGTTTACACCAACAACAGGCATGCATTGTGGTGGGCGTTGACTGTGTTAAGGGGCAGGCACCCACTTACTGGCTCGTTGACAGAGGAGGGGGAGGTTTGTGATCCATGGCCATTTAGGTGTCCGTTTATGAAGCAATGATCAGTGGAGATCCAGAGGATCGCCGCTGATCACAGCCCATAAACAGTATATAAACCAGAGATAATCGGGGGGAGATGTGTTTGAACTTGTTCTCCCGCCGATTATCTCCACACATGGAGAATCCACATAGACTGACACAGTAACGGTCACTATATGAAGCTGTGATCTCAGCGCTTCACTTGTGATCTGTGTCAGAATTCACACGCCCCGATTCACCAACTCAGAGGTGGAGAACCGGGGTAGTGAAGAGGGAATGTGGGGGGATCTGAGGAGGAAAGAGGAAGATAATTAACTTCCTTATGCCTCGTTCAGACCCCCCAACACTGTAACCATGTCCCCCTGTCATATGTATGTGTATACATATATATATATAATGTGTATATGTATATATATATAATGTGTGTGTATATACATGTATATATAATGTCTGTGTGTGTATACATGTATATATTATGTAGGGGGACGCTTTATTTCACTAACATTAATCACACCGCGTGTCAGTGTATTGAGCTGTGATAATTTATCACTGCTTAATATATTGACATCTCTGTGTATCAGTGAATTTCTAGTACTGTAATCTCGTAAAGTCTCACGAGATTCCAGTATTAGGGGCCGTTCTCCAGTGTTAGAAGCGTTTGTAGATCGCTTCACTCCTCCAAGGGTGAAGCGATCTACTCCGCTTCATATAGTGGCACACAGAGGAGAAAGATCTCCTATGTGAATGCCGGAGAATGAAGCAGTGAATAGATTTCACTGCTTCATAAAAGGACACCTAAATCGCTTGTGAGTATCCATTTGTCTTTTGGGACTCGATAAATTGTATGGTGGTAATGCACGAGGGGTTGCGCCCTCTTGTGTGTGTTTTTATATGAGTTTTTAGATGAAATGACCCACACTATACTATACACTGCATTGTATAAAACGGCCCATTCTTTAATATAGTAGAAACACGCGGTTCCAGTAGTGAGCAGCAGAGGGCGCCCGAGTCCCGCGATTCCAGGCCAGCCCAGAACGGACAGGTGGCTCCGGCTCATTGTGAGCAAAGCCCCAGAAATGCAGCAGGCGTCAGCACTTTCCCATCCAATACAAAACCTCCCCGACATAATATTACCGATCAGCTGTCCGAGAAACCTTCCCTGCCTGTGCCAATGTCACCATGGACGATGTGATCATAGCGCCTACTACTGATCGCCGATTATTGTGTTTTCTAACAACTGGCTGACAGGCTGACAATAAACTAGAGGACAAATTACACACACACCGAGGAGGAGGAGGGTGAATCCTTCATCATCCCCTACTATTATAGCGCTACATTGTAATTACAATCATTTACCGGATTAGAGTAATTATCCATCTGCAAAGCATCACTCCTGAAAGGCAGCCTGAATTACCAGGTACAAATTGGCATCCATGATCTAGAAGTGTCACCAGCCAGGGAGAAAAAATGAAAGACCATTAGAGAAGTGTGGGGGCTCTGTCCCTACATGAGCATTGATGTCACAAGTCACATGTATGACGTCACGACATCAGCACTTTGTGTTCTGTCTGATGTCACTGAGCACACAGGTATCACCATACCTGACAACGACCGTCATGTTAGAGTTGATTCGATCATTTTTTTAAAATAAAATTGAAATAAAAAATAAAATAAATTAAAAAAAAACTACACCAAGAGAATGCTAACGAGACCATTTAAATCATGACAGTATTTTGTTACATTTCTATCCTCTTAGCTAAAAAGAAAACTTGCAACATTTTATGAAAAGATCGGATCGCACAAGTCTGTCCCCTTATAAACTGTGTCTAACCACCCACAGCCCACACTGATAATGAACATAACATTATTTAACGGATGTATTTTATTATTTGGTGCTTACATGAAAAGAACATCGTTGTAATATAAACAAATATATACATAACTAGGAGACAGGTGACAAACGTGCATTGATCTTCTTGGCCAGTCCTGCCATATTCGTTGTATCTCTGTAGGTACAGATATTGTATGTTGTCATATTACTGATGATGGAAACTCAACCAAGCATACAATCCATGTTCACAAATCTGTGCCACATGTGTGCTACAACCCAGGACCAAACACTGCTTCTCGCTAAAATACAGCCAGGACATCTGTCTGATGGAAACATTATTAACATTGTATGAAACAACAGCAATTTATTTATTTTCACCCCAAGTCACTTTCTTCAGCCGGGCACAATGCTAAATCAAAGTTGACAAGTAACATGTATGTAAACTATATGCATGGCTGAAATCATTGTATTGTAATGGATTTGGGAGATAACAAAAATAACCTAGGACCGGATTTGTTGGGAACCAGTTTATTGTATTTATGCTAAAGAAAAGGAAACCTTGTTCTACAAAAGAAAAAAAAAACACCTTTCCTTTGATATTTTCCTATTTTACAGTTTAGCTTTTAAAAAATGATTTAGTCAATAACACAGTCTGATCATGTGTCATCGAGATTGTTAGCAGCCCTTAAAATATCACCATTGGAAGTAGTTCTAGTAGTAGTAGTATCAATATTAAAATGTTATTAGTAACAGAAGTAGCAATGTCATTATTAAAATTATTATGAATATTAGTAGTAGTATCAATATTAAAATGTTATTAGTAACAGTAGTAGCAGTGTCATTATTAAAAGTATTATGAATATTAGTAGTAGTAGTATCAATATTAAAATGTTATTAGTAACAGTAGTAGCAGTGTCATTATTACAATTATTATGAATATTATTAGTAGTAGTATCAATATTAAAATGTTATTAGTAACAGTAGTAGCAGTGTCATTATTACAATTATTATGAATATTATTAGTAGTAGTATCAATATTTAAATGTTATTAGTAACAGTAGTAGCAGTGTCATTATTAAAAGTATTATGAATATTAGTAGTAGTAGTATCAATATTAAAATGTTATTAGTAACAGTAGTAGCAGTGTCATTATTAAAAGTATTATGAATATTAGTAGTAGTAGTATCAATATTAAAATGTTATTAGTAACAGTAGTAGCAGTGTCATTATTACAATTATTATGAATATTATTAGTAGTAGTATCAATATTTAAATGTTATTAGTAACAGTAGTAGCAGTGTCATTATTAAAAGTATTATGAATATTATTAGTAGTAGTCGTAGTAGTATTAATATCATTAGTGAAATGTTATTAGTAACAGTAGTAGTGTCATTATTAAAATTAATATAAGTAACAGCAGTAGTAGTAGTATCATTGTTAAAATTATTATTACTGTTACGGTTAATAATATTTTGAATAGTATTGAGTCATCATTATTGGAATTATTATTAAAATGAGTTGCTGTA